>NC_138295.1:482500-795000 GCF_965601325.2 Salmo salar | reverse complement strand
TATCAGGGATGGAGTGGTATAGGGCCATAATAACATGTTGTATCAGGGATGGAGTGGTATAGGACCATAATAACATGTTGTATCAGGGATGGAGTGGTATAAGGCCATAATAACATGTATCAGGGATGGAGTGGTATAGGGCCATAATAACATGTTGTATCAGGGATGGAGCGGTATAGGACCATAATAACATGTATCATGGATGGAGTGGTATAGGGCCATAATAACATGTGTCAGGGATGGAGTGGTATAGGGCCATAATAAAATGTATCAGTGATGGAGTGGTATAGGGCCATAATAACATGTTGTATCAGGGATGGAGTGGTATAGGGCCATAATAACATGTATCAGGGATGGAGTGGTATAGGGCCATAATAACATGTATCAGGGATGGAGTGGTATAGGGCCATAATAACATGTTGTATCAGGGATGGAGTGGTATAGGACCATAATCACATGTTGTATCAGGGATGGAGTGGTATAGGGCCATAATAACATGTTGTATCAGGGATGGAATGGTATAGGACCATAATAACATGTTGTATCAGGGATGGAGTGGTATAGGGCCATAATAACATGTTGTATCAGGGATGGAGTGGTATAGGGCCATAATAACATGTTGTATCAGGGATGGAGTGGTATAGGACCATAATAACATGTTGTATCAGGGATGGAGTGGTATAGGACCATAATAACATGTTGTATCAGGGATGGAGTGGTATAGGACCATAATAACATGTTGTATCAGGGATGGAGTGGTATAGGGCCATAATAACATGTTGTATCAGGGATGGAGTGGTATAGGACCATAATAACATGTTGTATCAGGGATGGAGTGGTATAGGACCATAATAACATGTTGTATCAGGGATGGAGTGGTATAGGGCCATAATAACATGTTGTATCAGGGATGGAGTGGTATAGGACCATAATAACATGTTGTATAAGGGATGGAGTGGTATAAGGCCATAATAACATGTATCAGGGATGGAGTGGTATAGGGCCATAATAACATGTTGTATCAGGGATGGAGTGGTATAGGACCATAATAACATGTATCATGGATGGAGTGGTATAGGGCCATAATAACATGTGTCAGGGATGGAGTGGTATAGGGCCATAATAAAATGTATCAGTGATGGAGTGGTATAGGGCCATAATAACATGTTGTATCAGGGATGGAGTGGTATAGGGCCATAATAACATGTTGTATCAGGGATGGAGTGGTATAGGGCCATAATAACATGTTGTATCAGGGATGGAGTGGTATAGGGCCATAATAACATGTTGTATCAGGGATGGAGTGGTATAGGGCCATAATAACATGTTGTATCAGGGATGGAGTGGTATAGGACCATAATAACATGTTGTATCAGGGATGGAGTGGTATAGGGCCATAATAACATGTTGTATCAGGGATGGAGTGGTATAGGACCATAATAACATGTTGTATCAGGGATGGAGTGGTATAAGGCCATAATAACATGTATCAGGGATGGAGTGGTATAGGGCCATAATAACATGTTGTATCAGGGATGGAGTGGTATAGGACCATAATAACATGTATCATGGATGGAGTGGTATAGGGCCATAATAACATGTGTCAGGGATGGAGTGGTATAGGGCCATAATAAAATGTATCAGTGATGGAGTGGTATAGGGCCATAATAACATGTTGTATCAGGGATGGAGTGGTATAGGGCCATAATAACATGTATCAGGGATGGAGTGGTATAGGGCCATAATAACATGTTGTATCAGGGATGGAGTGGTATAGGACCATAATAACATGTTGTATCAGGGATGGAGTGGTATAGGGCCATAATAACATGTTATATCAGGGATGGAGTGGTATAGGGCCATAATAACATGTATCAGGGATGGAGTGGTATAGGGCCATAATAACATGTTGTATCAGGGATGGAGTGTTATAGGCCCATAATAACATGTTGTATCAGGGATGGAGTGGTATAGGGCCATAATAACATGTATCAGGGATGGAGTGGTATAGGACGATAATAACATGTTGTATCAGGGATGGAGTGGTATAGGGCCATAATAACATGTTGTATCAGGGATGGAGTGGTATAGGGCCATAATAACATGTTGTATCAGGGATGGAGTGGTTTAGGGCCATAATAACATGTTGTATCAGGGATGGAGATGTATAGGGCCATAATAACATGTTGTATCAGGGATGGAGTGGTATAGGGCCATAATAACATGTTGTATCAGGGATGGAGTGGTATAGGGCCATAATAACATGTTGTATCAGGGATGGAGTGGTATAGGGCCATAATAACATGTTGTATCAGGGATGGAGTGGTATAGGGCCATAATAACATGTTATATCAGGGATGGAGTGGTATAGGGCCATAATAACATGTATCAGGGATGGAGTGGTATAGGGCCATAATAACATGTATCAGGGATGGAGTGGTATAGGGCCATAATAACATGTTATATCAGGGATGGAGTGGTATAGGGCCATAATAACATGTTATATCAGGGATGGAGTGGTATAGGGCCATAATAACATGTTATATCAGGGATGGAGTGGTATAGGGCCATAATAACATGTTATATCAGGGATGGAGTGGTATAGGACCATAATAACATGTATCAGGGATGGAGTGGTATAGGGCCATAATAACATGTATCAGGGATGGAGTGGTATAGGGCCATAATAACATGTATCAGGGATGGAGTGGTATAGGGCCATAATAACATGTTATATCAGGGATGGAGTGGTATAGGGCCATAATAACATGTATCAGGGATGGAGTGGTATAGGGCCATAATAACATGTATCAGGGATGGAGTGGTATAGGGCCATAATAACATGTATCAGGGATGGAGTGGTATAGGGCCATAATAACATGTATCAGGGATGGAGTGGTATAGGACCATAATAACATGTTGTATCAGGGATGGAGTGGTATAGGGCCATAATAACATGTTATATCAGGGATGGAGTGGTATAGGGCCATAATAACATGTATCAGGGATGGAGTGGTATAGGACCATAATAACATGTTATATCAGGGATGGAGTGGTATAGGGCCATAATAACATGTTGTATCAGGGATGGAGTGGTATAGGGCCATAATAACATGTTATATCAGGGATGGAGTGGTATAGGGCCATAATAACATGTATCAGGGATGGAGTGGTATAGGGCCATAATAACATGTTATATCAGGGATGGAGTGGTATAGGGCCATAATAACATGTTGTATCAGGGATGGAGTGGTATAGGACCATAATAACATGTTGTATCAGGGATGGAGTGGTATAGGGCCATAATAACATGTTATATCAGGGATGGAGTGGTATAGGGCCATAATAACATGTATCAGGGATGGAGTGGTATAGGACCATAATAACATGTTGTATCAGGGATGGAGTGGTATAGGGCCATAATAACATGTATCAGGGATGGAGTGGTATAGGGCCATAATAACATGTGATCAGGGATGGAGTGGTATAGGGCCATAATAACATGTTGTATCAGGGATGGAGTGGTATAGGACCATAATAACATGTATCAGGGATGGAGTGGTATAGGGCCATAATAACATGTGTCAGGGATGGAGTGGTATAGGGCCATAATAAAATGTATCAGTGATGGAGTGGTATAGGGCCATAATAACATGTTGTATCAGGGATGGAGTGGTATAGGGCCATAATAACATGTTGTATCAGGGATGGAGTGCTATAGGACCATAATAACATGTTGTATCAGGGATGGAGTGGTATAGGGCCATAATAACATGTTGTATCAGGGATGGAGTGGTATAGGACCATAATAACATGTTGTATCAGGGATGGAGTGGTATAAGGCCATAATAACATGTATCAGGGATGGAGTGGTATAGGGCCATAATAACATGTTGTATCAGGGATGGAGTGGTATAGGACCATAATAACATGTATCATGGATGAAGTGGTATAGGGCCATAATAACATGTGTCAGGGATGGAGTGGTATAGGGCCATAATAAAATGTATCAGTGATGGAGTGGTATAGGGCCATAATAACATGTTGTATCAGTAATGGAGTGGTATAGGGCCATAATAACATGTATCAGGGATGGAGTCGTATAGGGCCATAATAACATGTATCAGGGATGGAGTGGTATAGGGCCATAATAACATGTATCAGGGATGGAGTGGTATAGGGCCATAATAACATGTTGTATCAGGGATGGAGTGGTATAGGCCCATAATAACATGTTGTATCAGGGATGGAGTGGTTTGTATCAGGGATGGAGTGGTATAGGCCATAATAACATGTTGTATCAGGGATGGAGTGGTATAGGGCCATATTAACATGTATCAGGGATGGAGTGGTATAGGACCATAATAACATGTTGTATCAGAGATGGAGTGGTAAAGGGCCATAATAACATGTTGTATCAGGGATGGAGTGGTATAGGGCCATAATAAAATGTATCAGTGATGGAGTGGTATAGGGCCATAATAACATGTTGTATCAGTAATGGAGTGGTATAGGGCCATAATAACATGTATCAGGGATGGAGTCGTATAGGGCCATAATAACATGTATCAGGGATGGAGTGGTATAGGGCCATAATAACATGTATCAGGGATGGAGTGGTATAGGGCCATAATAACATGTTGTATCAGGGATGGAGTGTTATAGGCCCATAATAACATGTTGTATCAGGGATGGAGTGGTATAGGGCCATATTAACATGTATCAGGGATGGAGTGGTATAGGACCATAATAACATGTTGTATCAGAGATGGAGTGGTAAAGGGCCATAATAACATGTTGTATCAGGGATGGAGTGGTATAGGGCCATAATAACATGTTGTATCAGGGATGGAGTGGTTTAGGGCCATAATAACATGTTATATCAGGAATGGAGTGGTATAGGGTCATAATAACATGTTGTATCAGGGATGGAGTGGTATAGGGCCATAATAACATGTTGTATCAGGGATGGAGTGGTTTATTTTACCACTGTGTGCTCTCTGTTTAGGGCCATAATAACATGTTGTATCAGGGATGGAGTGGTATAGGGCCATAATAACATGTGTATCAGGGATGGAGTGGTATAGGGCCATAATAACATGTTATATCAGGGATGGAGTGGTATAGGGCCATAATAACATGTTATATCAGGGATGGAGTGGTATAGGGCCATAATAACATGTTGTATCAGGGATGGAGTGGTATAGGGCCATAATAACATGTTGTATCAGGGATGGAGTGGTATAGGGCCATAATAACATGTATCAGGGATGGAGTGGTATAGGGCCATAATAACATGTTGTATCAGGGATGGAGTGGTATAGGGCCATAATAACATGTTGTATCAGGGATGGAGTGGTATAGGGCCATAATAACATGTTGTATCAGGGATGGAGTGGTTTATTTTACCACTGTGTGCTCTCTGTTTAGGGCCATAATAACATGTTGTATCAGGGATGGAGTGGTATAGGGCCATAATAACATGTTGTATCAGGGATGGAGTGGTATAGGGCCATAATAACATGTTATATCAGGGATGGAGTGGTATAGGGCCATAATAACATGTATCAGGGATGGAGTGGTATAGGGCCATAATAACATGTATCAGGGATGGAGTGGTATAGGGCCATAATAACATGTTATATCAGGGATGGAGTGGTATAGGGCCATAATAACATGTTATATCAGGGATGGAGTGGTATAGGGCCATAATAACATGTTATATCAGGGATGGAGTGGTATAGGGCCATAATAACATGTTATATCAGGGATGGAGTGGTATAGGACCATAATAACATGTATCAGGGATGGAGTGGTATAGGGCCATAATAACATGTATCAGGGATGGAGTGGTATAGGGCCATAATAACATGTATCAGGGATGGAGTGGTATAGGGCCATAATAACATGTTATATCAGGGATGGAGTGGTATAGGGCCATAATAACATGTATCAGGGATGGAGTGGTATAGGGCCATAATAACATGTATCAGGGATGGAGTGGTATAGGGCCATAATAACATGTATCAGGGATGGAGTGGTATAGGGCCATAATAACATGTATCAGGGATGGAGTGGTATAGGACCATAATAACATGTATCAGGGATAGAGTGGTATAGGACCATAATAACATGTTGTATCAGGGATGGAGTGGTATAGGGCCATAATAACATGTTATATCAGGGATGGAGTGGTATAGGGCCATAATAACATGTTGTATCAGGGATGGAGTGGTATAGGGCCATAATAACATGTTATATCAGGGATGGAGTGGTATAGGGCCATAATAACATGTTATATCAGGGATGGAGTGGTATAGGGCCATAATAACATGTTGTATCAGGGATGGAGTGGTATAGGGCCATAATAACATGTATCAGGGATGGAGTGGTATAGGACCATAATAACATGTTATATCAGGGATGGAGTGGTATAGGGCCATAATAACATGTTGTATCAGGGATGGAGTGGTATAGGGCCATAATAACATGTATCAGGGATGGAGTGGTATAGGGCCATAATAACATGTTATATCAGGGATGGAGTGGTATAGGACCATAATAACATGATATATCAGGGATGGAGTGGTATAGAGCCATAATAACATGTATCAGGGATGGAGTGGTATAGGGCCATAATAACATGTATCAGGGATGGAGTGGTATAGGGCCATAATAACATGTATCAGGGATGGAGTGGTATAGGGCCATAATAACATGTATCAGGGATGGAGTGGTATAGGGCCATAATAACATGTATCAGGGATGGAGTGGTATAGGACCATAATAACATGTTGTATCAGGGATGGAGTGGTATAGGGCCATAATAACATGTTGTATCAGGGATGGAGTGGTATAGGGCCATAATAACATGTTATATCAGGGATGGAGTGGTATAGGGCCATAATAACATGTTGTATCAGGGATGGAGTGGTATAGGGCCATAATAACATGTTATATCAGGGATGGAGTGGTATAGGGCCATAATAACATGTATCAGGGATGGAGTGGTATAGGGCCATAATAACATGTTGTATCAGGGATGGAGTGGTATAGGGCCATAATAACATGTATCAGGGATGGAGTGGTATAGGGCCATAATAACATGTTATATCAGGGATGGAGTGGTATAGGGCCATAATAACATGTATCAGGGATGGAGTGGTATAGGGCCATAATAACATGTATCAGGGATGGAGTGGTATAGGGCCATAATAACATGTATCAGGGATGGAGTGGTATAGGGCCATAATAACATGTATCAGGGATGGAGTGGTATAGGGCCATAATAACATGTATCAGGGATGGAGTGGTATAGGGCCATAATAACATGTATCAGGGATGGAGTGGTATAGGACCATAATAACATGTTGTATCAGGGATGGAGTGGTATAGGGCCATAATAACATGTATCAGGGATGGAGTGGTATAGGGCCATAATAACATGTTGTATCAGGGATGGAGTGGTATAGGGCCATAATAACATGTTGTATCAGGGATGGAGTGGTATAGGGCCATAATAACATGTTATATCAGGGATGGAGTGGTATAGGACCATAATAACATGTATCAGGGATGGAGTGGTGTAGGACCATAATAACATGTTATATCAGGGATGGAGTGGTATAGGGCCATAATAACATGTTGTATCAGGGATGGAGTGGTATAGGACCATAATAACATGTTATATCAGGGATGGAGTGGTATAGGGCCATAATAACATGTTATATCAGGGATGGAGTGGTATAGGGCCATAATAACATGTTATCAGGGATGGAGTGGTATAGGGCCATAATAACATGTATCAGGGATGGAGTGGTATAGGGCCATAATAACATGATATATCAGGGATGGAGTGGTATAGGGCCATAATAACATGTATCAGGGATGGAGTGGTATAGGGCCATAATAACATGTATCAGGGATGGAGTGGTATAGGGCCATAATAACATGTATCAGGGATGGAGTGGTATAGGGCCATAATAACATGTATCAGGGATGGAGTGGTATAGGGCCATAATAACATGTATCAGGGATGGAGTGGTATAGGGCCATAATAACATGTATCAGGGATGGAGTGGTATAGGACCATAATAACATGTTGTATCAGGGATGGAGTGGTATAGGGCCATAATAACATGTATCAGGGATGGAGTGGTATAGGGCCATAATAACATGTTGTATCAGGGATGGAGTGGTATAGGGCCATAATAACATGTTGTATCAGGGATGGAGTGGTATAGGGCCATAATAACATGTTATATCAGGGATGGAGTGGTATAGGACCATAATAACATGTATCAGGGATGGAGTGGTGTAGGACCATAATAACATGTTATATCAGGGATGGAGTGGTATAGGGCCATAATAACATGTTGTATCAGGGATGGAGTGGTATAGGACCATAATAACATGTTATATCAGGGATGGAGTGGTATAGGGCCATAATATCATGTATCAGGGATGGAGTGGTATAGGACCATAATAACATGTTATATCAGGGATGGAGTGGTATAGGGCCATAATAACATGTTGTATCAGGGATGGAGTGGTATAGGGCCATAATAACATGTATCAGGGATGGAGTGGTATAGGGCCATAATAACATGTTATATCAGGGATGGAGTGGTATAGGGCCATAATAACATGTTATATCAGGGATGGAGTGGTATAGGGCCATAATAACATGTTATATCAGGGATGGAGTGGTATAGGGCCATAATAACATGTTATATCATGGATGGAGTGGTATAGGACCATAATAACATGTATCAGGGATGGAGTGGTATAGGGCCATAATAACATGTATCAGGGATGGAGTGGTATAGGGCCATAATAACATGTTATATCAGGGATGGAGTGGTATAGGGCCGTAATAACATGTTATATCAGGGATGGAGTGGTATAGTGCCATAATAACATGTATCAGGGATGGAGTGGTATAGGGCCATAATAACATGTATCAGGGATGGAGTGGTATAGGGCCATAATAACATGTATCAGGGATGGAGTGGTATAGGGCCATAATAACATGTATCAGGGATGGAGTGGTATAGGGCCGTAATAACATGTTATATCAGGGATGGAGTGGTATAGTGCCATAATAACATGTATCAGGGATGGAGTGGTATAGGGCCATAATAACATGTATCAGGGATGGAGTGGTATAGGGCCATAATAACATGTATCAGGGATGGAGTGGTATAGGGCCATAATAACATGTATCAGGGATGGAGTGGTATAGGGCCATAATAACATGTATCAGGGATGGAGTGGTATAGGACCATAATAACATGTTGTATCAGGGATGGAGTGGTATAGGGCCATAATAACATGTTGTATCAGGGATGGAGTGGTATAGGACCATAATAACATGTATCAGGGATGGAGTGGTATAGGGCCATAATAACATGTTATATCAGGGATGGAGTGGTATAGGACCATAATAACATGTATCAGGGATGGAGTGGTGTAGGACCATAATAACATGTTATATCAGGGATGGAGTGGTATAGGACCATAATAACATGTATCAGGGATGGAGTGGTGTAGGACCATAATAACATGTTGTATCAGGGATGGAGTGGTATAGGGCCATAATAACATGTATCAGGGATGGAGTGGTATAGGGCCATAATAACATGTTATATCAGGGATGGAGTGGTATAGGGCCATAATAACATGTTGTATCAGGGATGGAGTGGTATAGGACCATAATAACATGTTATATCAGGGATGGAGTGGTATAGGGCCATAATAACATGTTGTATCAGGGATGGAGTGGTATAGGACCATAATAACATGTATCAGGGATGGAGTGGTATAGGGCCATAATAACATGTTATATCAGGGATGGAGTGGTATAGGGCCATAATAACATGTATCAGGGATGGAGTGGGGTAGGACCATAATAACATGTTATATCAGGGATGGAGTGGTATAGGGCCATAATAACATGTATCAGGGATGGAGTGGTATAGGGCCATAATAACATGTTATATCAGGGATGGAGTGGTATAGGGCCATAATAACATGTATCAGGGATGGAGTGGTATAGGGCCATAATAACATGTATCAGGGATGGAGTGGTATAGGGCCATAATAACATGTTATATCAGGGATGGAGTGGTATAGGACCATAATAACATGTTATATCAGGGATGGAGTGGTATAGGGCCATAATAACATGTTATATCAGGGATGGAGTGGTATAGGGCCATAATAACATGTTATATCAGGGATGGTGTGGTATAGGGCCATAATAACATGTATCAGGGATGGAGTGGTATAGGGCCATAATAACATGTTATATCAGGGATGGAGTGGTATAGGGCCATAATAACATGTATCAGGGATGGAGTGGTATAGGGCCATAATAACATGATATATCAGGGATGGAGTGGTATAGGGCCATAATAACATGTATCAGGGATGGAGTGGTATAGGGCCATAATAACATGTATCAGGGATGGAGTGGTATAGGGCCATAATAACATGTATCAGGGATGGAGTGGTATAGGGCCATAATAACATGTATCAGGGATGGAGTGGTATAGGGCCATAATAACATGTATCAGGGATGGAGTGGTATAGGACCATAATAACATGTTGTATCAGGGATGGAGTGGTATAGGGCCATAATAACATGTTGTATCAGGGATGGAGTGGTATAGGGCCATAATAACATGTTATATCAGGGATGGAGTGGTATAGGGCCATAATAACATGTTATATCAGGGATGGAGTGGTATAGGGCCATAATAACATGTATCAGGGATGGAGTGGTATAGGGCCATAATAACATGTTGTATCAGGGATGGAGTGGTATAGGGCCATAATAACATGTTGTATCAGGGATGGAGTGGTATAGGACCATAATAACATGTATCAGGGATGGAGTGGTATAGGGCCATAATAACATGTTGTATCAGGGATGGAGTGGTATAGGACCATAATAACATGTTATATCAGGGATGGAGTGGTATAGGGCCATAATAACATGTTGTATCAGGGATGGAGTGGTATAGGGCCATAATAACATGTATCAGGGATGGAGTGGTATAGGGCCATAATAACATGTTATATCAGGGATGGAGTGGTATAGGGCCATAATAACATGTTCTATCAGGGATGGAGTGGTATAGGGCCATAATAACATGTATCAGGGATGGAGTGGTATAGGGCCATAATAACATGTTGTATCAGGGATGGAGTGGTATAGGGCCATAATAACATGTATCAGGGATGGAGTGGTATAGGGCCATAATAACATGTTATATCAGGGATGGAGTGGTATAGGGCCATAATAACATATCAGGGATGGAGTGGTATAGGGCCATAGTAACATGTATCAGGGATGGAGTGGTATAGGGCCATAATAACATGTATCAGGGATGGAGTGGTATAGGGCCATAATAACATGTTATATCAGGGATGGAGTGGTATAGGGCCATAATAACATGTATCAGGGATGGAGTGGTATAGGGCCATAATAACATGTTATATCAGGGATGGAGTGGTATAGGGCCATAATAACATGTATCAGGGATGAGGTGGTATAGGGCCATAATAACATGTATCAGGGATGGAGTGGTATAGGGCCATAATAACATGTATCAGGGATGGAGTGGTATAGGGCCATAATAACATGTATCAGGGATGGAGTGGTATAGGACCATAATAACATGTTGTATCAGGGATGGAGTGGTATAGGGCCATAATAACATGTTATATCAGGGATGGAGTGGTATAGGGCCATAATAACATGTATCAGGGATGGAGTGGTGTAGGACCATAATAACATGTTATATCAGGGATGGAGTGGTATAGGGCCATAATAACATGTTGTATCAGGGATGGAGTGGTATAGGACCATAATAACATGTTATATCAGGGATGGAGTGGTATAGGGCCATAATAACATGTTATATCAGGGATGGAGTGGTATAGGACCATAATAACATGTATCAGGATGGAGTGGTATAGGGCCATAATAACATGTATCAGGGATGGAGTGGTATAGATGTTGTATCAGGGATGGAGTGGTATAGGACCATAATAACATGTTATATCAGGGATGGAGTGGTATAGGGCCATAATAACATGTTATATCAGGGATGGAGTGGTATAGGACCATAATAACATGTATCAGGGATGGAGTGGTATAGGGCCATAATAACATGTATCAGGGATGGAGTGGTATAGGGCCATAATAACATGTATCAGGGATGGAGTGGTATAGGGCCATAATAACATGTTATATCAGGGATGGAGTGGTATAGGGCCATAATAACATGTATCAGGGATGGAGTGGTATAGGGCCATAATAACATGTATCAGGGATGGAGTGGTATAGGGCCATAATAACATGTATCAGGGATGGAGTGGTATAGGGCCATAATAACATGTATCAGGGATGGAGTGGTATAGGGCCATAATAACATGTATCAGGGATAGAGTGGTATAGGACCATAATAACATGTTGTATCAGGGATGGAGTGGTATAGGGCCATAATAACATGTTATATCAGGGATGGAGTGGTATAGGGCCATAATAACATGTTGTATCAGGGATGGAGTGGTATAGGGCCATAATAACATGTTATATCAGGGATGGAGTGGTATAGGGCCATAATAACATGTTATATCAGGGATGGAGTGGTATAGGGCCATAATAACATGTTATATCAGGGATGGAGTGGTATAGGACCATAATAACATGTATCAGGGATGGAGTGGTATAGGACCATAATAACATGTTATATCAGGGATGGAGTGGTATAGGGCCATAATATCATGTATCAGGGATGGAGTGGTATAGGACCATAATAACATGTTATATCAGGGATGGAGTGGTATAGGGCCATAATAACATGTTGTATCAGGGATGGAGTGGTATAGGGCCATAATAACATGTATCAGGGATGGAGTGGTATAGGGCCATAATAACATGTTATATCAGGGATGGAGTGGTATAGGGCCATAATAACATGTTCTATCAGGGATGGAGTGGTATAGGGCCATAATAACATGTATCAGGGATGGAGTGGTATAGGGCCATAATAACATGTTGTATCAGGGATGGAGTGGTATAGGGCCATAATAACATGTATCAGGGATGGAGTGGTATAGGGCCATAATAACATGTTATATCAGGGATGGAGTGGTATAGGGCCATAATAACATGTATCAGGGATGGAGTGGTATAGGGCCATAATAACATGTATCAGGGATGGAGTGGTATAGGGCCATAATAACATGTTATATCAGGGATGGAGTGGTATAGGGCCATAATAACATGTATCAGGGATGGAGTGGTATAGGGCCATAATAACATGTTATATCAGGGATGGAGTGGTATAGGACCATAATAACATGTATCAGGGATGAGGTGGTATAGGGCCATAATAACATGTATCAGGGATGGAGTGGTATAGGGCCATAATAACATGTATCAGGGATGGAGTGGTATAGGGCCATAATAACATGTATCAGGGATGGAGTGGTATAGGACCATAATAACATGTTGTATCAGGGATGGAGTGGTATAGGGCCATAATAACATGTTATATCAGGGATGGAGTGGTATAGGACCATAATAACATGTATCAGGGATGGAGTGGTGTAGGACCATAATAACATGTTATATCAGGGATGGAGTGGTATAGGGCCATAATAACATGTTGTATCAGGGATGGAGTGGTATAGGACCATAATAACATGTTATATCAGGGATGGAGTGGTATAGGGCCATAATAACATGATATATCAGGGATGGAGTGGTATAGGACCATAATAACATGTATCAGGGATGGAGTGGTATAGGGCCATAATAACATGTATCAGGGATGGAGTGGTATAGGGCCATAATAACATGTTGTATCAGGGATGGAGTGGTATAGGGCCATAATAACATGTATCAGGGATGGAGTGGTATAGGGCCATAATAACATGTATCAGGGATGGAGTGGTATAGGGCCATAAAAGCATGTTGTATCAGGGATGGAGTGGTATAGGGCCATAATAACATGTTCTATCAGGGATGGAGTGGTATAGGGCCATAATAACATGTTGTATCAGGGATGGAGTGGTATAGAGCCATAATAACATGTTATATCAGGGATGGAGTGGTATAGGGCCATAATAACATGTTCTATCAGGGATGGAGTTGTATAGGACCATAATAACATGTTATATCAGGGATGGAGTGGTATAGGGCCATAATAACATGTTATATCAGGGATGGAGTGGTATAGGACCATAATAACATGTTATATCAGGGATGGAGTGGTATAGAGCCATAATAACATGTTATATCAGGGATGGAGTGGTATAGGACCATAATAACATTGCAGTTTGCTCTGTTTTGTTGTTGATTCTTTCCAACGTGTCAAGTAATTATCTTTTAGTTTTGTCATGATTTGGTTGGGTCTAATTGTGTTGATCTCCTATTGCTCTTTGGGGCCTGTGTTTGTGAGCAGAGCCCCAGGACCAGAAGGTTTGATAATCACTTTTTTTAGGTGGTGGTAGAATTTTATTGCTGTTTTCTGGATTGTGATAATTAGTGGGAATCGTCCTAATTCTGCTCTAAATGCATTATTTGGTGTTTTAAGGTGTACACGGGATGTTTTTGCAGAAGTCTCAGTTTGATGTTTGTCTCATTTTGTAAATTCTTGGTTGGTTGAGTGGACCCCAGACCTCACAACCATAAGAGGCCAATGGGTTCTATAACGGATTTGTTTATTTTTTGCCAGATCCTAATTGTGATGTGAAATGTTATGTTCCTTTTGATGGCGTAGAAGGCTCTTCTTGCCTTGTCAGGTCATTCACATCTTTGTGGAAGTTATATGGTCTTGATGTTTAGCTATTCGTTTAGCTATTTGTGTGTGTTCTATGGCAACAGTGTCGAGGTGGAATTTGTATTTATGGTCCTGGCAACTGGACCTTTTTTGGAACACCATTATTTTTTGTCTTATTGAGATTCACTGTCAGGGCCCAAGTCTGACAGTGTCACGTCCTCACCAGTAAAAGGGGGTATTTCTTATTGTAGTTTGGTCAGGACGTGGCAGGGGTGTGTTTGTTTAGTGTGTTTCGGGGTTTTTGGTTTATGTTCTATGTTTTCTATTTCTATGTGGGTTTTCTAGTTTGTCTATTTCTATGTTAGTTTTGGGAACGACCTCCAATTAGAAGCAGCTGGTTATAGTTGCTTCTAATTGGAGGCCATATTTAAGTGGGTTTATTTTCCTCTTGTGTTTGTGGGTGGTTGTTCCATGTATTGTCTTAGTACCTTACAGGACTGTTTTTCGTCGTTTTTTTTGGTTCAGTGTTAATTTCTTTAATAAATCAAGAAGATGATTCACGTCCCTGCTGCAGTTTGGTCCGATCATTACGACGAGTATAACAGACAGAATCTGTGCAGAAGATATAGGTTCTACTGTAGGCCCTCCTTGGTTGGGGACAGAAGCACAATATCACCTGTTATGTGGTGTTGATGTTTAGGTATAGTTTTGTTTGTGCTCTAGGGCAACAGTGTTGAGGTGGAATTTGTATTTATGGTCCTGGCAACTATACCGAACAAAAATATATACGTAATGTGCGACAATTTCAATGCATTTACCAAGTTACAGTTCATACAAGGAATTCATTAAATTGAAATAAATTGATTAGGCCCTAATCTATAGATTGCACATGACTGGGCAGGGGCACAGCCAATCATATTGAGTTTTCCCCACAGAAGGGCTTTATTATTTCCAGAAATACTCCTCAGTTTAATCAGCTGTTCAAGTGGCTGGTCTCGGACGATCCCGCAGGTGAAGATGACAGATGTGGAGGTCCGTGGATTGCGGTGGACATACCTGCAGTCAGCATGCCAATCGCTCCTTCAAACGTTGAGACATTTGTGGCATTGTGTTGTGTGACAAAACTGCACTTTTTTTATTTTTTTTATTTAAACTTTATTTAACTAGGCAAGTCAGTTAAGGACAAATTCTTATTTACAATGATGGCCTACATTTGTGACCGACCACCTGTATTCGGTCCTATGTAGCAACATTTGAAATTGTGTTTTTTTTTTACATTGGATAAAAGTAGAGAAAATGGTATATCATACGCTACAGTTGAGGAACAATGGAAAAGTAATTCTGCTTTGAAAGTTGAAATCCCACTTTTGAGAAAATGGCCCTTGAATGTTTTGGTACACCTACTGGAGAGTTCTTCCTTATCTACACCCATTCAGCATCGTTCACACCCTCTTAATTAAGTATTAGCCCCACCCATCTCTTTAAGGATTTACGTGTGAGGCTATGTGCTAAACAACCAAAGATTTCAAGACTATATAGACTAAGACTGGTTTATACTACGTACAGTTGAAGTCGGAAGTTTACATACACTTAGGTTGGAGTCAATAAAACTCGTTTTTCAACCACTCCACAAATTTCTTGTTAACAAACTATAGTTTTGGCAAGTCGGTTAGGACATCTGCTTTGGGCATGACACAAGTAATATTTCCAACAATTGTTTACAGACAGATTATTTCACTTAATCACAATTCCAGTGGGTCAGAAGTTTACATACACAAAGTTGACTGTGCCTTTAAATAGCTTGGAAAAATCCAGAAAATCATGTCATGGCTTTAGAAGCTTCTGATAGGCTAATTGACCTCATTTGAGTCAACTGGAGGTGTACCTGTGGATGTATTTCAAGGACTACCTTCAAACTCAGTGCCTCTATGCTTGACATCATGGGAAAATCAAAAGAAATCAGCCAAGACCTCAGAAAATAAATTGTAGACCTTCACAAGTCTGGTTCATCCTTGGCAGCAATTTCCAAACGCCTGAAGGTACCACGTTTGTCACGTCCTGGCCAGTATAAGGGTTAATTGTTATTGTAGTTTGGTCAGGACGTGGCAGAGGGTATTTTTTTTATGTGGTCCGGGGTGGTGATTTGGTAAAAGGGTGTTTGATTTAGTATTTCCGGGTTTTTGGTTTATGGTCTATGTTTATGTATTTCTTTCTGTAGTCTAGTAAGTGTGTTTCTATGTAGAGTTAATTGGGGTGGACTTCCAATTGAAGGCAGCTGTGTGGTGTTGCCTTTGATTGGAAGTCCTATATTAGTTGGGTGTGTTTGTCTGTGTGTTTGTGGGAGATTGTTCTGTGTTTAGCCTTGTGCCTTGCCAGACTCTCTGTGGATCGGTCGTTATCTTGTTTGTTGTTTTTGTGTTCATTTTGATTTAATAAATGTTCAAAATGAACAAACACAGTCCTGCTGCATTTTGGTCCTCCTTCACCGACAATAACCGTGACAACGTTCATCAGTACAAGCAATAGTATGCAAGTATAAACACCATGGGACCACACAGCCGTCATAGCACTCAGGAAGGAGACACGTTCTGTCTCCTAGAGATTAATGTACTTTGGTGCAAAAAGTGCAACTCAGTCCCAGAACAACAGTAAAGGACATTGTGAAGATGCTGGAGGAAACAGGTACAAAAGTATCTATGTCCACAGTAAAACGAGTCCTATATCGACATAACCTGAAAGGCCGCTCAGCAAGGAAGAAGCCACTGCTCCAAAACCGCCATAAAAAAGCCAGACTACGGTTTGCAACTGCACATGGGGACAACGATTGTACTTTTTGGAGAAATGTCCTCTGGTCTGATGAAACAAAAATAGAACTGTTTGGCCATAATGACCATCGTTATGTTTGGAGGGAAAACAGGGAGGCTTGCAAGCCGAAGAACACCATCCCCACCGTGAAGCACAGGGGTGGCAGCATCATGTTGTGGGGGGTGCTTTGCTGCAGGAGGGGCTGGTTCACTTGACAAAATAGATGGCATCATGAGGGAGGAAAATTATGTGGATATATTGAAGAAACATCTCAAGACATCAGTCAGGAAGTGATAGCTTGGTCGCAAATGTGTCTTCCAAATTGACAATGACCCCAAGCATACTTCCAAAGTTGTGGCAAAATGGTTTAAGGACAACAAAGTCAAGGTATTGGAGTGGCCATCACAAAGCCCTGACCTCAATCCCATAGAAAATTTGTGGGCAGAACTGAAAAAGCATGTGCGAGCAAGGAGGCTTACAAACCTGACTAAGTTACACCAGCTCTGTCAGGAGGAATGGGCCAAAATTCACCCAACTTATTGTTGGAAGCTTATGGAAGGCTACCTGAAACGTTTGACCCAAGTTAAACAATTTCAAAGCAATGCTACCAAATACTAATTGAGTATATGTAAACTTCTGACCCACTGGGAATGCGATTAAAGAAATAAAAGCTGAAATAAATCATTCTCTCTACTATTAATCTGACATTAGACTGGTGGTCCAAAATAGCATAACTAGTGTATTTTAACACCAACAAACACATCCGTTTAAAAATGTATTTAGGATATGTCAATCTACCAAACCAGGCAACTAAAAGCAACTTTCTAAACAATATTTTGGTTCATTTCTAACTTGTTAGCTAGCTAGCTAACGTTAAGTTAGCTGTATAAATGTTAAGTTAGCTGGCTAGCTAACGTTAAGTTAGCTAGCTAGCTAACGTTAAGTTAGCTGTATAAATGTTAAGTTAGCTGGCTATCTCACGTTAAGTTAGCTGTATAAACGTTAAGTTAGCTGTCTAGCCAGTTCAAATCATGTACATATCATAGCTGACAACGTCTTCACTTTAGCTAATTTGTCTTCATTACTACAGGAAAATAAACTCACAACAAGATCATTATATACAAGTTAAAGGTGAGCTAATTCCAGAAAATAGCTTATGGTTGTGAGTGTGACGAAATAAAAGCAGGGCATTCTATCGGAGTACTTGTACACAGTCTCGTTGGCCTAACGTTATATCCTAATCTGACTTTGGTGCAGGTCATGTTGTTCTTCACATTACCGTCTCTGGTAAACACACACTACATCAAATACAATCTAAGTTTTTTGTCACATGCACAGGATACAGAAGGTGTAAATGGCACAATGAAATGTTTTCTTGCATAGTGGAGTCTTTTGTTTAGACATCTAGCTAGCTAGCTAAACTCTGAACCATAATCCCAACTCATAACGTTACTACCATGCATGAATCTGCAGGTAACTAAATTGAACCAACTTGGTTCAATGTTGGCTAGCTAGCTAACATTAGGCTATAACTAGCAATGGAAATTGCTTTCTGAGAAACTAATAATATTAATACACAGATCATACACGTAACGTTAGCTAGCGAGCCAGCCAGTTAATTTGCAATGAAAATGACTTTGACAAAATTAGAGACATACAATATCTGAAAATGTAGCTAGCTAGATTCTCTTACCCGTACACATGGATGAACGCTTCTCCCTCTCTGTCACAGATGCCATGGTTGCCCTTCGTTTGAAGATGTAATCCGGAGACAGGTGTTCTCTTTTCGACTCCCTCTGCATAATATTTGCAATCAAACGCCAGAATTTTCTCCATCTCCTTAGCCATCATACTTCCACCGGGCATTCCACCGGGCATTCCACCGGGCATTCCACCGGGCATTCCACCGGGCATTCCACCGGGCATTCCACCGGGCATTCCACTGATATCAAAACTCGGTCAACTTCTTTGTTGCAGTTCTTCGTGATATCTTCATAAAAAAATGCGTTAGAAAGGATTACCGACACATACTGACTAGCTCATGTTATAGACAGAAACATGCTACATGACAGACCAATCCGAACACATCTCTCAGCATGTCCAGCCCATCTATTATCTCAGCCAATCATGGCTATCGGAAAGGTTCCCCGACTTTTTCCGTGGCCAAACCAACTAGGCTGGTAATTTAACAAGTGTATTCATATTTACTGATGGTATATATACGTTTCTTATTTAGGCACATGAAAGTTCACAAGTTCCAGAAGCCGTTTCTGCCAAAAACTAAACCACATTTTGATTAAAATTTATGTTTACTTTCAAATGCCTCTCCTGTGAAGTAGTAACGTGTGACATAGGCCTAGTTTTCTGAAACGAGTCACATTTTTAGAGTGGCCTTTTATTGTCCCCGTCACAAGGTGCACCAGTGTAAGGAGCATGCTATTTCATCTGGCAAATGGATGGATTATTTTGGCAAGTGGATTGATTATTTTGGCAAATGTGGATTTGCTCACTAACAGGGATGTAAACAAGTTTGTGCCATATATTTTTTGAGGATGACGTTTTTTTGTGCGTTTATATTTTTGTTAAAGGTTTTCTCTCTCTCTCTCCTCCCCACATGGTCGCCGCTGGGCGGGACATCACTGGGCTGAATGTCACAGCCCTGATTTCAACATCTAATTGGCTTCTGTCTGCGAATACGTCACGATCATGATTAGAATTGATGATCGGATGTTGATATTTCATTGTCTGGCTAGGGGACTGCTGAAGAAATCTGGTGAATTTGAGCGCTCGTTTGATTTGACGACAACAACAAAAAACAGGTACATGCCAAACTGATTTTACACTTCACTGTGACTGATTTGGACGAGTTCTGACTTCAGTTCGCTGCAGGCAGTGGTTGAGAGACGGACCATGTTAGGAGAAATCAGAGATTTAAAGGAAAAGTTTAGTCCGTTCCAGCGGTCTGGTTATGGCAGACATGGCCTGTCGTTCTAGTATGGCGTGCTCTAGGTGTTATTGTTGTGTTGCTTTCAGCTGGTTGTTGTCTGTCTGTAAACTAGCTGTCGGAAAGTTAGGTCGTTCCTCTTTCTGTGTGGGAATCCTATTTCTGTCTGTCTGTCTGTCTGTCTGTCTGTCTGTCTGTCTGTCTGTCTGTCTGTCTGTCTGTCTGTCTGTCTGTCTGTCTGTCTGTCTGTCTGTCTGTCTGTCTGTCTGTCTGTCTGTCTGTGTCTCTGTCTGTGTCTGTGTCTCTGTCTCTGTCTCTGTCTGTGTCTCTGTCTGTGTCTCTCTCTCTCTCTCTCTCTCTCTCTGCCCTTGTGGCAGAATGGGTGGATGTGCGTTTTCTACATCAATTCGCTTTGCAACGTTTCCATTTTTTCATTCAGTGACCATGCGCACTGAGTTTGGCAAAATGCTGAAACGGGAGGGGAGGATGGAAAGCTGTTGGGTTAGGAGAGACTAGCTAGCAGCACAATCATCAAACTATTGTTTTCAACCAGTCTAGAAATATTTTCTCTAACTTTTTTTTGGACTGCTTAGCCAGCTAACTAGTAGCTATATATTTTTGGGACGCTGAAACTTTTTGCTAGCATTAGCTTGTGTTGATTGAGGTGTGCTAACGTTAACTATAGCTAGTTATCTAGCAACCTCCAAGTTATAACGCGTTACAGTAGTTGCATGGCTCCATATAGTCGATACGCTGATTTAGTAGTAACGTTAGCAAGACATCCTTCACATCTCACATGCTACCAAGTTAGCTCTGATCCAGGTCCCACTCATCAAGCTAGCTCAGCTCTGATCCAGGTCCCACTCATCTAGCTAGCTCTGATCCAGGTCCCACTCATCTAGCTAGCTCTGATCCAGGTCCCACTCATCTAGCTAGCTCAGCTCTGATACAGGTCCCACTCATCTAGCTAGCTCAGCTCTGATCCAGGACCCACTCAACTAGCTAGCTCTGATCCAGGACCCACTCATCTAGCTAGCTCTGATCCAGGTCCCACTCAACTAGCTAGCTCTGATCCAGGACCCACTCATCTAGCTAGCTCTGATCCAGGACCCACTCATCTAGCTAGCTCTGATCCAGGTCCCACTCATCTAGCTAGCTCTGATCCAGGTCCCACTCATCTAGCTAGCTCTGATCGAGGTCCCACTCATCTAGCTAGCTCTGATCCAGGTCCCACTCATCTAGCTAGCTCAGCTCTGATCCAGGTCCCACTCATCTAGCTAGCTCAGCTCTGATCCAGGTCCCACTCATCTAGCTAGCTCAGATCTGATCCAGGTCCCACTCATCTAGCTAGCTCAGCTCTGATCCAGGTCCCACTCATCTAGCTAGCTCTGATCCAGGTCCCAGTCATCTAGCTAGCTCAGCTCTGATCCAGGTCCCACTCATCTAGCTAGCTCTGATCCAGGTCCCACTCATCTAGCTAGCTCAGCTCTGATCCAGGTCCCACTCATCTAGCTAGCTCTGATCCAGGTCCCACTCATCTAGCTAGCTCTGATCCAGGTCCCACTCATCTAGCTATCTCAGCTCTGATCCAGGTCCCACTCATCTAGCTAGCTCTGATCCAGGTCCCACTCATCTAGCTAGCTCAGCTCTCATCCAAGTCCCACTCATCTAGCTAGCTCTGATCCAGATCCCACTCATCTAGCTAGTTCAGGTCTGATCCAGGTCCCACTCATCTAGCTAGCTCAGCTCTGATCCAGGTCACACTCATCTAGCTAGCTCAGCTCTGATCCAGGTCCCACTCATCTAGCTAGCTCTGATCCAGGTCCCAATCATCTAGCTAGCTCAGCTCTAATCCAGGTCCCACTCATCTAGCTAGCTCAGCTCTGATCCAGGTCCCACTCATCTAGCTAGCTCAGCTCTGATCCAGGTCCCACTCATCTAGCTAGCTCTGATCCAGGTCCCAATCATCTAGCTAGCTCAGCTCTAATCCAGGTCCCACTCATCTAGCTAGCTCAGCTCTGATCCAGGTCCCACTCATCTAGCTAGCTCAGCTCTGATCCAGGTCCCACTCATCTAGCTAGCTCTTATCCAGGTCCCAATCATCTAGCTAGCTCTGATCCAGGTCCCACTCATCTAGCTAGCTCAGCTCTAATCCAGGTCCCACTCATCTAGCTAGCTCAGCTCTGATCCAGGTCCCACTCATCTAGCTAGCTCAGCTCTTATCCAGGTCCCACTCATCTAGCTAGCTCAGCTCTTATCCAGGTCCCACTCATCTAGCTAGCTCTGATCCAGGTCCCAATCATCTAGCTAGCTCTGATCCAGGTCCCACTCATCTAGCTAGCTCAGCTCTGATCCAGGTCCCACTCATCTAGCTAGCTCAGCTCTGATCCAGGTCCCACTCATCTAGTTAGCTCTGATCCAGGTCCCACTCATCTAGCTAGCTCTGATCGAGGTCCCACTCATCTAGCTAGCTCTGATCCAGGTCCCAATCATCTAGCTAGCTCTGGTCCAGGTCCCACTCATCTAGCTAGCTCAGCTCTGATCCAGGTCCCACTCATCTAGCTAGCTCAGCTCTGATCCAGGTCCCACTCATCTAGCTAGCTCTGATCCAGGTCCCACTCATCTAGCTAGCTCTGATCCAGGTCCCAAACATCTAGCTAGCTCTGATCCAGGTCCCAGTCATCTAGCTAGCTCAGCTCTGATCCAGGTCCCACTCATCTAGCTAGCTCTGATCCAGGTCTCACTCATCTAGCTAGCTCAGCTCTGATCCAGGTCCCACGCATCTAGCTAGTTCAGCTCTGATCCAGGTCCCACTCATCTAGCTAGCTCTGATCCAGGTCCCACTCATCTAGCTAGCTCAGCTCTGATCCAGGTCCCACTCATCTAGCTAGCTCTGATCCAGGTCCCACTCATCTAGCTAGCTCTGATCCAGGTCCCACTCATCTAGCTAGCTCAGCTCTGATCCAGGTCCCACTCATCTAGCTAGCTCTGATCCAGGTCCCACTCATCTAGATAGCTCTGATCCAGGTCCCACTCATCTAGCTAGCTCAGCTCTGATCCAGGTCCCACTCATCTAGATAGCTCTGATCCAGGTCCCACTCATCTAGCTAGCTCTGATCCAGGTCCCACTCATCTAGCTAGCTCTGATCCAGGTCCCACTCATCTAGATAGCTCTGATCCAGGTCCCACTCATCTAGCTAGCTCAGCTCTGATCCAGGTCACACTCATCTAGCTAGCTCTGATCCAGGTCCCAATCATCTAGCTAGTTCTGATCCAGGTCCCACTCATCTAGCTAGCTCAGCTCTGATCCAGGTCCCACTCATCTAGCTAGCTCTGATCCAGGTCCCACTCATCTAGATAGCTCTGATCCAGGTCCCACTCATCTAGCTAGCTCAGCTCTGATCCAGGTCACACTCATCTAGCTAGCTCTGATCCAGGTCCCAATCATCTAGCTAGTTCTGATCCAGGTCCCACTCATCTAGCTAGCTCAGCTCTGATCCAGGTCCCACTCATCCAGCTAGCTCTGATCCAGGTACCACTCAACTAGCTAGCTCAGCTCTGATCTAGGTCCCACTCATCTAGCTAGCTCAGCTCTGATCCAGGTCACACTCATCTAGCTAGCTCTGATCCAGGTCCCAATCATCTAGCTAGTTCTGATCCAGGTCCCACTCATCTAGCTAGCTCAGCTCTGATCCAGGTCCCACTCATCTAGCTAGCTCAGCTCTGATCCAGGTCCCACTCATCTAGCTAGCTCTGATCCAGGTCCCACTCATCTAGCTAGCTCTGATCGAGGTCCCACTCATCTAGCTAGCTCGGATCCAGGTCCCAATCATCTAGCTAGCTCTGATCCAGGTCCCACTCATCTAGCTAGCTCAGCTCTGATCCAGGTCCCACTCATCTAGCTAGCTCAGCTCTGATCCAGGTCCCACTCATCTAGCTAGCTCTGATCCAGGTCCCACTCATCTAGATAGCTCTGATCCAGGTCCCACTCATCTAGCTAGCTCAGCTCTGATCCAGGTCACACTCATCTAGCTAGCTCTGATCCAGGTCCCAATCATCTAGCTAGTTCTGATCCAGGTCCCACTCATCTAGCTAGCTCTGATCCAGGTCCCACTCATCTAGCTAGCTCTGATCCAGGTCCCACTCATCTAGATAGCTCTGATCTAGGTCCCACTCATCTAGCTAGCTCAGCTCTGATCCAGGTCACACTCATCTAGCTAGCTCTGATCCAGGTCCCAATCATCTAGCTAGTTCTGATCCAGGTCCCACTCATCTAGCTAGCTCAGCTCTGATCCAGGTCCCACTCATCTAGCTAGCTCAGCTCTGATCCAGGTCCCACTCATCTAGCTAGCTCTGATCCAGGTCCCACTCATCTAGCTAGCTCTGATCGAGGTCCCACTCATCTAGCTAGCTCGGATCCAGGTCCCAATCATCTAGCTAGCTCTGATCCAGGTCCCACTCATCTAGCTAGCTCAGCTCTGATCCAGGTCCCACTCATCTAGCTAGCTCAGCTCTGATCCAGGTCCCACTCATCTAGCTAGCTCTGATCCAGGTCCCACTCATCTAGCTAGCTCTGATCGAGGTCCCACTCATCTAGCTAGCTCAGCTCTGATCCAGGTCCCACTCATCTAGCTAGCTCTGATCCAGGTCCCACTCATCTAGCTAGCTCTGATCGAGGTCCCACTCATCTAGCTAGCTCAGCTCTGATCCAGGTCCCACTCATCTAGCTAGCTCAGCTCTGATCCAAGTCACACTCAACTAGCTAAGTTAGCTCTGATCCAGTTCCCACTCATCTAGCTAGCTCAGCTCTGATCCAGGTCCCACTCATCTAGCTAGCTCTGATCCAGGTCCCACTCATCTAGCTAGCTCTGATCCAGGTCCCAGTCATCTAGCTAGCTCAGCTCTGATCCAGGTCCCACTCATCTAGCTAGCTCTGATCCAGGTCTCACTCATCTAGCTAGCTCAGCTCTGATCCAGGTCCCACTCATCTAGCTAGTTCAGCTCTGATCCAGGTCCCACTCATCTAGCTAGCTCTGATCCAGGTCCCACTCATCTAGCTAGCTCAGCTCTGATCCAGGTCCCACTCATCTAGCTAGCTCTGATCCAGGTCCCACTCATCTAGCTAGCTCTGATCCAGGTCCCACTCATCTAGCTATCTCAGCTCTGATCCAGGTCCCACTCATCTAGCTAGCTCTGATCCAGGTCCCACTCATCTAGCTAGCTCAGCTCTGATCCAGATCCCACTCATCTAGCTAGTTCAGCTCTGATCCAGGTCCCACTCATCTAGCTAGCTCAGCTCTGATCCAGGTCACACTCATCTAGCTAGATCAGCTCTGATCCAGGTCCCAATCATCTAGCTAGCTCTGATCCAGGTCCCAATCATCTAGCTAGCTCAGCTCTAATCCAGGTCCCACTCATCTAGCTAGCTCAGCTCTGATCCAGGTCCCACTCATCTAGCTAGCTCAGCTCTGATCCAGGTCCCACTCATCTAGCTAGCTCTGATCCAGGTCCCAATCATCTAGCTAGCTCTGATCCAGGTCCCACTCATCTAGCTAGCTCAGCTCTAATCCAGGTCCCACTCATCTAGCTAGCTCAGCTCTGATCCAGGTCTCACTCATCTAGCTAGCTCAGCTCTTATCCGGGTCCCACTCATCTAGCTAGCTCAGCTCTTATCCAGGTCCCACTCATCTAGCTAGCTCTGATCCAGGTCCCAATCATCTAGCTAGCTCTGATCCAGGTCCCACTCATCTAGCTAGCTCAGCTCTGATCCAGGTCCCACTCATCTAGCTAGCTCAGCTCTGATCCAGGTCCCACTCATCTAGCTAGCTCTGATCCAGGTCCCAATCATCTAGCTAGCTCTGATCCAGGTCCCACTCATCTAGCTAGCTCAGCTCTAATCCAGGTCCCACTCATCTAGCTAGCTCAGCTCTGATCCAGGTCTCACTCATCTAGCTAGCTCAGCTCTTATCCAGGTCCCACTCATCTAGCTAGCTCAGCTCTTATCCAGGTCCCACTCATCTAGCTAGCTCTGATCCAGGTCCCAATCATCTAGCTAGCTCTGATCCAGGTCCCACTCATCTAGCTAGCTCAGCTCTGATCCAGGTCCCACTCATCTAGCTAGCTCAGCTCTGATCCAGGTCCCACTCATCTAGCTAGCTCTGATCCAGGTCCCACTCATCTAGCTAGCTCAGCTCTGATCCAGGTCCCACTCATTAAGATAGCTCTGATCCAGGTCCCACTCATCTAGCTAGCTCTGATCCAGGTCCCACTCATCTAGCTAGCTCAGCTCTGATCCAGGTCCCACTCATTAAGATAGCTCTGATCATGGTCCCACTCATCAAGCTAGCTCTGATCCAGGTCCCACTCATCCAGCTAGCTCTGATCCAGGTCCCACTCAACTAGCTAGCTCAGCTCTGATCTAGGTCCCACTCATCTAGCTAGCTCAGCTCTCATCCAGGTCCCACTCATCTAGCTAGCTCTGATCCAGATCCCACTCATCTAGCTATTTCAGCTCTAATCCAGGTCCCACTCATCTAGCTAGCTCAGCTCTGATCCAGGTCCCACTCATCTAGCTAGCTCAGCTCTGATCCAGGTCCCACTCATCTAGCTAGCTCTGATCCAGGTCCCACTCATCCAGCTAGCTCTGATCCAGGTCCCACTCAACTAGCTAGCTCAGCTCTGATCTAGGTCCCACTCATCTAGCTAGCTCAGCTCTCATCCAGGTCCCACTCATCTAGCTAGCTCTGATCCAGATCCCACTCATCTAGCTAGTTCAGCTCTAATCCAGGTCCCACTCATCTAGCTAGCTCAGCTCTGATCCAGGTCACACTCATCTAGCTAGCTCTGATCCAGGTCCCAATCATCTAGCTAGTTCTGATCCAGGTCCCACTCATCTAGCTAGCTCAGCTCTGATCCAGGTCCCACTCATCTAGCTAGCTCAGCTCTGAACCAGGTCCCACTCATCTAGCTAGCTCTGATCCAGGTCCCACTCATCTAGCTAGCTCTGATCCAGGTCCCACTCATCTAGCTAGCTCAGCTCTAATCCAGGTCCCACTCATCTAGCTAGCTCAGCTCTGATCCAGGTCCCACTCATCTAGCTAGCTCAGCTCTGATCCAGGTCCCACTCATCTAGCTAGCTCTGATCCAGGTCCCAATCATCTAGCTAGCTCTGATCCAGGTCCCACTCATCTAGCTAGCTCAGCTCTGATCCAGGTCCCACTCATCTAGCTAGCTCAGCTCTTATCCAGGTCCCACTCATCTAGCTAGCTCAGCTCTTATCCAGGTCCCACTCATCTAGCTAGCTCTGATCCAGGTCCCAATCATCTAGCTAGCTCTGATCCAGGTCCCACTCATCTAGCTAGCTCAGCTCTGATCCAGGTCCCACTCATCTAGCTAGCTCAGCTCTGATCCAGGTCCCACTCATCTAGCTAGCTCTGATCCAGGTCCCACTCATCTAGCTAGCTCTGATCCAGGTCCCACTCATCTAGCTAGCTCTGATCCAGGTCCCAATCATCTAGCTAGTTCTGATCCAGGTCCCACTCATCTAGCTAGCTCAGCTCTGATCCAGGTCCCACTCATCTAGCTAGCTCAGCTCTGAACCAGGTCCCACTCATCTAGCTAGCTCTGATCCAGGTCCCACTCATCTAGCTAGCTCTGATCGAGGTCCCACTCATCTAGCTAGCTCGGATCCAGGTCCCAATCATCTAGCTAGCTCTGATCCAGGTCCCACTCATCTAGCTAGCTCAGCTCTGATCCAGGTCCCACTCATCTAGCTAGCTCAGCTCTGATCCAAGTCACACTCAACTAGCTAAGTTAGCTCTGATCCAGTTCCCACTCATCTAGCTAGCTCAGCTCTGATCCAGGTCCCACTCATCTAGCTAGCTCTGATCCAGGTCCCACTCATCTAGCTAGCTCTGATCCAGGTCCCAGTCATCTAGCTCAGCTCTGATCCAGGTCCCACTCATCTAGCTCAGCTCTGATCCAGGTCCCACTCATCTAGCTAGTTCAGCTCTGATCCAGGTCCCACTCATCTAGCTAGCTCTGATCCAGGTCCCACTCATCTAGCTAGCTCAGCTCTAATCCAGGTCCCACTCATCTAGCTAGCTCAGCTCTAATCCAGGTCCCACTCATCTAGCTAGCTCAGCTCTGATCCAGGTCCCACTCATCTAGCTAGCTCAGCTCTGATCCAGGTCCCACTCATCTAGCTAGCTCTGATCCAGGTCCCAATCATCTAGCTAGCTCTGATCCAGGTCCCACTCATCTAGCTAGCTCAGCTCTGATCCAGGTCCCACTCATCTAGCTAGCTCAGCTCTTATCCAGGTCCCACTCATCTAGCTAGCTCAGCTCTTATCCAGGTCCCACTCATCTAGCTAGCTTTGATCCAGGTCCCAATCATCTAGCTAGCTCTGATCCAGGTCCCACTCATCTAGCTAGCTCAGCTCTGATCCAGGTCCCACTCATCTAGCTAGCTCAGCTCTGATCCAGGTCCCACTCATCTAGCTAGCTCTGATCCAGGTCCCACTCATCTAGCTAGCTCTGATCCAGGTCCCACTCATCTAGCTAGCTCTGATCCAGGTCCCAATCATCTAGCTAGCTCTGATCCAGGTCCCACTCATCTAGCTAGCTCAGCTCTGATCCAGGTCCCACTCATCTAGCTAGCTCAGCTCTGATCCAGGTCCCACTCATCTAGCTAGCTCTGATCCAGGTTCCACTCATCTAGCTAGCTCTGATCGAGGTCCCACTCATCTAGCTAGCTCAGCTCTGATCCAGGTCCCACTCATCTAGCTAGCTCAGCTCTGATCCAAGTCACACTCAACTAGCTAAGTTATCTCTGATCCAGTTCCCACTCATCTAGCTAGCTCAGCTCTGATCCAGGTCCCACTCATCTAGCTAGCTCTGATCCAGGTCCCACTCATCTAGCTAGCTCTGATCCAGGTCCCAGTCATCTAGCTAGCTCAGCTCTGATCCAGGTCCCACTCATCTAGCTAGCTCTGATCCAGGTCTCACTCATCTAGCTAGCTCAGCTCTGATCCAGGTCCCACTCATCTAGCTAGTTCAGCTCTGATCCAGGTCCCACTCATCTAGCTAGCTCTGATCCAGGTCCCACTCATCTAGCTAGCTCAGCTCTAATCCAGGTCCCACTCATCTAGCTAGCTCAGCTCTGATCCAGGTCCCACTCATCTAGCTAGCTCAGCTCTGATCCAGGTCCCACTCATCTAGCTAGCTCTGATCCAGGTCCCAATCATCTAGCTAGCTCTGATCCAGGTCCCACTCATCTAGCTAGCTCAGCTCTAATCCAGGTCCCACTCATCTAGCTAGCTCAGCTCTGATCCAGGTCCCACTCATCTAGCTAGCTCAGCTCTTATCCAGGTCCCACTCATCTAGCTAGCTCAGCTCTTATCCAGGTCCCACTCATCTAGCTAGCTCTGATCCAGGTCCCAATCATCTAGCTAGCTCTGATCCAGGTCCCACTCATCTAGCTAGCTCAGCTCTGATCCAGGTCCCACTCATCTAGCTAGCTCACCTCTGATCCAGGTCCCACTCATCTAGCTAGCTCTGATCCAGGTCCCACTCATCTAGCTAGCTCTGATCGAGGTCCCACTCATCTAGCTAGCTCTGATCCAGGTCCCAATCATCTAGCTAGCTCTGATCCAGGTCCCACTCATCTAGCTAGCTCAGCTCTGATCCAGGTACCACTCATCTAGCTAGCTCAGCTCTGATCCAGGTCCCACTCATCTAGCTAGCTCTGATCCAGGTCCCACTCATCTAGCTAGCTCTGATCGAGGTCCCACTCATCTAGCTAGCTCAGCTCTGATCCAGGTCCCACTCTTCTAGCTAGCTCAGCTCTGATCCAGGTCCCACTCAACTAGCTAAGTTAGCTCTGATCCAGGTCCCACTCATCTAGCTAGCTCAGCTATGATCCAGGTCCCACTCATCTAGCTAGCTCTGATCCAGGTCCCACTCATCTAGCTAGCTCTGATCCAGGTCCCACTCATCTAGCTTGCTCAGCTCTTATCCAGGTCCCACTCATCTAGCTAGCTCTGATCCAGGTCTCACTCATCTAGCTAGCTCAGCTCTGATCCAGGTCCCACTCATCTAGCTAGTTCAGCTCTGATCCAGGTCCCACTCATCTAGTTAGCTCTGATCCTGGTCCCACTCATCTAGCTAGCTCAGATCTGATCCAGGTCCCACTCATCTAGCTAGCTCTGATCCAGGTCCCACTCATCTAGCTAGCTCTGATCCAGGTCTCACACATCTAGCTAGCTCAGCTCTGATCCAGGTCCCACTCATCTAGCTAGTTCAGCTCTGATCCAGGTCCCACTCATCTAGCTAGCTCTGATCCTGGTCCCACTCATCTAGCTAGCTCAGCTCTGATCCAGGTCCCACTCATCTAGCTAGCTCTGATCCAGGTCCCACTCATCTAGCTAGCTCTGATCCAGGTCCCAATCATCTAGCTAGCTCAGCTCTGATCCAGGTCCCACTCATCTAGCTAGCTCTGATCCAGGTCCCACTCATCTAGCTAGCTCTGATCCAGGTCCCACTCATCTAGCTAGCTCAGCTCTGATCCAGGTCCCACTCATCTAGATAGCTCTGATCCAGGTCCCACTCATCTAGCTAGCTCTGATCCAGGTCCCACTCATCTAGCTAGCTCAGCTCTGATCCAGGTCCCACTCATTAAGATAGCTCTGATCATGGTCCCACTCATCAAGCTAGCTCTGATCATGGTCCCACTCATCAAGCTAGCTCTGATCCAGGTCCCACTCATCCAGCTAGCTCTGATCCAGGTCCCACTCAACTAGCTAGCTCAGCTCTGATCTAGGTACCACTCATCTAGCTAGCTCAGCTCTCATCCAGGTCCCACTCATCTAGCTAGCTCTGATCCAGATCCCACTCATCTAGCAAAAGTAATCCAGGGCCCACTCATCTAGCTAGCTCAGCTCTGATCCAGGTCCCACTCATCTAGCTAGCTCAGCTCTGATCCAGGTCCCACTCATCTAGCTAGCTCTGATCCAGGTCCCACTCATCCAGCTAGCTCTGATCCAGGTCCCACTCAACTAGCTAGCTCAGCTCTGATCTAGGTCCCACTCATCTAGCTAGCTCAGCTCTCATCCAGGTCCCACTCATCTAGCTAGCTCTGATCCAGATCCCACTCATCTAGCTAGTTCAGCTCTAATCCAGGTCCCACTCATCTAGCTAGCTCAGCTCTGATCCAGGTCACACTCATCTAGCTAGCTCTGATCCAGGTCCCAATCATCTAGCTAGTTCTGATCCAGGTCCCACTCATCTAGCTAGCTCAGCTCTGATCCAGGTCCCACTCATCTAGCTAGCTCAGCTCTGATCCAGGTCCCACTCATCTAGCTAGCTCTGATCCAGGTCCCACTCATCTAGCTAGCTCTGATCGAGGTCCCACTCATCTAGCTAGCTCGGATCCAGGTCCCAATCATCTAGCTAGCTCTGATCCAGGTCCCACTCATCTAGCTAGCTCAGCTCTGATCCAGGTCCCACTCATCTAGCTAGCTCAGCTCTGATCCAGGTCCCACTCATCTAGCTAGCTCTGATCCAGGTTCCACTCATCTAGCTAGCTCTGATCGAGGTCCCACTCATCTAGCTAGCTCAGCTCTGATCCAGGTCCAACTCATCTAGCTAGCTCAGCTCTGATCCAAGTCACACTCAACTAGCTAAGTTAGCTCTGATCCAGTTCCCACTCATCTAGCTAGCTCAGCTCTGATCCAGGTTCCACTCATCTAGCTAGCTCTGATCCAGGTCCCACTCATCTAGCTAGCTCTGATCCAGGTCCCAGTCATCTAGCTAGCTCAGCTCAGCTCTGATCCAGGTCCCACTCATCTAGCTAGCTCTGATCCAGGTCTCACTCATCTAGCTAGCTCAGCTCTGATCCAGGTCCCACTCATCTAGCTAGTTCAGCTCTGATCCAGGTCCCACTCATCTAGCTAGCTCTGATCCAGGTCCCACTCATCTAGCTAGCTCAGCTCTGATCCAGGTCCCACTCATCTAGCTAGCTCTGATCCAGGTCCCACTCATCTAGCTAGCTCTGATCCAGGTCCCACTCATCTAGCTGTCTCAGCTCTGATCCAGGTCCCACTCATCTAGCTAGCTCTGATCCAGGTCCCACTCATCTAGCTAGCTCAGCTCTCATCCAGGTCCCACTCATCTAGCTAGCTCTGATCCAGATCCCACTCATCTAGCTAGTTCAGCTCTGATCCAGGTCCCACTCATCTAGCTAGCTCAGCTCTGATCCAGGTCACACTCATCTAGCTAGCTCAGCTCTTATCCAGGTCCCACTCATCTAGCTAGCTCTGATCCAGGTCCCAATCATCTAGCTAGCTCAGCTCTAATCCAGGTCCCACTCATCTAGCTAGCTCAGCTCTGATCCAGGTCCCACTCATCTAGCTAGCTCAGCTCTGATCCAGGTCCCACTCATCTAGCTAGCTCTGATCCAGGTCCCAATCATCTAGCTAGCTCAGCTCTAATCCAGGTCCCACTCATCTAGCTAGCTCAGCTCTGATCCAGGTCCCACTCATCTAGCTAGCTCAGCTCTGATCCATGTCCCACTCATCTAGCTAGCTCTTATCCAGGTCCCAATCATCTAGCTAGCTCTGATCCAGGTCCCACTCATCTAGCTAGCTCAGCTCTGATCCATGTCCCACTCATCTAGCTAGCTCTTATCCAGGTCCCAATCATCTAGCTAGCTCTGATCCAGGTCCCACTCATCTCGCTAGCTCAGCTCTGATCCAGGTCCCACTCATCTAGCTAGTTCAGCTCTGATCCAGGTCCCACTCATCTAGCTAGCTCTGATCCAGGTCCCACTCATCTAGCTAGCTCAGCTCTGATCCAGGTCCCACTCATCTAGCTAGCTCTGATCCAGGTCCCACTCATCTAGCTAGCTCAGCTCTCATCCAGGTCCCACTCATCTAGCTAGCTCTGATCCAGATCCCACTCATCTAGCTAGTTCAGCTCTGATCCAGGTCCCACTCATCTAGCTAGCTCAGCTCTGATCCAGGTCACACTCATCTAGCTAGCTCAGCTCTGATCCAGGTCCCACTCATCTAGCTAGCTCTGATCCAGGTCCCAATCATCTAGCTAGCTCAGCTCTAATCCAGGTCCCACTCATCTAGCTAGCTCAGCTCTGATCCAGGTCCCACTCATCTAGCTAGCTCAGCTCTGATCCAGGTCCCACTCATCTAGCTATCTCTGATCCAGGTCCCAATCATCTAGCTAGCTCAGCTCTAATACAGGTCCCACTCATCTAGCTAGCTCAGCTCTGATCCAGGTCCCACTCATCTAGCTAGCTCAGCTCTGATCCATGTCCCACTCATCTAGCTAGCTCTTATCCAGGTCCCAATCATCTAGCTAGCTCTGATCCAGGTCCCACTCATCTCGCTAGCTCAGCTCTAATCCAGGTCCCACTCATCTAGCTAGCTCAGCTCTGATCCAGGTCCCACTCATCTAGCTAGCTCAGCTCTTATCCAGGTCCCACTCATCTAGCTAACTCAGCTCTTATCCAGGTCCCACTCATCTAGCTAGCTCTGATCCAGGTCCCAATCATCTAGCTAGCTCTGATCCAGGTCCCACTCATCTAGCTAGCTCAGCTCTGACCCAGGTCCCACTCATCTAGCTAGCTCAGCTCTGATCCAGGTCCCACTCATCTAGCTAGCTCAGCTCTGATCCAGGTCCCACTCATCTAGCTAGCTCTGATCGAGGTCCCACTCTTCTAGCTAGCTCTGATCCAGGTCCCAATCATCTAGCTAGCTCTGATCCAGGTCCCACTCATCTAGCTAGCTCAGCTCTGATCCAGGTCCCACTCATCTAGCTAGCTCAGCTCTGATCCAGGTCCCACTCATCTAGCTAGCTCTGATCCAGGTCCCACTCATCTAGCTAGCTCTGATCCAGGTCCCAAACATCTAGCTAGCTCTGATCCAGGTCCCAGTCATCTAGCTAGCTCAGCTCTGATCCAGGTCCCACTCATCTAGCTAGCTCTGATCCAGGTCTCACTCATCTAGCTAGCTCAGCTCTGATCCAGGTCCCACGCATCTAGCTAGTTCAGCTCTGATCCAGGTCCCACTCATCTAGCTAGCTCTGATCCAGGTCCCACTCATCTAGCTAGCTCAGCTCTGATCCAGGTCCCACTCATCTAGCTAGCTCTGATCCAGGTCCCACTCATCTAGCTAGCTCTGATCCAGGTCCCACTCATCTAGCTAGCTCAGCTCTGATCCAGGTCCCACTCATCTAGCTAGCTCTGATCCAGGTCCCACTCATCTAGCTAGCTCTGATCCAGGTCCCACTCATCTAGCTAGCTCAGCTCTGATCCAGGTCCCACTCATCTAGCTAGCTCTGATCCAGGTCCCACTCATCTAGCTAGCTCTGATCCAGGTCCCACTCATCTAGCTAGCTCAGCTCTGATCCAGGTCCCACTCATCTAGCTAGCTCTGATCCAGGTCCCACTCATCTAGCTAGCTCTGATCCAGGTCCCACTCATCTAGCTAGCTCAGCTCTGATCCAGGTCCCACTCATCTAGCTAGCTCTGATCCAGGTCCCACTCATCAAGCTAGCTCTGATCCAGGTCCCACTCATCCAGCTAGCTCTGATCCAGGTCCCACTCAACTAGCTAGCTCAGCTCTGATCTAGGTCCCACTCATCTAGCTAGCTCAGCTCTCATCCAGGTCCCACTCATCTAGCTAGCTCTGATCCAGATCCCACTCATCTAGCTAGTTCAGCTCTAATCCAGGTCCCACTCATCTAGCTAGCTCAGCTCTGATCCAGGTCACACTCATCTAGCTAGCTCTGATCCAGGTCCCAATCATCTAGCTAGTTCTGATCCAGGTCCCACTCATCTAGCTAGCTCAGCTCTGATACAGGTCCCACTCATCTAGCTAGCTCAGCTCTGATCCAGGTCCCACTCATCTAGCTAGCTCAGCTCTGATCCAGGTCCCACTCATCTAGCTAGCTCTGATCCAGGTCCCACTCATGTAGCTAGCTCGGATCCAGGTCCCAATCATCTAGCTAGCTCTGATCCAGGTCCCACTCATCTAGCTAGCTCAGCTCTGATCCAGGTCCCACTCATCTAGCTAGCTCTGCTCTGATCCAGGTCCCATTCATCTAGCTAGCTCTGATCCAGGTCCCACTCATCTAGCTAGCTCTGATCCAGGTCCCACTCATCTAGCTAGCTCAGCTCTGATCCAGGTCCCACTCATCTAGCTAGCTCAGCTCTGATCCAAGTCACACTCAACTAGCTAAGTTAGCTCTGATCCAGTTCCCACTCATCTAGCTAGCTCAGCTCTGATCCAGGTCCCACTCATCTAGCTAGCTCTGATCCAGGTCCCACTCATCTAGCTAGCTCTGATCCAGGTCTCACTCATCTAGCTAGCTCAGCTCTGATCCAGGTCCCACTCATCTAGCTAGTTCAGCTCTGATCCAGGTCCCACTCATCTAGCTAGCTCTGATCCAGGTCCCACTCATCTAGCTAGCTCAGCTCTGATCCAGGTCCCACTCATCTAGTTAGCTCTGATCCAGGTCCCACTCATCTAGCTAGCTCTGATCCAGGTCCCACTCATCTAGCTATCTCAGCTCTGATCCAGTTCCCACTCATCTAGCTAGCTCTGATCCAGGTCCCACTCATCTAGCTAGCTCAGCTCTCATCCAGGTCCCACTCATCTAGCTAGCTCTGATCCAGATCCCAATCATCTAGCTAGTTCAGCTCTGATCCAGGTCCCACTCATCTAGCTAGCTCAGCTCTGATCCAGGTCACACTCATCTAGCTAGCTCAGCTCTGAACCAGGTCCCACTCATCTAGCTAGCTCTGATCCAGGTCCCAATCATCTAGCTAGCTCAGCTCTAATCCAGGTCCCACTCATCTAGCTAGCTCAGCTCTGATCCAGGTCCCAATCATCTAGCTAGCTCAGCTCTGATCCAGGTCCCACTCATCTAGCTAGCTCTGATCCAGGTCCCAATCATCTAGCTAGCTCTGATCCAGGTCCCACTCATCTAGCTAGCTCAGCTCTAATCCAGGTCCCACTCATCTAGCTAGCTCAGCTCTGATCCAGGTCCCACTCATCTAGCTAGCTCAGCTCTTATCCAGGTCCCACTCATCTAGCTAGCTCAGCTCTTATCCAGGTCCCACTCATCTAGCTAGCTCTGATCCAGGTCCCAATCATCTAGCTAGCTCTGATCCAGGTCCCACTCATCTAGCTAGCTCTGATCCAGGTCCCACTCATCTAGCTAGCTCTGATCGAGGTCCCACTCATCTAGCTAGCTCTGATCCAGGTCCCAATCATCTAGCTAGCTCTGATCCAGGTCCCACTCATCTAGCTAGCTCGGCTCTGATCCAGGTCCCACTCATCTAGCTAGCTCAGCTCTGATCCAGGTCCCACTCATCTAGCTAGCTCTGATCCAGGTCCCACTCATCTAGCTAGCTCTGATCGAGGTCCCACTCATCTAGCTAGCTCAGCTCTGATCCAGGTCCCACTCATCTAGCTAGCTCAGCTCTGATCCAGGTCCCACTCAACTAGCTAAGTTAGCTCTGATCCAGGTCCCACTCATCTAGCTAGCTCAGCTCTGATCCAGGTCCCACTCATCTAGCTAGCTCTGATCCAGGTCCCACTCATCTAGCTAGCTCTGATCCAGGTCCCAGTCATCTAGCTAGCTCAGCTCTGATCCAGGTCCCACTCATCTAGCTAGCTCTGATCCAGGTCCCACTCATCTAGCTAGCTCTGATCCAGGTCCCAGTCATCTAGCTAGCTCAGCTCTGATCCAGGTCCCACTCATCTAGCTAGCTCTGATCCAGGTCTCACTCATCTAGCTAGCTCAGCTCTGATCCAGGTCCCACTCATCTAGCTAGTTCAGCTCTGATCCAGGTCCCACTCATCTAGCTAGCTCTGATCCAGGTCCCACTCATCTAGCTAGCTCAGCTCTGATCCAGGTCCCACTCATCTAGCTAGCTCTGATCCAGGTCCCACTCATCTAGCTAGCTCTGATCCAGGTCCCAATCATCTAGCTAGCTCAGCTCTGATCCAGGTCCCACTCATCTAGCTAGCTCAGCTCTGATCCAGGTCCCACTCATTAAGATAGCTCTGATCATGGTCCCACTCATCAAGCTAGCTCTGATCCAGGTCCCACTCATCCAGCTAGCTCTGATCCAGGTCCAACTCAACTAGCTAGCTCAGCTCTGATCTAGGTCCCACTCATCTAGCTAGCTCAGCTCTCATCCAGGTCCCACTCATCTAGCTAGCTCTGATCCAGATCGCATTCATCTAGCTAGTTCAGCTCTAATCCAGGTCCCACTCATCTAGCTAGCTCAGCTCTGATCCAGGTCCCACTCATCTAGCTAGCTCAGCTCTGATCCAGGTCCCACTCATCTAGCTAGCTCAGCTCTGATCCAGGTCCCACTCATCTAGCTAGCTCAGCTCTGATCCAGGTCCCACTCATCTAGCTAGCTCTGATCCAGGTCCCACTCATCTAGCTAGCTCAGCTCTGATCCAGGTCCCACTCATCTAGCTAGCTCAGCTTTGATCCAAGTCCCACTCAACTAGCTAAGTTAGCTCTGATTCAGTTCCCACTCATCTAGCTAGCTCACCTCTGATCCAGGTCCCACTCATCTAGCTAGCTCTGATCCAGGTCCCACTCATCTAGCTAGCTCTGATCCAGGTCCCAGTCATCTAGCTAGCTCAGCTCTGATCCAGGTCCCACTCATCTAGCTAGCTCTGATCCAGGTCTCACTCATCTAGCTAGCTCAGCTCTGGTCGAGGTCCCACTCATCTAGCTAGCTCAGCTCTGATTCAGGTCCCACTCTTCTAGCTAGCTCTGATCCAGGTCCCACTCATCTAGCTAGCTCTGATCCAGGTCCCACTCATCTAGCTAGCTCTGATCCAGGTCCCACTCATCTAGCTAGCTCAGCTCTGATCCAGGTCCCACTCATCTAGGTAGCTCTGATCCAGGTCCCACTCATCTAGCTAGCTCTGATCCAGGTCCCACTCATCTAGCTAGCTCAGCTCTGATCCAGGTCCCACTCATCAAGCTAGCTCTGATCCAGGTCCCACTCATCCAGCTAGCTCTGATCCAGGTCCAACTCAACTAGCTAGCTCAGCTCTGATCTAGGTCCCACTCATCTAGCTAGCTCAGCTCTCATCCAGTTCCCACTCATCTAGCTAGCTCTGATCCAGATCCCACTCATCTAGCTAGTTCAGCTCTAATCCAGGTCCCACTCATCTAGCTAGCTCAGCTCTGATCCAGGTCCCACTCATCTAGCTAGCTCAGCTCTGATCCAGGTCCCACTCATCTAGCTAGCTCAGCTCTGATCCAGGTCACACTCATCTAGCTAGCTCAGCTCTGATCCAGGTCCCACTCATCTAGCTAGCTCTGATCCAGGTCCCACTCATCTAGCTAGCTCTGATCGAGGTCCCACTCATCTAGCTAGCTCAGCTCTGATCCAGGTCCCACTCATCTAGCTAGCTCAGCTTTGATCCAAGTCCCACTCAACTAGCTAAGTTAGCTCTGATCCAGGTCCCAGTCATCTAGCTAGCTCAGCTTTGATCCAAGTCCCACTCAACTAGCTAAGTTAGCTCTGATCCAGGTCCCAGTCATCTAGCTAGCTCAGCTCTGGTCCATGTCCCACTCATCTAGCTAGCTCTGATCCAGGTCTCACTCATCTAGCTAGCTCAGCTCTGGTCCAGGTCCCACTCATCTAGCTAGCTCAGCTCTGATCCAGGTCCCACTCTTCTAGCTAGCTCTGATCCAGGTCCCACTCATCTAGCTAGCTCTGATCCAGGTCCCACTCATCTAGCTAGCTCAGCTCTGATCCAGGTCCCACTCATCTAGCTAGCTCTGATCCAGGTCCCACTCATCTAGCTAGCTCTGATCCAGGTCCCACTCATCTAGCTAGCTCAGCTCTGATCCAGGTCCCACTCATCTAGATAGCTCTGATCCAGGTCCCACTCATCTAGCTAGCTCTGATCCAGGTCCCACTCATCCAGCTAGCTCTGATCCAGGTCCAACTCAACTAGCTAGCTCAGCTCTGATCTAGGTCCCACTCATCTAGCTAGCTCAGCTCTCATCCAGGTCCCACTCATCTAGCTAGCTCTGATCCAGATCCCACTCATCTAGCTAGTTCAGCTCTAATCCAGGTCCCACTCATCTAGCTAGCTCAGCTCTGATCCAGGTCCCACTCATCTAGCTAGCTCAGCTCTGATCCAGGTCCCACTCATCTAGCTAGCTCAGCTCTGATCCAGGTCCCACTCATCTAGCTAGCTCAGCTCTGATCCAGGTCCCACTCATCTAGCTAGCTCTGATCCAGGTCCCACTCATCTAGCTAGCTCTGATCGAGGTCCCACTCATCTAGCTAGCTCAGCTCTGATCCAGGTCCCACTCATCTAGCTAGCTCAGCTTTGATCCAAGTCCCACTCAACTAGCTAAGTTAGCTCTGATTCAGTTCCCACTCACCTAGCTAGCTCACCTCTGATCCAGGTCCCACTCATCTAGCTAGCTCTGATCCAGGTCCCACTCATCTAGCTAGCTCTGATCCAGGTCCCAGTCATCTAGCTAGCTCAGCTCTGATCCAGGTCCCACTCATCTAGCTAGCTCTGATCCAGGTCTCACTCATCTAGCTAGCTCAGCTCTGATCCAGGTCCCACTCATCTAGCTAGCTCAGCTCTGATCCAGGTCCCACTCTTCTAGCTAGCTCTGATCCAGGTCCCACTCATCTAGCTAGCTCTGATCCAGGTCCCACTCATCTAGCTAGCTCAGCTCTGATCCAGGTCCCACTCATCTAGCTAGCTCTGATCCAGGTCCCACTCATCTAGCTAGCTCTGATCCAGGTCCCACTCATCTAGCTAGCTCAGCTCTGATCCAGGTCCCACTCATCTAGATAGCTCTGATCCAGGTCCCACTCATCTAGCTAGCTCTGATCCAGGTCCCACTCATCTAGCTAGCTCAGCTCTGATCCAGGTCCCACTCATCTAGCTAGCCCTGATCCAGGTCCCACTCATCAAGCTAGCTCTGATCCAGGTCCCACTCATCCACCTAGCTCTGATCCAGGTACCACTCAACTAGCTAGCTCAGCTCTGATATAGGTCCCACTCATCTAGCTAGCTCAGCTCTCATCCAGGTCCCACTCATCTAGCTAGCTCTGATCCAGATCCCACTCATCTAGCTAGTTCAGCTCTAATCCAGGTCCCACTCATCTAGCTAGCTCAGCTCTGATCCAGGTCACACTCATCTAGCTAGCTCAGCTCTGATCCAGGTCCCACTCATCTAGCTAGCTCTGATCCAGGTCCCAATCATCTAGCTAGCTCAGCTCTAATCCAGGTCCCACTCATCTAGCTAGCTCAGCTCTGATCCAGGTCCCACTCATCTAGCTAGCTCAGCTCTGATCCAGGTCCCACTCATCTAGCTAGCTCTGATCCAGGTCCCAATCATCTAGGTAGCTCTGATCCAGGTCCCACTCATCTAACTAGCTCAGCTCTAATCCACGTCCCACTCATCTAGCTAGCTCAGCTCTGATCCAGGTCCCACTCATCTAGCTAGCTCAGCTCTTATCCAGGTCCCACTCATCTAGCTAGCTCAGCTCTGATCCAGGTCCCACTTATCTAGCTAGCTCTGATCCAGGTCCCAATCATCTAGCTAGCTCTGATCCAGGTCCCACTCATCTAGCTAGCTCAGCTCTGATCCAAGTCCCACTCAACTAGCTAAGTTAGCTCTGATCCAGTTCCCACTCATCTAGCTAGCTCAGCTCTGATCCAGGTCCCACTCATCTAGCTAGCTCTGATCCAGGTCCCACTCATCTAGCTAGCTCTGATCGAGGTCTCACTCATCTAGCTAGCTCAGCTCTGATCCAGGTCCCACTCATCTAGCTAGTTCAGCTCTAATCCAGGTCCCACTCATCTAGCTAGCTCTGATCGAGGTCCCACTCATCTGGCTAGCTCAGCTCTGATCCAGGTCCCACTCATCTAGCTAGCTCTGATCCAGGTCCCACTCATCTAGCTAGCTCTGATCGAGGTCCCACTCATCTAGCTAGCTCTGATCCAGGTCCCAATCATCTAGCTAGCTCTGATCCAGGTCCCACTCATCTAGCTAGCTCAGCTCTGATCCAGGTCCCACTCATCTAGCTAGCTCAGCTCTGATCCAGGTCCTTCTCATCTAGCTAGCTCTGATCCAGGTCCCACTCATCTAGCTAGCTCTGATCGAGGTCCCACTCATCTAGCTAGCTCTGATCCAGGTCCCAATCATCTAGCTAGCTCTGATCCAGGTCCCACTCATCTAGCTAGCTCAGCTCTGATCCAGGTCCCACTCATCTAGCTAGCTCAGCTCTGATCCAGGTCCTTCTCATCTAGCTCAGCTCTGATCCAGGTCCCACTCATCTAGCTAGCTCAGCTTTGATCCAAGTCCCACTCAACTAGCTAAGTTAGCTCTGTTCTAGTTCCCACTCATCTAGCTAGCTCACCTCTGATCCAGGTCCCACTCATCTAGCTAGCTCTGATCCAGGTCCCACTCATCTAGCTAGCTCTGATCCAGGTCCCAGTCATCTAGCTAGCTCAGCTCTGATCCAGGTCCCACTCATCTAGCTAGCTCTGATCCAGGTCTCACTCATCTAGCTAGCTCAGCTCTGATCCAGGTCCCACTCATCTAGCTAGTTCAGCTCTGATCCAGGTCCCACTCATCTAGCTAGCTCTGATCCAGGTCCCACTCATCTAGCTAGCTCAGCTCTGATCCAGGTCCCACTCATCTAGCTAGCTCTGATCCAGGTCCCACTCATCTAGCTAGCTCTGATCCAGGTCCCACTCATCTAGCTAGCTCAGCTCTGATCCAGGTCCCACTCATCTAGCTAGCTCTGATCCAGGTCCCACTCATCTAGCTAGCTCTGATCCAGGTCCCACTCATCTAGCTAGCTCAGCTCTGATCCAGGTCCCACTCATCTAGATAGCTCTGATCCAGGTCCCACTCATCTAGCTAGCTCTGATCCAGGTCCCACTCATCTAACTAGCTCAGCTCTAATCCACGTCCCACTCATCTAGCTAGCTCAGCTCTGATCCAGGTCCCACTCATCTAGCTAGCTCTGATCCAGGTCCCACTCATCAAGCTAGCTCTGATCCAGGTCCCACTCATCCACCTAGCTCTGATCCAGGTACCACTCAACTAGCTAGCTCAGCTCTGATCTAGGTCCCACTCATCTAGCTAGCTCAGCTCTCATCCAGGTCCCACTCATCTAGCTAGCTCTGATCCAGGTCCCACTCATCTAACTAGCTCAGCTCTAATCCACGTCCCACTCATCTAGCTAGCTCAGCTCTGATCCAGGTCCCACTCATCTAGCTAGCTCAGCTCTTATCCAGGTCCCACTCATCTAGCTAGCTCAGCTCTGATCCAGGTCCCACTTATCTAGCTAGCTCTGATCCAGGTCCCAATCATCTAGCTAGCTCTGATCCAGGTCCCACTCATCTAGCTAGCTCAGCTCTGATCCAAGTCCCACTCAACTAGCTAAGTTAGCACTGATCCAGTTCCCACTCATCTAGCTAGCTCAGCTCTGATCCAGGTCCCACTCATCTAGCTAGCTCTGATCCAGGTCCCACTCATCTAGCTAGCTCTGATCGAGGTCTCACTCATCTAGCTAGCTCAGCTCTGATCCAGGTCCCACTCATCTAGCTAGTTCAGCTCTAATCCAGGTCCCACTCATCTAGCTAGCTCTGATCGAGGTCCCACTCATCTGGCTAGCTCAGCTCTGATCCAGGTCCCACTCATCTAGCTAGCTCAGCTCTGATCCAGGTCCCACTCAACTAGCTAAGTTAGCTCTGATCCAGGTCCCACTCATCTAGCTAGCTCAGCTCTGATCCAGGTCCCACTCATCTAGCTAGCTCTGATCCAGGTCCCACTCATCTAGCTAGCTCTGATCCAGGTCCCACTCATCTAGCTAGCTCAGCTCTGATCCAGGTCCCACTCATCTAGCTCAGCTCTGATCCAGGTCCCACTCATCTAGCTAGCTCTGATCCAGGTCTCACTCATCTAGCTAGCTCAGCTCTGATCCAGGTCCCACTCATCTAGCTAGCTCTGATCCAGGTCCCACTCATCAAGCTAGCTCTGATCCAGGTCCCACTCATCCACCTAGCTCTGATCCAGGTCCCACTCAACTAGCTAGCTCAGCTCTGATCTAGGTCCCACTCATCTAGCTAGCTCAGCTCTCATCCAGGTCCCACTCATCTAGCTAGCTCTGATCCAGATCCCACTCATCTAGCTAGTTCAGCTCTAATCCAGGTCCCACTCATCTAGCTAGCTCAACTCTGATCCAGGTCACACTCATCTAGCTCGCTCAGCTCTGATCCAGGTCCCACTCATCTAGCTAGCTCTGATCCAGGTCCCAATCATCTAGCTAGCTCAGCTCTAATCCAGGTCCCACTCATCTAGCTAGCTCAGCTCTTATCCAGGTCCCACTCATCTAGCTAGCTCAGCTCTGATCCAGGTCTTACTCATCTAGCTAGCTCTGATCCAGGTCCCAATCATCTAGCTAGCTCTGATCCAGGTCCCACTCATCTAGCTAGCTCAGCTCTGATCCAAGTCCCACTCAACTGGCTAAGTTAGCTCTGATCCAGTTCCCACTCATCTAGCTAGCTCAGCTCTGATCCAGGTCCCACTCATCTAGCTAGCTCTGATCCAGGTCCCACTCATCTAGCTAGCTCTGATCCAGGTCCCAGTCATCTAGCTAGCTCAGCTCTGATCCAGGTCCCACTCATCTAGCTAGCTCTGATCCAGGTCTCACTCATCTAGCTAGCTCAGCTCTGATCCAGGTCCCACTCATCTAGCTAGTTCAGCTCTGATCCAGGTCCCACTCATCTAGCTAGCTCTGATCCAGGTCCCACTCATCTAGCTAGCTCAGCTCTGATCCAGGTCCCACTCATCTAGCTAGCTCTGATCCAGGTCCCACTCATCTAGCTAGCTCTGATCCAGGTCCCACTCATCTAGCTAGCTCTGATCCAGGTCCCACTCATCTAGCTAGCTCAGCTCTGATCCAGGTCCCACTCATCTAGCTAGCTCTGATCCAGGTCCCACTCATCTAGCTAGCTCTGATCCAGGTCCCACTCATCTAGCTAGCTCAGCTCTGATCCAGGTCCCACTCATCTAGATAGCTCTGATCCAGGTCCCACTCATCTAGCTAGCTCAGCTCTGATCCAGGTCCCACTCATCTAGCTAGCTCTGATCCAGGTCTCACTCATCTAGCTAGCTCAGCTCTGATCCAGGTCCCACTCATCTAGCTAGTTCAGCTCTGATCCAGGTCCCACTCATCTAGCTAGCTCTGATCCAGGTCCCACTCATCTAGCTAGCTCAGCTCTGATCCAGGTCCCACTCATCTAGCTAGCTCTGATCCAGGTCCCACTCATCTAGCTAGCTCTGATCCAGGTCCCACTCATCTAGCTAGCTCAGCTCTGATCCAGGTCCCACTCATCTAGCTAGCTCTGATCCAGGTCCCACTCATCTAGCTAGCTCTGATCCAGGTCCCACTCATCTAGCTAGCTCAGCTCTGATCCAGGTCCCACTCATCTAGATAGCTCTGATCCAGGTCCCACTCATCTAGCTAGCTCTGATCCAGGTCCCACTCATCTAGCTAGCTCAGCTCCGATCCAGGTCCCACTCATCTAGCTAGCTCTGATCCAGGTCCCACTCATCAAGCTAGCTCTGATCCAGGTCCCACTCATCCACCTAGCTCTGATCCAGGTCCCACTCAACTAGCTAGCTCAGCTCTGATCTAGGTACCACTCAACTAGCTAGCTCAGCTCTCATCCAGGTCCCACTCATCTAGCTAGCTCTGATCCAGATCCCACTCATCTAGCTAGTTCAGCTCTAATCCAGGTCCCACTCATCTAGCTAGCTCTGATCCAGGTCCCACTCATCTAGCTAGCTCTGATCGAGGTCTCACTCATCTAGCTAGCTCAGCTCTGATCCAGGTCCCACTCATCTAGCTAGCTCTGATCCAGGTCCCACTCATCTAGCTAGCTCAGCTCTGATCCAGGTCCCACTCATCTAGCTAGCTCAGCTCTTATCCAGGTCCCACTCATCTAGCTAGCTCAGCTCTGATCCAGGTCCCACTCATCTAGCTAGCTCTGATCCAGGTCCCAATCATCTAGGTAGCTCTGATCCAGGTCCCACTCATCTAACTAGCTCAGCTCTAATCCACGTCCCACTCATCTAGCTAGCTCAGCTCTGATCCAGGTCCCACTCATCTAGCTAGCTCAGCTCTTATCCAGGTCCCACTCATCTAGCTAGCTCAGCTCTGATCCAGGTCCCACTCATCTAGCTAGCTCTGATCCAGGTCCCAATCATCTAGCTAGCTCTGATCCAGGTCCCACTCAACTAGCTAGCTCAGCTCTGATCCAAGTCCCACTCAAATAGCTAAGTTAGCTCTGATCCAGTTCCCACTCATCTAGCTAGCTCAGCTCTTATCCAGGTCCCACTCATCTAGCTAGCTCAGCTCTGATCCAGGTCCCACTCATCTAGCTAGCTCTGATCCAGGTCCCAATCATCTAGCTAGCTCTGATCCAGGTCCCACTCAACTAGCTAGCTCAGCTCTGATCCAAGTAACACTCAACTAGCTAAGTTAGCTCTGATCCAGTTCCCACTCATCTAGCTAGCTCAGCTCTGATCCAGGTCCCACTCATCAAGCTAGCTCTGATCCAGGTCCCACTCATCCACCTAGCTCTGATCCAGGTCCCACTCAACTAGCTAGCTCAGCTCTGATCTAGGTACCACTCATCTAGCTAGCTCAGCTCTCATCCAGGTCCCACTCATCTAGCTAGCTCTGATCCAGATCCCACTCATCTAGCTAGTTCAGCTCTAATTCAGGTCCCACTCATCTAGCTAGCTCTGATCCAGGTCCCACTCATCTAGCTAGCTCTGATCGAGGTCTCACTCATCTAGCTAGCTCAGCTCTGATCCAGGTCCCACTCATCTAGCTAGCTCTGATCCAGGTCCCACTCATCTAGCTAGCTCAGCTCTGATCCAGGTCCCACTCATCTAGCTAGCTCAGCTCTTATCCAGGTCCCACTCATCTAGCTAGCTCAGCTCTGATCCAGGTCCCACTCATCTAGCTAGCTCTGATCCAGGTCCCAATCATCTAGGTAGCTCTGATCCAGGTCCCACTCATCTAACTAGCTCTGATCCAGGTCCCACTCATCTAGCTAGCTCAGCTCTGATCCAAGTCCCACTCAACTAGCTAAGTTAGCACTGATCCAGTTCCCACTCATCTAGCTAGCTCAGCTCTAATCCAGGTCCCACTCATCTAGCTAGCTCTGATCCAGGTCCCACTCATCTAGCTAGCTCTGATCGAGGTCTCACTCATCTAGCTAGCTCAGCTCTGATCCAGGTCCCACTCATCTAGCTAGTTCAGCTCTAATCCAGGTCCCACTCATCTAGCTAGCTCTGATCGAGGTCCCACTCATCTGGCTAGCTCAGCTCTGATCCAGGTCCCACTCATCTAGCTAGCTCAGCTCTGATCCAGGTCCCACTCAACTAGCTAAGTTAGCTCTGATCCAGGTCCCACTCATCTAGCTAGCTCAGCTCTGATCCAGGTCCCACTCATCTAGCTAGCTCTGATCCAGGTCCCACTCATCTAGCTAGCTCTGATCCAGGTCCCACTCATCTAGCTAGCTCAGCTCTGATCCAGGTCCCACTCATCTAGCTCAGCTCTGATCCAGGTCCCACTCATCTAGCTAGCTCTGATCCAGGTCTCACTCATCTAGCTAGCTCAGCTCTGATCCAGGTCCCACTCATCTAGCTAGCTCTGATCCAGGTCCCACTCATCAAGCTAGCTCTGATCCAGGTCCCACTCATCTAGCTAGCTCAGCTCTGATCCAGGTCCCACTCAACTAGCTAAGTTAGCTCTGATCCAGGTCCCACTCATCTAGCTAGCTCAGCTCTGATCCAGGTCCCACTCATCTAGCTAGCTCTGATCCAGGTCCCACTCATCTAGCTAGCTCTGATCCAGGTCCCACTCATCTAGCTAGCTCAGCTCTGATCCAGGTCCCACTCATCTAGCTCAGCTCTGATCCAGGTCCCACTCATCTAGCTAGCTCTGATCCAGGTCTCACTCATCTAGCTAGCTCAGCTCTGATCCAGGTCCCACTCATCTAGCTAGCTCTGATCCAGGTCCCACTCATCAAGCTAGCTCTGATCCAGGTCCCACTCATCCACCTAGCTCTGATCCAGGTCCCACTCAACTAGCTAGCTCAGCTCTGATCTAGGTCCCACTCATCTAGCTAGCTCAGCTCTCATCCAGGTCCCACTCATCTAGCTAGCTCTGATCCAGATCCCACTCATCTAGCTAGTTCAGCTCTAATCCAGGTCCCACTCATCTAGCTAGCTCAACTCTGATCCAGGTCACACTCATCTAGCTCGCTCAGCTCTGATCCAGGTCCCACTCATCTAGCTAGCTCTGATCCAGGTCCCAATCATCTAGCTAGCTCAGCTCTAATCCAGGTCCCACTCATCTAGCTAGCTCAGCTCTTATCCAGGTCCCACTCATCTAGCTAGCTCAGCTCTGATCCAGGTCTTACTCATCTAGCTAGCTCTGATCAAGGTCCCAATCATCTAGCTAGCTCTGATCCAGGTCCCACTCATCTAGCTAGCTCAGCTCTGATCCAAGTCCCACTCAACTGGCTAAGTTAGCTCTGATCCAGTTCCCACTCATCTAGCTAGCTCAGCTCTGATCCAGGTCCCACTCATCTAGCTAGCTCAGCTCTGATCCAGGTCTTACTCATCTAGCTAGCTCTGATCAAGGTCCCAATCATCTAGCTAGCTCTGATCCAGGTCCCACTCATCTAGCTAGCTCAGCTCTGATCCAAGTCCCACTCAACTGGCTAAGTTAGCTCTGATCCAGTTCCCACTCATCTAGCTAGCTCAGCTCTGATCCAGGTCCCACTCATCTAGCTAGCTCTGATCCAGGTCCCACTTATCTAGCTAGCTCTGATCCAGGTCCCAGTCATCTAGCTAGCTCAGCTCTGATCCAGGTCCCACTCATCTAGCTAGCTCTGATCCAGGTCTCACTCATCTAGCTAGCTCAGCTCTGATCCAGGTCCCACTCATCTAGCTAGTTCAGCTCTGATCCAGGTCCCAGTCATCTAGCTAGCTCAGCTCTGATCCAGGTCCCACTCATCTAGCTAGCTCTGATCAAGGTCCCAATCATCTAGCTAGCTCTGATCCAGGTCCCACTCATCTAGCTAGCTCAGCTCTGATCCAAGTCCCACTCAACTGGCTAAGTTAGCTCTGATCCAGTTCCCACTCATCTAGCTAGCTCAGCTCTGATCCAGGTCCCACTCATCTAGCTAGCTCTGATCCAGGTCCCACTTATCTAGCTAGCTCTGATCCAGGTCCCAGTCATCTAGCTAGCTCAGCTCTGATCCAGGTCCCACTCATCTAGCTAGCTCTGATCCAGGTCTCACTCATCTAGCTAGCTCAGCTCTGATCCAGGTCCCACTCATCTAGCTAGTTCAGCTCTGATCCAGGTCCCAGTCATCTAGCTAGCTCAGCTCTGATCCAGGTCCCACTCATCTAGCTAGCTCTGATCCAGGTCTCACTCATCTAGCTAGCTCTGATCCAGGTCCCACTCATCTAGCTAGCTCAGCTCTGATCCAGGTCCCACTCATCTAGCTAGCTCTGATCCAGGTCCCACTCATCTAGCTAGCTCTGATCCAGGTCCCACTCATCTAGCTAGCTCAGCTCTGATCCAGGTCCCACTCATCTAGCTAGCTCTGATCCAGGTCCCACTCATCTAGCTAGCTCTGATCCAGGTCCCACTCATCTAGCTAGCTCAGCTCTGATCCAGGTCCCACTCATCTAGATAGCTCTGATCCAGGTCCCACTCATCTAGCTAGCTCTGATCCAGGTCCCACTCATCTAGCTAGCTCAGCTCCGATCCAGGTCCCACTCATCTAGCTAGCTCTGATCCAGGTCCCACTCATCAAGCTAGCTCTGATCCAGGTCCCACTCATCCACCTAGCTCTGATCCAGGTCCCACTCAACTAGCTAGCTCAGCTCTGATCTAGGTACCACTCATCTAGCTAGCTCAGCTCTCATCCAGGTCCATCTCATCTAGCTAGCTCTGAACAAGATCCCACTCATCTAGCTAGTTCAGCTCTAATCCAGGTCCCACTCATCTAGCTAGCTCTGATCCAGGTCCCACTCATCTAGCTAGCTCTGATCGAGGTCTCACTCATCTAGCTAGCTCAGCTCTGATCCAGGTCCCACTCATCTAGCTAGCTCTGATCCAGGTCCCACTCATCTAGCTAGCTCAGCTCTGATCCAGGTCCCACTCATCTAGCTAGCTCAGCTCTTATCCAGGTCCCACTCATCTAGCTAGCTCAGCTCTGATCCAGGTCCCACTCATCTAGCTAGCTCTGATCCAGGTCCCAATCATCTAGGTAGCTCTGATCCAGGTCCAACTCATCTAACTAGCTCAGCTCTAATCCACGTCCCACTCATCTAGCTAGCTCAGATCTGATCCAGGTCCCACTCATCTAGCTAGTTCAGCTCTAATCCAGGTCCCACTCATCTAGCTAGCTCTGATCGAGGTCCCACTCATCTGGCTAGCTCAGCTCTGATCCAGGTCCCACTCATCTAGCTAGCTCAGCTCTGATCCAGGTCCCACTCAACTAGCTAAGTTAGCTCTGATCCAGGTCCCACTCATCTAGCTAGCTCAGCTCTGATCCAGGTCCCACTCATCTAGCTAGCTCTGATCCAGGTCCCACTCATCTAGCTAGCTCTGATCCAGGTCCCACTCATCTAGCTAGCTCAGCTCTGATCCAGGTCCCACTCATCTAGCTCAGCTCTGATCCAGGTCCCACTCATCTAGCTAGCTCTGATCCAGGTCTCACTCATCTAGCTAGCTCAGCTCTGATCCAGGTCCCACTCATCTAGCTAGCTCTGATCCAGGTCCCACTCATCAAGCTAGCTCTGATCCAGGTCCCACTCATCTAGCTAGCTCAGCTCTGATCCAGGTCCCACTCAACTAGCTAAGTTAGCTCTGATCCAGGTCCCACTCATCTAGCTAGCTCAGCTCTGATCCAGGTCCCACTCATCTAGCTAGCTCTGATCCAGGTCCCACTCATCTAGCTAGCTCTGATCCAGGTCCCACTCATCTAGCTAGCTCAGCTCTGATCCAGGTCCCACTCATCTAGCTCAGCTCTGATCCAGGTCCCACTCATCTAGCTAGCTCTGATCCAGGTCTCACTCATCTAGCTAGCTCAGCTCTGATCCAGGTCCCACTCATCTAGCTAGCTCTGATCCAGGTCCCACTCATCAAGCTAGCTCTGATCCAGGTCCCACTCATCCACCTAGCTCTGATCCAGGTCCCACTCAACTAGCTAGCTCAGCTCTGATCTAGGTCCCACTCATCTAGCTAGCTCAGCTCTCATCCAGGTCCCACTCATCTAGCTAGCTCTGATCCAGATCCCACTCATCTAGCTAGTTCAGCTCTAATCCAGGTCCCACTCATCTAGCTAGCTCAACTCTGATCCAGGTCACACTCATCTAGCTCGCTCAGCTCTGATCCAGGTCCCACTCATCTAGCTAGCTCTGATCCAGGTCCCAATCATCTAGCTAGCTCAGCTCTAATCCAGGTCCCACTCATCTAGCTAGCTCAGCTCTTATCCAGGTCCCACTCATCTAGCTAGCTCAGCTCTGATCCAGGTCTTACTCATCTAGCTAGCTCTGATCAAGGTCCCAATCATCTAGCTAGCTCTGATCCAGGTCCCACTCATCTAGCTAGCTCAGCTCTGATCCAAGTCCCACTCAACTGGCTAAGTTAGCTCTGATCCAGTTCCCACTCATCTAGCTAGCTCAGCTCTGATCCAGGTCCCACTCATCTAGCTAGCTCAGCTCTGATCCAGGTCTTACTCATCTAGCTAGCTCTGATCAAGGTCCCAATCATCTAGCTAGCTCTGATCCAGGTCCCACTCATCTAGCTAGCTCAGCTCTGATCCAAGTCCCACTCAACTGGCTAAGTTAGCTCTGATCCAGTTCCCACTCATCTAGCTAGCTCAGCTCTGATCCAGGTCCCACTCATCTAGCTAGCTCTGATCCAGGTCCCACTTATCTAGCTAGCTCTGATCCAGGTCCCAGTCATCTAGCTAGCTCAGCTCTGATCCAGGTCCCACTCATCTAGCTAGCTCTGATCCAGGTCTCACTCATCTAGCTAGCTCAGCTCTGATCCAGGTCCCACTCATCTAGCTAGTTCAGCTCTGATCCAGGTCCCAGTCATCTAGCTAGCTCAGCTCTGATCCAGGTCCCACTCATCTAGCTAGCTCTGATCAAGGTCCCAATCATCTAGCTAGCTCTGATCCAGGTCCCACTCATCTAGCTAGCTCAGCTCTGATCCAAGTCCCACTCAACTGGCTAAGTTAGCTCTGATCCAGTTCCCACTCATCTAGCTAGCTCAGCTCTGATCCAGGTCCCACTCATCTAGCTAGCTCTGATCCAGGTCCCACTTATCTAGCTAGCTCTGATCCAGGTCCCAGTCATCTAGCTAGCTCAGCTCTGATCCAGGTCCCACTCATCTAGCTAGCTCTGATCCAGGTCTCACTCATCTAGCTAGCTCAGCTCTGATCCAGGTCCCACTCATCTAGCTAGTTCAGCTCTGATCCAGGTCCCAGTCATCTAGCTAGCTCAGCTCTGATCCAGGTCCCACTCATCTAGCTAGCTCTGATCCAGGTCCCACTCATCTAGCTAGCTCTGATCCAGGTCCCACTCATCTAGCTAGCTCAGCTCTGATCCAGGTCCCACTCATCTAGCTAGCTCTGATCCAGGTCCCACTCATCTAGCTAGCTCTGATCCAGGTCCCACTCATCTAGCTAGCTCAGCTCTGATCCAGGTCCCACTCATCTAGCTAGCTCTGATCCAGGTCCCACTCATCTAGCTAGCTCTGATCCAGGTCCCACTCATCTAGCTAGCTCAGCTCTGATCCAGGTCCCACACATCTAGATAGCTCTGATCCAGGTCCCACTCATCTAGCTAGCTCTGATCCAGGTCCCACTCATCTAGCTAGCTCAGCTCCGATCCAGGTCCCACTCATCTAGCTAGCTCTGATCCAGGTCCCACTCATCAAGCTAGCTCTGATCCAGGTCCCACTCATCCACCTAGCTCTGATCCAGGTCCCACTCAACTAGCTAGCTCAGCTCTGATCTAGGTACCACTCATCTAGCTAGCTCAGCTCTCATCCAGGTCCATCTCATCTAGCTAGCTCTGAACAAGATCCCACTCATCTAGCTAGTTCAGCTCTAATCCAGGTCCCACTCATCTAGCTAGCTCTGATCCAGGTCCCACTCATCTAGCTAGCTCTGATCGAGGTCTCACTCATCTAGCTAGCTCAGCTCTGATCCAGGTCCCACTCATCTAGCTAGCTCTGATCCAGGTCCCACTCATCTAGCTAGCTCAGCTCTGATCCAGGTCCCACTCATCTAGCTAGCTCAGCTCTTATCCAGGTCCCACTCATCTAGCTAGCTCAGCTCTGATCCAGGTCCCACTCATCTAGCTAGCTCTGATCCAGGTCCCAATCATCTAGGTAGCTCTGATCCAGGTCCAACTCATCTAACTAGCTCAGCTCTAATCCACGTCCCACTCATCTAGCTAGCTCAGATCTGATCCAGGTCCCACTCATCTAGCTAGCTCAGCTCTGATCCAGGTCCCAGTCATCTAGCTAGCTCAGCTCTGATCCAGGTCCCACTCATCTAGCTAGCTCTGATCCAGGTCCCAATCATCTAGCTCAGCTCTGATCCAGGTCCCACTCATCTAGCTAGCTCTGATCCAGGTCCCAATCATCTAGCTAGCTCTGATCCAGGTCCCACTCAACTAGCTAGCTCAGCTCTGATCCAAGTCCCACTCAACTAGCTAAGTTAGCTCTGATCCAGTTCCCACTCATCTAGCTAGCTCAGCTCTTATCCAGGTCCCACTCATCTAGCTAGCTCAGCTCTGATCCAGGTCCCACTCATCTAGCTAGCTCTGATCCAGGTCCCAATCATCTAGCTAGCTCTGATCCAGGTCCCACTCAACTAGCTAGCTCAGCTCTGATCCAAGTCCCACTCAACTAGCTAAGTTAGCTCTGATCCAGTTCCCACTCATCTAGCTAGCTCAGCTCTGATCCAGGTCCCACTCATCAAGCTAGCTCTGATCCAGGTCCCACTCATCCACCTAGCTCTGATCCAGGTCCCACTCAACTAGCTAGCTCAGCTCTGATCTAGGTACCACTCATCTAGCTAGCTCAGCTCTCATCCAGGTCCCACTCATCTAGCTAGCTCTGATCCAGATCCCACTCATCTAGCTAGTTCAGCTCTAATTCAGGTCCCACTCATCTAGCTAGCTCTGATCCAGGTCCCACTCATCTAGCTAGCTCTGATCGAGGTCTCACTCATCTAGCTAGCTCAGCTCTGATCCAGGTCCCACTCATCTAGCTAGCTCTGATCCAGGTCCCACTCATCTAGCTAGCTCAGCTCTGATCCAGGTCCCACTCATCTAGCTAGCTCAGCTCTTATCCAGGTCCCACTCATCTAGCTAGCTCAGCTCTGATCCAGGTCCGACTCATCTAGCTAGCTCTGATCCAGGTCCCAATCATCTAGGTAGCTCTGATCCAGGTCCCACTCATCTAACTAGCTCAGCTCTAATCCACGTCCCACTCATCTAGCTAGCTCAGCTCTGATCCAGGTCCCACTCATCTAGCTAGCTCAGCTCTTATCCAGGTCCCACTCATCTAGCTAGCTCAGCTCTGATCCAGGTCCCACTCATCTAGCTAGCTCTGATCCAGGTCCCAATCATCTAGCTAGCTCTGATCCAGGTCCCACTCAACTAGCTAGCTCAGCTCTGATCCAAGTCCCACTCAACTAGCTAAGTTAGCTCTGATCCAGTTCCCACTCATCTAGCTAGCTCAGCTCTGATCCAGGTCCCACTCATCTAGCTAGCTCTGATCCAGGTCCCACTCATCTAGCTAGCTCTGATCCAGGTCCCAGTCATCTAGCTAGCTCAGCTCTGATCCAGGTCCCACTCATCTAGCTAGCTCTGATCCAGGTCCCAATCATCTAGGTAGCTCTGATCCAGGTCCCACTCATCTAACTAGCTCAGCTCTAATCCACGTCCCACTCATCTAGCTAGCTCAGCTCTGATCCAGGTCCCACTCATCTAGCTAGCTCAGCTCTTATCCAGGTCCCACTCATCTAGCTAGCTCAGCTCTGATCCAGGTCCCACTCATCTAGCTAGCTCTTATCCAGGTCCCAATCATCTAGCTAGCTCTGATCCAGGTCCCAATCAACTAGCTAGCTCAGCTCTGATCCAGGTCCCACTCATCTAGCTAGCTCTGATCCAGGTCCCAATCATCTAGCTCAGCTCTGATCCAGGTCCCAATCAACTAGCTGGCTCAGCTCTGATCCAGGTCCCACTCATCTAGCTAGCTCTGATCCAGGTCCCACTCATCTAGCTAGCTCTGATCCAGGTCCCACTCATCTAGCTAGCTCTGATCGAGGTCTCACTCATCTAGCTAGCTCAGCTCTGATCCAGGTCCCACTCATCTAGCTAGTTCAGCTCTAATCCAGGTCTCACTCATCTAGCTAGCTCTGATCGAGGTCCCACTCATCTGGCTAGCTCAGCTCTGATCCAGGTCCCACTCATCTAGCTAGCTCAGCTCTGATCCAGGTCCCACTCAACTAGCTAAGTTAGCTCTGATCCAGGTCCCACTCATCTAGCTAGCTCAGCTCTGATCCAGGTCCCACTCATCTAGCTAGCTCTGATCCAGGTCCCACTCATCTAGCTAGCTCTGATCCAGGTCCTACTCATCTAGCTAGCTCAGCTCTGATCCAGGTCCCACTCATCTAGCTCAGCTCTGATCCAGGTCCCACTCATCTAGCTAGCTCTGATCCAGGTCTCACTCATCTAGCTAGCTCAGCTCTCATCCAGGTCCCACTCATCTAGCTAGCTCTGATCCAGGTCCCACTCATCCACCTAGCACTGATCCAGGTCCCACTCAACTAGCTAGCTCAGCTCTGATCTAGGTCCCACTCATCTAGCTAGCTCAGCTCTCATCCAGGTCCCACTCATCTAGCTAGCTCTGATCCAGGTCCCACTCATCTAGCTAGATCAGCTCTGATCCAGGTCCCACTCATCTAGCTCAGCTCTGATCCAGGTCCCACTCATCTAGCTAGCTCTGATCCAGGTCTCACTCATCTAGCTAGCTCAGCTCTCATCCAGGTCCCACTCATCTAGCTAGCTCTGATCCAGGTCCCACTCATCAAGATAGCTCTGATCCAGGTCCCACTCATCCACCTAGCACTGATCCAGGTCCCACTCATCTAGCTAGCTCTGATCCAGGTCCCACTCATCAAGATAGCTCTGATCCAGGTCCCACTCATCCACCTAGCACTGATCCAGGTCCCACTCAACTAGCTAGCTCAGCTCTGATCTAGGTCCCACTCATCTAGCTAGCTCAGCTCTCATCCAGGTCCCACTCATCTAGCTAGCTCTGATCCAGGTCTCACTCATCTAGCTAGCTCAGCTCTCATCCAGGTCCCACTCATCTAGCTAGCTCTGATCCAGGTCCCACTCATCAAGATAGCTCTGATCCAGGTCCCACTCATCCACCTAGCACTGATCCAGGTCCCACTCAACTAGCTAGCTCAGCTCTGATCTAGGTCCCACTCATCTAGCTAGCTCAGCTCTCATCCAGGTCCCACTCATCTAGCTAGCTCTGATCCAGATCCCACTCATCTAGCTAGTTCAGCTATGATCCAGGTCCCACTCATCCACCTAGCACTGATCCAGGTCCCACCCAACTAGCTAGCTCAGCTCTGATCTAGGTCCCACTCATCTAGCTAGCTCAGCTCTCATCCAGGTCCCACTCATCTAGCTAGCTCTGATCCAGGTCCCAATCATCTAGCTAGCTCTGATCCAGGTCCCACTCAACTAGCTAGCTCAGCTCTGATCCAAGTCCCACTCAACTAGCTAAGTTAGCTCTGATCCAGTTCCCACTCATCTAGCTAGCTCAGCTCTTATCCAGGTCCCACTCATCTAGCTAGCTCAGCTCTGATCCAGGTCCCACTCATCTAGCTAGCTCTGATCCAGGTCCCAATCATCTAGCTAGCTCTGATCCAGGTCCCACTCAACTAGCTAGCTCAGCTCTGATCCAAGTCCCACTCAACTAGCTAAGTTAGCTCTGATCCAGTTCCCACTCATCTAGCTAGCTCAGCTCTGATCCAGGTCCCACTCATCAAGCTAGCTCTGATCCAGGTCCCACTCATCCACCTAGCTCTGATCCAGGTCCCACTCAACTAGCTAGCTCAGCTCTGATCTAGGTACCACTCATCTAGCTAGCTCAGCTCTCATCCAGGTCCCACTCATCTAGCTAGCTCTGATCCAGATCCCACTCATCTAGCTAGTTCAGCTCTAATTCAGGTCCCACTCATCTAGCTAGCTCTGATCCAGGTCCCACTCATCTAGCTAGCTCTGATCGAGGTCTCACTCATCTAGCTAGCTCAGCTCTGATCCAGGTCCCACTCATCTAGCTAGCTCTGATCCAGGTCCCACTCATCTAGCTAGCTCAGCTCTGATCCAGGTCCCACTCATCTAGCTAGCTCAGCTCTTATCCAGGTCCCACTCATCTAGCTAGCTCAGCTCTGATCCAGGTCCGACTCATCTAGCTAGCTCTGATCCAGGTCCCAATCATCTAGGTAGCTCTGATCCAGGTCCCACTCATCTAACTAGCTCAGCTCTAATCCACGTCCCACTCATCTAGCTAGCTCAGCTCTGATCCAGGTCCCACTCATCTAGCTAGCTCAGCTCTTATCCAGGTCCCACTCATCTAGCTAGCTCAGCTCTGATCCAGGTCCCACTCATCTAGCTAGCTCTGATCCAGGTCCCAATCATCTAGCTAGCTCTGATCCAGGTCCCACTCAACTAGCTAGCTCAGCTCTGATCCAAGTCCCACTCAACTAGCTAAGTTAGCTCTGATCCAGTTCCCACTCATCTAGCTAGCTCAGCTCTGATCCAGGTCCCACTCATCTAGCTAGCTCTGATCCAGGTCCCACTCATCTAGCTAGCTCTGATCCAGGTCCAAGTCATCTAGCTAGCTCAGCTCTGATCCAGGTCCCACTCATCTAGCTAGCTCTGATCCAGGTCCCAATCATCTAGGTAGCTCTGATCCAGGTCCCACTCATCTAACTAGCTCAGCTCTAATCCACGTCCCACTCATCTAGCTAGCTCAGCTCTGATCCAGGTCCCACTCATCTAGCTAGCTCAGCTCTTATCCAGGTCCCACTCATCTAGCTAGCTCAGCTCTGATCCAGGTCCCACTCATCTAGCTAGCTCTTATCCAGGTCCCAATCATCTAGCTAGCTCTGATCCAGGTCCCAATCAACTAGCTAGCTCAGCTCTGATCCAGGTCCCACTCATCTAGCTAGCTCTGATCCAGGTCCCAATCATCTAGCTCAGCTCTGATCCAGGTCCCACTCATCTAGCTAGCTCAGCTCTGATCCAGGTCCCACTCAACTAGCTAAGTTAGCTCTGATCCAGGTCCCACTCATCTAGCTAGCTCAGCTCTGATCCAGGTCCCACTCATCTAGCTAGCTCTGATCCAGGTCCCACTCATCTAGCTAGCTCTGATCCAGGTCCTACTCATCTAGCTAGCTCAGCTCTGATCCAGGTCCCACTCATCTAGCTCAGCTCTGATCCAGGTCCCACTCATCTAGCTAGCTCTGATCCAGGTCTCACTCATCTAGCTAGCTCAGCTCTCATCCAGGTCCCACTCATCTAGCTAGCTCTGATCCAGGTCCCACTCATCAAGATAGCTCTGATCCAGGTCCCACTCATCCACCTAGCACTGATCCAGGTCCCACTCAACTAGCTAGCTCAGCTCTGATCTAGGTCCCACTCATCTAGCTAGCTCAGCTCTCATCCAGGTCCCACTCATCTAGCTAGCTCTGATCCAGGTCCCACTCATCTAGCTCAGCTCTGATCCAGGTCCCACTCATCTAGCTAGCTCTGATCCAGGTCTCACTCATCTAGCTAGCTCAGCTCTCATCCAGGTCCCACTCATCTAGCTAGCTCTGATCCAGGTCCCACTCATCAAGATAGCTCTGATCCAGGTCCCACTCATCCACCTAGCACTGATCCAGGTCCCACTCATCTAGCTAGCTCTGATCCAGGTCCCACTCATCAAGATAGCTCTGATCCAGGTCCCACTCATCCACCTAGCACTGATCCAGGTCCCACTCAACTAGCTAGCTCAGCTCTGATCTAGGTCCCACTCATCTAGCTAGCTCAGCTCTCATCCAGGTCCCACTCATCTAGCTAGCTCTGATCCAGATCCCACTCATCTAGCTAGTTCAGCTATGATCCAGGTCCCACTCATCCACCTAGCACTGATCCAGGTCCCACCCAACTAGCTAGCTCAGCTCTGATCTAGGTCCCACTCATCTAGCTAGCTCAGCTCTCATCCAGGTCCCACTCATCTAGCTAGCTCTGATCCAGGTCCCAATCATCTAGCTAGCTCTGATCCAGGTCCCACTCAACTAGCTAGCTCAGCTCTGATCCAAGTCCCACTCAACTAGCTAAGTTAGCTCTGATCCAGTTCCCACTCATCTAGCTAGCTCAGCTCTTATCCAGGTCCCACTCATCTAGCTAGCTCAGCTCTGATCCAGGTCCCACTCATCTAGCTAGCTCTGATCCAGGTCCCAATCATCTAGCTAGCTCTGATCCAGGTCCCACTCAACTAGCTAGCTCAGCTCTGATCCAAGTCCCACTCAACTAGCTAAGTTAGCTCTGATCCAGTTCCCACTCATCTAGCTAGCTCAGCTCTGATCCAGGTCCCACTCATCAAGCTAGCTCTGATCCAGGTCCCACTCATCCACCTAGCTCTGATCCAGGTCCCACTCAACTAGCTAGCTCAGCTCTGATCTAGGTACCACTCATCTAGCTAGCTCAGCTCTCATCCAGGTCCCACTCATCTAGCTAGCTCTGATCCAGATCCCACTCATCTAGCTAGTTCAGCTCTAATTCAGGTCCCACTCATCTAGCTAGCTCTGATCCAGGTCCCACTCATCTAGCTAGCTCTGATCGAGGTCTCACTCATCTAGCTAGCTCAGCTCTGATCCAGGTCCCACTCATCTAGCTAGCTCTGATCCAGGTCCCACTCATCTAGCTAGCTCAGCTCTGATCCAGGTCCCACTCATCTAGCTAGCTCAGCTCTTATCCAGGTCCCACTCATCTAGCTAGCTCAGCTCTGATCCAGGTCCGACTCATCTAGCTAGCTCTGATCCAGGTCCCAATCATCTAGGTAGCTCTGATCCAGGTCCCACTCATCTAACTAGCTCAGCTCTAATCCACGTCCCACTCATCTAGCTAGCTCAGCTCTGATCCAGGTCCCACTCATCTAGCTAGCTCAGCTCTTATCCAGGTCCCACTCATCTAGCTAGCTCAGCTCTGATCCAGGTCCCACTCATCTAGCTAGCTCTGATCCAGGTCCCAATCATCTAGCTAGCTCTGATCCAGGTCCCACTCAACTAGCTAGCTCAGCTCTTATCCAAGTTCCACTCAACTAGCTAAGTTAGCTCTGATCCAGTTCCCACTCATCTAGCTAGCTCAGCTCTGATCCAGGTCCCACTCATCTAGCTAGCTCTGATCCAGGTCCCACTCATCTAGCTAGCTCTGATCCAGGTCCCAGTCATCTAGCTAGCTCAGCTCTGATCCAGGTCCCACTCATCTAGCTAGCTCTGATCCAGGTCCCAATCATCTAGGTAGCTCTGATCCAGGTCCCACTCATCTAACTAGCTCAGCTCTAATCCACGTCCCACTCATCTAGCTAGCTCAGCTCTGATCCAGGTCCCACTCATCTAGCTAGCTCAGCTCTTATCCAGGTCCCACTCATCTAGCTAGCTCAGCTCTGATCCAGGTCCCACTCATCTAGCTAGCTCTTATCCAGGTCCCAATCATCTAGCTAGCTCTGATCCAGGTCCCAATCAACTAGCTAGCTCAGCTCTGATCCAGGTCCCACTCATCTAGCTAGCTCTGATCCAGGTCCCAATCATCTAGCTCAGCTCTGATCCAGGTCCCAATCAACTAGCTGGCTCAGCTCTGATCCAGGTCCCACTCATCTAGCTAGCTCTGATCCAGGTCCCACTCATCTAGCTAGCTCTGATCCAGGTCCCACTCATCTAGCTAGCTCTGATCGAGGTCTCACTCATCTAGCTAGCTCAGCTCTGATCCAGGTCCCACTCATCTAGCTAGTTCAGCTCTAATCCAGGTCTCACTCATCTAGCTAGCTCTGATCGAGGTCCCACTCATCTGGCTAGCTCAGCTCTGATCCAGGTCCCACTCATCTAGCTAGCTCAGCTCTGATCCAGGTCCCACTCAACTAGCTAAGTTAGCTCTGATCCAGGTCCCACTCATCTAGCTAGCTCAGCTCTGATCCAGGTCCCACTCATCTAGCTAGCTCTGATCCAGGTCCCACTCATCTAGCTAGCTCTGATCCAGGTCCTACTCATCTAGCTAGCTCAGCTCTGATCCAGGTCCCACTCATCTAGCTCAGCTCTGATCCAGGTCCCACTCATCTAGCTAGCTCTGATCCAGGTCTCACTCATCTAGCTAGCTCAGCTCTCATCCAGGTCCCACTCATCTAGCTAGCTCTGATCCAGGTCCCACTCATCAAGATAGCTCTGATCCAGGTCCCACTCATCCACCTAGCACTGATCCAGGTCCCACTCAACTAGCTAGCTCAGCTCTGATCTAGGTCCCACTCATCTAGCTAGCTCAGCTCTCATCCAGGTCCCACTCATCTAGCTAGCTCTGATCCAGGTCCCACTCATCTAGCTAGCTCAGCTCTGATCCAGGTCCCACTCATCTAGCTCAGCTCTGATCCAGGTCCCACTCATCTAGCTAGCTCTGATCCAGGTCTCACTCATCTAGCTAGCTCAGCTCTCATCCAGGTCCCACTCATCTAGCTAGCTCTGATCCAGGTCCCACTCATCAAGATAGCTCTGATCCAGGTCCCACTCATCCACCTAGCACTGATCCAGGTCCCACTCATCTAGCTAGCTCTGATCCAGGTCCCACTCATCAAGATAGCTCTGATCCAGGTCCCACTCATCCACCTAGCACTGATCCAGGTCCCACTCAACTAGCTAGCTCAGCTCTGATCTAGGTCCCACTCATCTAGCTAGCTCAGCTCTCATCCAGGTCCCACTCATCTAGCTAGCTCTGATCCAGATCCCACTCATCTAGCTAGTTCAGCTATGATCCAGGTCCCACTCATCCACCTAGCACTGATCCAGGTCCCACCCAACTAGCTAGCTCAGCTCTGATCTAGGTCCCACTCATCTAGCTAGCTCAGCTCTCATCCAGGTCCCACTCATCTAGCTAGCTCTGATCCAGATCCCACTCATCTAGCTAGTTCAGCTCTAATCCAGGTCCCACTCATCTAGCTAGCTCAGCTCTGATCCAGGTCCCACTCATCTAGCTAGCTCAGCTCTGATCCAGGTCCCACTCATCTAGCTAGCTCTGATCCAGGTCTCACTCATCTAGCTAGCTCAGCTCTCATCCAGGTCCCACTCATCTAGCTAGCTCTGATCCAGGTCCCACTCATCAAGATAGCTCTGATCCAGGTCCCACTCATCCACCTAGCACTGATCCAGGTCCCACTCAACTAGCTAGCTCAGCTCTGATCTAGGTCCCACTCATCTAGCTAGCTCAGCTCTCATCCAGGTCCCACTCATCTAGCTAGCTCTGATCCAGGTCCCACTCATCTAGCTAGATCAGCTCTGATCCAGGTCCCACTCATCTAGCTCAGCTCTGATCCAGGTCCCACTCATCTAGCTAGCTCTGATCCAGGTCTCACTCATCTAGCTAGCTCAGCTCTCATCCAGGTCCCACTCATCTAGCTAGCTCTGATCCAGGTCCCACTCATCAAGATAGCTCTGATCCAGGTCCCACTCATCCACCTAGCACTGATCCAGGTCCCACTCATCTAGCTAGCTCTGATCCAGGTCCCACTCATCAAGATAGCTCTGATCCAGGTCCCACTCATCCACCTAGCACTGATCCAGGTCCCACTCAACTAGCTAGCTCAGCTCTGATCTAGGTCCCACTCATCTAGCTAGCTCAGCTCTCATCCAGGTCCCACTCATCTAGCTAGCTCTGATCCAGATCCCACTCATCTAGCTAGTTCAGCTATGATCCAGGTCCCACTCATCCACCTAGCACTGATCCAGGTCCCACCCAACTAGCTAGCTCAGCTCTGATCTAGGTCCCACTCATCTAGCTAGCTCAGCTCTCATCCAGGTCCCACTCATCTAGCTAGCTCTGATCCAGGTCCCAATCATCTAGCTAGCTCTGATCCAAGTCCCACTCAACTAGCTAAGTTAGCTCTGATCCAGTTCCCACTCATCTAGCTAGCTCAGCTCTTATCCAGGTCCCACTCATCTAGCTAGCTCAGCTCTGATCCAGGTCCCACTCATCTAGCTAGCTCTGATCCAGGTCCCAATCATCTAGCTAGCTCTGATCCAGGTCCCACTCAACTAGCTAGCTCAGCTCTGATCCAAGTCCCACTCAACTAGCTAAGTTAGCTCTGATCCAGTTCCCACTCATCTAGCTAGCTCAGCTCTGATCCAGGTCCCACTCATCAAGCTAGCTCTGATCCAGGTCCCACTCATCCACCTAGCTCTGATCCAGGTCCCACTCAACTAGCTAGCTCAGCTCTGATCTAGGTACCACTCATCTAGCTAGCTCAGCTCTCATCCAGGTCCCACTCATCTAGCTAGCTCTGATCCAGATCCCACTCATCTAGCTAGTTCAGCTCTAATTCAGGTCCCACTCATCTAGCTAGCTCTGATCCAGGTCCCACTCATCTAGCTAGCTCTGATCGAGGTCTCACTCATCTAGCTAGCTCAGCTCTGATCCAGGTCCCACTCATCTAGCTAGCTCTGATCCAGGTCCCACTCATCTAGCTAGCTCAGCTCTGATCCAGGTAGCACTCATCTAGCTAGCTCAGCTCTTATCCAGGTCCCACTCATCTAGCTAGCTCAGCTCTGATCCAGGTCCGACTCATCTAGCTAGCTCTGATCCAGGTCCCAATCATCTAGGTAGCTCTGATCCAGGTCCCACTCATCTAACTAGCTCAGCTCTAATCCACGTCCCACTCATCTAGCTAGCTCAGCTCTGATCCAGGTCCCACTCATCTAGCTAGCTCAGCTCTTATCCAGGTCCCACTCATCTAGCTAGCTCAGCTCTGATCCAGGTCCCACTCATCTAGCTAGCTCTGATCCAGGTCCCAATCATCTAGCTAGCTCTGATCCAGGTCCCACTCAACTAGCTAGCTCAGCTCTGATCCAAGTCCCACTCAACTAGCTAAGTTAGCTCTGATCCAGTTCCCACTCATCTAGCTAGCTCAGCTCTGATCCAGGTCCCACTCATCTAGCTAGCTCTGATCCAGGTCCCACTCATCTAGCTAGCTCTGATCCAGGTCCCAGTCATCTAGCTAGCTCAGCTCTGATCCAGGTCCCACTCATCTAGCTAGCTCTGATCCAGGTCCCAATCATCTAGGTAGCTCTGATCCAGGTCCCACTCATCTAACTAGCTCAGCTCTAATCCACGTCCCACTCATCTAGCTAGCTCAGCTCTGATCCAGGTCCCACTCATCTAGCTAGCTCAGCTCTTATCCAGGTCCCACTCATCTAGCTAGCTCAGCTCTGATCCAGGTCCCACTCATCTAGCTAGCTCTTATCCAGGTCCCAATCATCTAGCTAGCTCTGATCCAGGTCCCAATCAACTAGCTAGCTCAGCTCTGATCCAGGTCCCACTCATCTAGCTAGCTCTGATCCAGGTCCCAATCATCTAGCTCAGCTCTGATCCAGGTCCCACTCATCTAGCTAGCTCAGCTCTGATCCAGGTCCCACTCAACTAGCTAAGTTAGCTCTGATCCAGGTCCCACTCATCTAGCTAGCTCAGCTCTGATCCAGGTCCCACTCATCTAGCTAGCTCTGATCCAGGTCCCACTCATCTAGCTAGCTCTGATCCAGGTCCTACTCATCTAGCTAGCTCAGCTCTGATCCAGGTCCCACTCATCTAGCTCAGCTCTGATCCAGGTCCCACTCATCTAGCTAGCTCTGATCCAGGTCTCACTCATCTAGCTAGCTCAGCTCTCATCCAGGTCCCACTCATCTAGCTAGCTCTGATCCAGGTCCCACTCATCAAGATAGCTCTGATCCAGGTCCCACTCATCCACCTAGCACTGATCCAGGTCCCACTCAACTAGCTAGCTCAGCTCTGATCTAGGTCCCACTCATCTAGCTAGCTCAGCTCTCATCCAGGTCCCACTCATCTAGCTAGCTCTGATCCAGGTCCCACTCATCTAGCTAGATCAGCTCTGATCCAGGTCCCACTCATCTAGCTAGCTCAGCTCTTATCCAGGTCCCACTCATCTAGCTAGCTCAGCTCTGATCCAGGTCCCACTCATCTAGCTAGCTCTTATCCAGGTCCCAATCATCTAGCTAGCTCTGATCCAGGTCCCAATCAACTAGCTAGCTCAGCTCTGATCCAGGTCCCACTCATCTAGCTAGCTCTGATCCAGGTCCCAATCATCTAGCTCAGCTCTGATCCAGGTCCCACTCATCTAGCTAGCTCAGCTCTGATCCAGGTCCCACTCAACTAGCTAAGTTAGCTCTGATCCAGGTCCCACTCATCTAGCTAGCTCAGCTCTGATCCAGGTCCCACTCATCTAGCTAGCTCTGATCCAGGTCCCACTCATCTAGCTAGCTCTGATCCAGGTCCTACTCATCTAGCTAGCTCAGCTCTGATCCAGGTCCCACTCATCTAGCTCAGCTCTGATCCAGGTCCCACTCATCTAGCTAGCTCTGATCCAGGTCTCACTCATCTAGCTAGCTCAGCTCTCATCGAGGTCCCACTCATCTAGCTAGCTCTGATCCAGGTCCCACTCATCAAGATAGCTCTGATCCAGGTCCCACTCATCCACCTAGCACTGATCCAGGTCCCACTCAACTAGCTAGCTCAGCTCTGATCTAGGTCCCACTCATCTAGCTAGCTCAGCTCTCATCCAGGTCCCACTCATCTAGCTAGCTCTGATCCAGGTCCCACTCATCTAGCTCAGCTCTGATCCAGGTCCCACTCATCTAGCTAGCTCTGATCCAGGTCTCACTCATCTAGCTAGCTCAGCTCTCATCCAGGTCCCACTCATCTAGCTAGCTCTGATCCAGGTCCCACTCATCAAGATAGCTCTGATCCAGGTCCCACTCATCCACCTAGCACTGATCCAGGTCCCACTCATCTAGCTAGCTCTGATCCAGGTCCCACTCATCAAGATAGCTCTGATCCAGGTCCCACTCATCCACCTAGCACTGATCCAGGTCCCACTCAACTAGCTAGCTCAGCACTGATCTAGGTCCCACTCATCTAGCTAGCTCAGCTCTCATCCAGGTCCCACTCATCTAGCTAGCTCTGATCCAGATCCCACTCATCTAGCTAGTTCAGCTATGATCCAGGTCCCACTCATTCACCTAGCACTGATCCAGGTCCCACCCAACTAGCTAGCTCAGCTCTGATCTAGGTCCCACTCATCTAGCTAGCTCAGCTCTCATCCAGGTCCCACTCATCTAGCTAGCTCTAATCCAGGTCCCAATCATCTAGCTAGCTCTGATCCAGGTCCCACTCAACTAGCTAGCTCAGCTCTGATCCAAGTCCCACTCAACTAGCTAAGTTAGCTCTGATCCAGTTCCCACTCATCTAGCTAGCTCAGCTCTTATCCAGGTCCCACTCATCTAGCTAGCTCAGCTCTGATCCAGGTCCCACTCATCTAGCTAGCTCTGATCCAGGTCCCAATCATCTAGCTAGCTCTGATCCAGGTCCCACTCAACTAGCTAGCTCAGCTCTGATCCAAGTCCCACTCAACTAGCTAAGTTAGCTCTGATCCAGTTCCCACTCATCTAGCTAGCTCAGCTCTGATCCAGGTCCCACTCATCAAGCTAGCTCTGATCCAGGTCCCACTCATCCACCTAGCTCTGATCCAGGTCCCACTCAACTAGCTAGCTCAGCTCTGATCTAGGTACCACTCATCTAGCTAGCTCAGCTCTCATCCAGGTCCCACTCATCTAGCTAGCTCTGATCGAGGTCTCACTCATCTAGCTAGCTCAGCTCTGATCCAGGTCCCACTCATCTAGCTAGCTCTGATCCAGGTCCCACTCATCTAGCTAGCTCAGCTCTGATCCAGGTCCCACTCATCTAGCTAGCTCAGCTCTTATCCAGGTCCCACTCATCTAGCTAGCTCAGCTCTGATCCAGGTCCGACTCATCTAGCTAGCTCTGATCCAGGTCCCAATCATCTAGGTAGCTCTGATCCAGGTCCCACTCATCTAACTAGCTCAGCTCTAATCCAAGTCCCACTCATCTAGCTAGCTCAGCTCTGATCCAGGTCCCACTCATCTAGCTAGCTCAGCTCTTATCCAGGTCCCACTCATCTAGCTAGCTCAGCTCTGATCCAGGTCCCACTCATCTAGCTAGCTCTGATCCAGGTCCCAATCATCTAGCTAGCTCTGATCCAGGTCCCACTCAACTAGCTAGCTCAGCTCTTATCCAAGTCCCACTCAACTAGCTAAGTTAGCTCTGATCCAGTTCCCACTCATCTAGCTAGCTCAGCTCTGATCCAGGTCCCACTCATCTAGCTAGCTCTGATCCGTGTCCCACTCATCTAGCTAGCTCTGATCCAGGTCCCAGTCATCTAGCTAGCTCAGCTCTGATCCAGGTCCCACTCATCTAGCTAGCTCTGATCCAGGTCCCAATCATCTAGGTAGCTCTGATCCAGGTCCCACTCATCTAACTAGCTCAGCTCTAATCCACGTCCCACTCATCTAGCTAGCTCAGCTCTGATCCAGGTCCCACTCATCTAGCTAGCTCAGCTCTTATCCAGGTCCCACTCATCTAGCTAGATCAGCTCTGATCCAGGTCCCACTCATCTAGCTAGCTCTTATCCAGGTCCCAATCATCTAGCTAGCTCTGATCCAGGTCCCAATCAACTAGCTAGCTCAGCTCTGATCCAGGTCCCACTCATCTAGCTAGCTCTGATCCAGGTCCCAATCATCTAGCTCAGCTCTGATCCAGGTCCCAATCAACTAGCTGGCTCAGCTCTGATCCAGGTCCCACTCATCTAGCTAGCTCTGATCCAGGTCCCACTCATCTAGCTAGCTCTGATCCAGGTCCCACTCATCTAGCTAGCTCTGATCGAGGTCTCACTCATCTAGCTAGCTCAGCTCTGATCCAGGTCCCACTCATCTAGCTAGTTCAGCTCTAATCCAGGTCTCACTCATCTAGCTAGCTCTGATCGAGGTCCCACTCATCTGGCTAGCTCAGCTCTGATCCAGGTCCCACTCATCTAGCTAGCTCAGCTCTGATCCAGGTCCCACTCAACTAGCTAAGTTAGCTCTGATCCAGGTCCCACTCATCTAGCTAGCTCAGCTCTGATCCAGGTCCCACTCATCTAGCTAGCTCTGATCCAGGTCCCACTCATCTAGCTAGCTCTGATCCAGGTCCTACTCATCTAGCTAGCTCAGCTCTGATCCAGGTCCCACTCATCTAGCTCAGCTCTGATCCAGGTCCCACTCATCTAGCTAGCTCTGATCCAGGTCTCACTCATCTAGCTAGCTCAGCTCTCATCCAGGTCCCACTCATCTAGCTAGCTCTGATCCAGGTCCCACTCATCAAGATAGCTCTGATCCAGGTCCCACTCATCCACCTAGCACTGATCCAGGTCCCACTCAACTAGCTAGCTCAGCTCTGATCTAGGTCCCACTCATCTAGCTAGCTCAGCTCTCATCCAGGTCCCACTCATCTAGCTAGCTCTGATCCAGGTCCCACTCATCTAGCTAGCTCAGCTCTGATCCAGGTCCCACTCATCTAGCTCAGCTCTGATCCAGGTCCCACTCATCTAGCTAGCTCTGATCCAGGTCTCACTCATCTAGCTAGCTCAGCTCTCATCCAGGTCCCACTCATCTAGCTAGCTCTGATCCAGGTCCCACTCATCAAGATAGCTCTGATCCAGGTCCCACTCATCCACCTAGCACTGATCCAGGTCCCACTCATCTAGCTAGCTCTGATCCAGGTCCCACTCATCAAGATAGCTCTGATCCAGGTCCCACTCATCCACCTAGCACTGATCCAGGTCCCACTCAACTAGCTAGCTCAGCTCTGATCTAGGTCCCACTCATCTAGCTAGCTCAGCTCTCATCCAGGTCCCACTCATCTAGCTAGCTCTGATCCAGATCCCACTCATCTAGCTAGTTCAGCTATGATCCAGGTCCCACTCATCCACCTAGCACTGATCCAGGTCCCACCCAACTAGCTAGCTCAGCTCTGATCTAGGTCCCACTCATCTAGCTAGCTCAGCTCTCATCCAGGTCCCACTCATCTAGCTAGCTCTGATCCAGATCCCACTCATCTAGCTAGTTCAGCTCTAATCCAGGTCCCACTCATCTAGCTAGCTCAGCTCTGATCCAGGTCCCACTCATCTAGCTAGCTCAGCTCTGATCCAGGTCCCACTCATCTAGCTAGCTCTGATCCAGGTCCCAATCATCTAGGTAGCTCTGATCCAGGTCCCACTCATCTAACTAGCTCAGCTCTAATCCACGTCCCACTCATCTAGCTAGCTCAGCTCTGATCCAGGTCCCACTCATCTAGCTAGCTCAGCTCTTATCCAGGTCCCACTCATCTAGCTAGCTCAGCTCTGATCCAGGTCCCACTCATCAAGCTAGCTCTGATCCAGGTCCCAATCATCTAGCTAGCTCTGATCCAGTTCCCACTCATCTAGCTAGCTCAGCTCTGATCCAGGTCCCACTCATCTAGCTAGCTCTGATCCAGGTCCCAATCATCTAGCTAGCTCTGATCCAGGTCCCACTCATCTAGCTAGCTCTGATCCAGGTCCCAGTCATCTAGCTAGCTCAGCTCTGATCCAGGTCCCACTCATCTAGCTAGCTCTGATCCAGGTCTCACTCATCTAGCTAGCTCAGCTCTGATCCAGGTCCCACTCATCTAGCTAGTTCAGCTCTGATCCAGGTCCCACTCATCTAGCTAGCTCTGATCCAGGTCCCACTCATCTAGCTAGCTCAGCTCTGATCCAGGTCCCACTCATCTAGCTAGCTCTGATCCAGGTCCCACTCATCTAGCTAGCTCTGATCCAGGTCCCACTCATCTAGCTAGCTCAGCTCTGATCCAGGTCCCACTCATCTAGCTAGCTCTGATCCAGGTCCCACTCATCTAGCTAGCTCTGATCCAGGTCCCACTCATCTAGCTAGCTCAGCTCTGATCCAGGTCCCACTCATCAAGCTAGCTCTGATCCAGGTCCCACTCATCCACCTAGCTCTGATCCAGGTCCCACTCAACTAGCTAGCTCAGCTCTGATCTAGGTCCCACTCATCTAGCTAGCTCAGCTCTCATCCAGGTCCCACTCATCTAGCTAGCTCTGATCCAGATCCCACTCATCTAGCTAGTTCAGCTCTAATCCAGGTCCCACTCATCTAGCTAGCTCTGATCCAGGTCCCACTCATCTAGCTAGCTCTGATCGAGGTCTCACTCATCTAGCTAGCTCAGCTCTGATCCAGGTCCCACTCATCTAGCTAGTTCAGCTCTAATCCAGGTCCCACTCATCTAGCTAGCTCTGATCGAGGTCCCACTCATCTGGCTAGCTCAGCTCTGATCCAGGTCCCACTCATCTAGCTAGCTCAGCTCTGATCCAGGTCCCACTCAACTAGCTAAGTTAGCTCTGATCCAGGTCCCACTCATCTAGCTAGCTCAGCTCTGATCCAGGTCCCACTCATCTAGCTAGCTCTGATCCAGGTCCCACTCATCTAGCTAGCTCTGATCCAGGTCCCACTCATCTAGCTAGCTCAGCTCTGATCCAGGTCCCACTCATCTAGCTCAGCTCTGATCCAGGTCCCACTCATCTAGCTAGCTCTGATCCAGGTCTCACTCATCTAGCTAGCTCAGCTCTCATCCAGGTCCCACTCATCTAGCTAGCTCTGATCCAGATCCCACTCATCTAGCTAGTTCAGCTCTAATCCAGGCCCCACTCATCAAGCTAGCTCAGCTCTGATCCAGGTCCCATACATCTAGCTAGCTCTGATCCATGTACCACTCATCTAGCTAGCTCAGCTCTGATCCAGGTCCCACTCATCTAGCTCAGCTCTGATCCAGGTCCCACTCATCTAGCTAGCTCTGATCCAGGTCTCACTCATCTAGCTAGCTCAGCTCTCATCCAGGTCCCACTCATCTAGCTAGCTCTGATCCAGGTCCCACTCATCAAGCTAGCTCTGATCCAGGTCCCACTCATCCAGATAGCTCTGATCCAGGTCCCACTCATCCACCTAGCACTGATCCAGGTCCCACTCATCTAGCTAGCTCTGATCCAGGTCCCACTCATCAAGATAGCTCTGATCCAGGTCCCACTCATCCACCTAGCACTGATCCAGGTCCCACTCAACTAGCTAGCTCAGCTCTGATCTAGGTCCCACTCATCTAGCTAGCTCAGCTCTCATCCAGGTCCCACTCATCTAGCTAGCTCTGATCCAGATCCCACTCATCTAGCTAGTTCAGCTATGATCCAGGTCCCACTCATCCACCTAGCACTGATCCAGGTCCCACCCAACTAGCTAGCTCAGCTCTGATCTAGGTCCCACTCATCTAGCTAGCTCAGCTCTCATCCAGGTCCCACTCATCTAGCTAGCTCTGATCCAGATCCCACTCATCTAGCTAGTTCAGCTCTAATCCAGGTCCCACTCATCTAGCTAGCTCAGCTCTGATCCAGGTCCCACTCATCTAGCTAGCTCAGCTCTGATCCAGGTCCCACTCATCTAGCTAGCTCTGATCCAGGTCCCAATCATCTAGGTAGCTCTGATCCAGGTCCCACTCATCTAACTAGCTCAGCTCTAATCCACGTCCCACTCATCTAGCTAGCTCAGCTCTGATCCAGGTCCCACTCATCTAGCTAGCTCAGCTCTTATCCAGGTCCCACTCATCTAGCTAGCTCAGCTCTGATCCAGGTCCCACTCATCTAGCTAGCTCTGATCCAGGTCCCAATCATCTAGCTAGCTCTGATCCAGTTCCCACTCATCTAGCTAGCTCAGCTCTGATCCAGGTCCCACTCATCTAGCTAGCTCTGATCCAGGTCCCAATCATCTAGCTAGCTCTGATCCAGGTCCCACTCATCTAGCTAGCTCTGATCCAGGTCCCAGTCATCTAGCTAGCTCAGCTCTGATCCAGGTCCCACTCATCTAGCTAGCTCTGATCCAGGTCTCACTCATCTAGCTAGCTCAGCTCTGATCCAGGTCCCACTCATCTAGCTAGTTCAGCTCTGATCCAGGTCCCACTCATCTAGCTAGCTCTGATCCAGGTCCCACTCATCTAGCTAGCTCAGCTCTGATCCAGGTCCCACTCATCTAGCTAGCTCTGATCCAGGTCCCACTCATCTAGCTAGCTCTGATCCAGGTCCCACTCATCTAGCTAGCTCAGCTCTGATCCAGGTCCCACTCATCTAGCTAGCTCTGATCCAGGTCCCACTCATCTAGCTAGCTCTGATCCAGGTCCCACTCATCTAGCTAGCTCAGCTCTGATCCAGGTCCCACTCATCTAGATAGCTCTGATCCAGGTCCCACTCATCTATCTAGCTCTGATCCAGGTCCCACTCATCTAGCTAGCTCTGATCCAGGTCCCACTCATCTAGCTAGCTCAGCTCTGATCCAGGTCCCACTCATCAAGCTAGCTCTGATCCAGGTCCCACTCATCCACCTAGCTCTGATCCAGGTCCCACTCAACTAGCTAGCTCAGCTCTGATCTAGGTCCCACTCATCTAGCTAGCTCAGCTCTCATCCAGGTCCCACTCATCTAGCTAGCTCTGATCCAGATCCCACTCATCTAGCTAGTTCAGCTCTAATCCAGGTCCCACTCATCTAGCTAGCTCTGATCCAGGTCCCACTCATCTAGCTAGCTCTGATCGAGGTCTCACTCATCTAGCTAGCTCAGCTCTGATCCAGGTCCCACTCATCTAGCTAGTTCAGCTCTAATCCAGGTCCCACTCATCTAGCTAGCTCTGATCGAGGTCCCACTCATCTGGCTAGCTCAGCTCTGATCCAGGTCCCACTCATCTAGCTAGCTCAGCTCTGATCCAGGTCCCACTCAACTAGCTAAGTTAGCTCTGATCCAGGTCCCACTCATCTAGCTAGCTCAGCTCTGATCCAGGTCCCACTCATCTAGCTAGCTCTGATCCAGGTCCCACTCATCTAGCTAGCTCTGATCCAGGTCCCACTCATCTAGCTAGCTCAGCTCTGATCCAGGTCCCACTCATCTAGCTCAGCTCTGATCCAGGTCCCACTCATCTAGCTAGCTCTGATCCAGGTCTCACTCATCTAGCTAGCTCAGCTCTCATCCAGGTCCCACTCATCTAGCTAGCTCTGATCCAGATCCCACTCATCTAGCTAGTTCAGCTCTAATCCAGGCCCCACTCATCAAGCTAGCTCAGCTCTGATCCAGGTCCCATACATCTAGCTAGCTCTGATCCATGTACCACTCATCTAGCTAGCTCAGCTCTGATCCAGGTCCCACTCATCTAGCTCAGCTCTGATCCAGGTCCCACTCATCTAGCTAGCTCTGATCCAGGTCTCACTCATCTAGCTAGCTCAGCTCTCATCCAGGTCCCACTCATCTAGCTAGCTCTGATCCAGGTCCCACTCATCAAGCTAGCTCTGATCCAGGTCCCACTCATCCACCTAGCTCTGATCCAGGTCCCAATCAACTAGCTAGCTCAGCTCTGATCTAGGTCCCACTCATCTAGCTAGCTCAGCTCTCATCCAGGTCCCACTCATCTAGCTAGCTCTGATCCAGATCCCACTCATCTAGCTAGTTCAGCTCTAATCCAGGTCCCACTCATCTAGCTAGCTCAACTCTGATCCAGGTCACACTCATCTAGCTCGCTCAGCTCTGATCCAGGTCCCACTCATCTAGCTAGCTCTGATCCAGGTCCCAATCATCTAGCTAGCTCAGCTCTAATCCAGGTCCAACTCATCTAGCTAGCTCAGCTCTGATCCAGGTCCCACTCATCTAGCTAGCTCTGATCCAGTTCCCACTCATCTAGCTAGCTCAGCTCTTATCCAGGTCCCACTCATCTAGCTAGCTCAGCTCTGATCCAGGTCCCACTCAACTAGCTAAGTTAGCTCTGATCCAGGTCCCACTCATCTAGCTAGCTCAGCTCTGATCCAGGTCCCACTCATCTAGCTAGCTCTGATCCAGGTCCCACTCATCTAGCTAGCTCTGATCCAGGTCCTACTCATCTAGCTAGCTCAGCTCTGATCCAGGTCCCACTCATCTAGCTCAGCTCTGATCCAGGTCCCACTCATCTAGCTAGCTCTGATCCAGGTCTCACTCATCTAGCTAGCTCAGCTCTCATCCAGGTCCCACTCATCTAGCTAGCTCTGATCCAGGTCCCACTCATCAAGATAGCTCTGATCCAGGTCCCACTCATCCACCTAGCACTGATCCAGGTCCCACTCAACTAGCTAGCTCAGCTCTGATCTAGGTCCCACTCATCTAGCTAGCTCAGCTCTCATCCAGGTCCCACTCATCTAGCTAGCTCTGATCCAGGTCCCACTCATCTAGCTAGCTCAGCTCTGATCCAGGTCCCACTCATCTAGCTCAGCTCTGATCCAGGTCCCACTCATCTAGCTAGCTCTGATCCAGGTCTCACTCATCTAGCTAGCTCAGCTCTCATCCAGGTCCCACTCATCTAGCTAGCTCTGATCCAGGTCCCACTCATCAAGATAGCTCTGATCCAGGTCCCACTCATCCACCTAGCACTGATCCAGGTCCCACTCATCTAGCTAGCTCTGATCCAGGTCCCACTCATCTAGCTAGCTCAGCTCTGATCCAGGTCCCACTCATCTAGCTAGCTCTGATCCAGGTCCCACTCATCTAGCTAGCTCTGATCCAGGTCCCACTCATCTAGCTAGCTCAGCTCTGATCCAGGTCCCACTCATCTAGCTAGCTCTGATCCAGGTCCCACTCATCTAGCTAGCTCTGATCCAGGTCCCACTCATCTAGCTAGCTCAGCTCTGATCCAGGTCCCACTCATCTAGATAGCTCTGATCCAGGTCCCACTCATCTATCTAGCTCTGATCCAGGTCCCACTCATCTAGCTAGCTCTGATCCAGGTCCCACTCATCTAGCTAGCTCAGCTCTGATCCAGGTCCCACTCATCAAGCTAGCTCTGATCCAGGTCCCACTCATCCACCTAGCTCTGATCCAGGTCCCACTCAACTAGCTAGCTCAGCTCTGATCTAGGTCCCACTCATCTAGCTAGCTCAGCTCTCATCCAGGTCCCACTCATCTAGCTAGCTCTGATCCAGATCCCACTCATCTAGCTAGTTCAGCTCTAATCCAGGTCCCACTCATCTAGCTAGCTCTGATCCAGGTCCCACTCATCTAGCTAGCTCTGATCGAGGTCTCACTCATCTAGCTAGCTCAGCTCTGATCCAGGTCCCACTCATCTAGCTAGTTCAGCTCTAATCCAGGTCCCACTCATCTAGCTAGCTCTGATCGAGGTCCCACTCATCTGGCTAGCTCAGCTCTGATCCAGGTCCCACTCATCTAGCTAGCTCAGCTCTGATCCAGGTCCCACTCAACTAGCTAAGTTAGCTCTGATCCAGGTCCCACTCATCTAGCTAGCTCAGCTCTGATCCAGGTCCCACTCATCTAGCTAGCTCTGATCCAGGTCCCACTCATCTAGCTAGCTCTGATCCAGGTCCCACTCATCTAGCTAGCTCAGCTCTGATCCAGGTCCCACTCATCTAGCTCAGCTCTGATCCAGGTCCCACTCATCTAGCTAGCTCTGATCCAGGTCTCACTCATCTAGCTAGCTCAGCTCTCATCCAGGTCCCACTCATCTAGCTAGCTCTGATCCAGATCCCACTCATCTAGCTAGTTCAGCTCTAATCCAGGCCCCACTCATCAAGCTAGCTCAGCTCTGATCCAGGTCCCATACATCTAGCTAGCTCTGATCCATGTACCACTCATCTAGCTAGCTCAGCTCTGATCCAGGTCCCACTCATCTAGCTCAGCTCTGATCCAGGTCCCACTCATCTAGCTAGCTCTGATCCAGGTCTCACTCATCTAGCTAGCTCAGCTCTCATCCAGGTCCCACTCATCTAGCTAGCTCTGATCCAGGTCCCACTCATCAAGCTAGCTCTGATCCAGGTCCCACTCATCCACCTAGCTCTGATCCAGGTCCCAATCAACTAGCTAGCTCAGCTCTGATCTAGGTCCCACTCATCTAGCTAGCTCAGCTCTCATCCAGGTCCCACTCATCTAGCTAGCTCTGATCCAGATCCCACTCATCTAGCTAGTTCAGCTCTAATCCAGGTCCCACTCATCTAGCTAGCTCAACTCTGATCCAGGTCACACTCATCTAGCTCGCTCAGCTCTGATCCAGGTCCCACTCATCTAGCTAGCTCTGATCCAGGTCCCAATCATCTAGCTAGCTCAGCTCTAATCCAGGTCCAACTCATCTAGCTAGCTCAGCTCTGATCCAGGTCCCACTCATCTAGCTAGCTCTGATCCAGTTCCCACTCATCTAGCTAGCTCAGCTCTTATCCAGGTCCCACTCATCTAGCTAGCTCAGCTCTGATCCAGGTCCCACTCAACTAGCTAAGTTAGCTCTGATCCAGGTCCCACTCATCTAGCTAGCTCAGCTCTGATCCAGGTCCCACTCATCTAGCTAGCTCTGATCCAGGTCCCACTCATCTAGCTAGCTCTGATCCAGGTCCTACTCATCTAGCTAGCTCAGCTCTGATCCAGGTCCCACTCATCTAGCTCAGCTCTGATCCAGGTCCCACTCATCTAGCTAGCTCTGATCCAGGTCTCACTCATCTAGCTAGCTCAGCTCTCATCCAGGTCCCACTCATCTAGCTAGCTCTGATCCAGGTCCCACTCATCAAGATAGCTCTGATCCAGGTCCCACTCATCCACCTAGCACTGATCCAGGTCCCACTCAACTAGCTAGCTCAGCTCTGATCTAGGTCCCACTCATCTAGCTAGCTCAGCTCTCATCCAGGTCCCACTCATCTAGCTAGCTCTGATCCAGGTCCCACTCATCTAGCTAGCTCAGCTCTGATCCAGGTCCCACTCATCTAGCTCAGCTCTGATCCAGGTCCCACTCATCTAGCTAGCTCTGATCCAGGTCTCACTCATCTAGCTAGCTCAGCTCTCATCCAGGTCCCACTCATCTAGCTAGCTCTGATCCAGGTCCCACTCATCAAGATAGCTCTGATCCAGGTCCCACTCATCCACCTAGCACTGATCTAGGTCCCACTCATCTAGCTAGCTCAGCTCTCATCCAGGTCCCACTCATCTAGCTAGCTCTGATCCAGATCCCACTCATCTAGCTAGTTCAGCTATGATCCAGGTCCCACTCATCCACCTAGCACTGATCCAGGTCCCACCCAACTAGCTAGCTCAGCTCTGATCTAGGTCCCACTCATCTAGCTAGCTCAGCTCTCATCCAGGTCCCACTCATCTAGCTAGCTCTGATCCAGATCCCACTCATCTAGCTAGTTCAGCTCTAATCCAGGTCCCACTCATCTAGCTAGCTCAGCTCTGATCCAGGTCCCACTCATCTAGCTAGCTCAGCTCTGATCCAGGTCCCACTCATCTAGCTAGCTCTGATCCAGGTCCCAATCATCTAGGTAGCTCTGATCCAGGTCCCACTCATCTAACTAGCTCAGCTCTAATCCACGTCCCACTCATCTAGCTAGCTCAGCTCTGATCCAGGTCCCACTCATCTAGCTAGCTCAGCTCTTATCCAGGTCCCACTCATCTAGCTAGCTCAGCTCTGATCCAGGTCCCACTCATCTAGCTAGCTCTGATCCAGGTCCCAATCATCTAGCTAGCTCTGATCCAGTTCCCACTCATCTAGCTAGCTCAGCTCTGATCCAGGTCCCACTCATCTAGCTAGCTCTGATCCAGGTCCCAATCATCTAGCTAGCTCTGATCCAGGTCCCACTCATCTAGCTAGCTCTGATCCAGGTCCCAGTCATCTAGCTAGCTCAGCTCTGATCCAGGTCCCACTCATCTAGCTAGCTCTGATCCAGGTCTCACTCATCTAGCTAGCTCAGCTCTGATCCAGGTCCCACTCATCTAGCTAGTTCAGCTCTGATCCAGGTCCCACTCATCTAGCTAGCTCTGATCCAGGTCCCACTCATCTAGCTAGCTCAGCTCTGATCCAGGTCCCACTCATCTAGCTAGCTCTGATCCAGGTCCCACTCATCTAGCTAGCTCTGATCCAGGTCCCACTCATCTAGCTAGCTCAGCTCTGATCCAGGTCCCACTCATCTAGCTAGCTCTGATCCAGGTCCCACTCATCTAGCTAGCTCTGATCCAGGTCCCACTCATCTAGCTAGCTCAGCTCTGATCCAGGTCCCACTCATCTAGATAGCTCTGATCCAGGTCCCACTCATCTATCTAGCTCTGATCCAGGTCCCACTCATCTAGCTAGCTCTGATCCAGGTCCCACTCATCTAGCTAGCTCAGCTCTGATCCAGGTCCCACTCATCAAGCTAGCTCTGATCCAGGTCCCACTCATCCACCTAGCTCTGATCCAGGTCCCACTCAACTAGCTAGCTCAGCTCTGATCTAGGTCCCACTCATCTAGCTAGCTCAGCTCTCATCCAGGTCCCACTCATCTAGCTAGCTCTGATCCAGATCCCACTCATCTAGCTAGTTCAGCTCTAATCCAGGTCCCACTCATCTAGCTAGCTCTGATCCAGGTCCCCTCTGATCCAGGTCCCACTCATCTAGATAGCTCTGATCCAGGTCCCACTCATCTATCTAGCTCTGATCCAGGTCCCACTCATCTAGCTAGCTCTGATCCAGGTCCCACTCATCTAGCTAGCTCAGCTCTGATCCAGGTCCCACTCATCAAGCTAGCTCTGATCCAGGTCCCACTCATCCACCTAGCTCTGATCCAGGTCCCACTCAACTAGCTAGCTCAGCTCTGATCTAGGTCCCACTCATCTAGCTAGCTCAGCTCTCATCCAGGTCCCACTCATCTAGCTAGCTCTGATCCAGATCCCACTCATCTAGCTAGTTCAGCTCTAATCCAGGTCCCACTCATCTAGCTAGCTCTGATCCAGGTCCCACTCATCTAGCTAGCTCTGATCGAGGTCTCACTCATCTAGCTAGCTCAGCTCTGATCCAGGTCCCACTCATCTAGCTAGTTCAGCTCTAATCCAGGTCCCACTCATCTAGCTAGCTCTGATCGAGGTCCCACTCATCTGGCTAGCTCAGCTCTGATCCAGGTCCCACTCATCTAGCTAGCTCAGCTCTGATCCAGGTCCCACTCAACTAGCTAAGTTAGCTCTGATCCAGGTCCCACTCATCTAGCTAGCTCAGCTCTGATCCAGGTCCCACTCATCTAGCTAGCTCTGATCCAGGTCCCACTCATCTAGCTAGCTCTGATCCAGGTCCCACTCATCTAGCTAGCTCAGCTCTGATCCAGGTCCCACTCATCTAGCTCAGCTCTGATCCAGGTCCCACTCATCTAGCTAGCTCTGATCCAGGTCTCACTCATCTAGCTAGCTCAGCTCTCATCCAGGTCCCACTCATCTAGCTAGCTCTGATCCAGATCCCACTCATCTAGCTAGTTCAGCTCTAATCCAGGCCCCACTCATCAAGCTAGCTCAGCTCTGATCCAGGTCCCACTCATCTAGCTAGCTCTGATCCATGTCCCACTCATCTAGCTAGCTCAGCTCTGATCCAGGTCCCACTCATCTAGCTCAGCTCTGATCCAGGTCCCACTCATCTAGCTAGCTCTGATCCAGGTCTCACTCATCTAGCTAGCTCAGCTCTCATCCAGGTCCCACTCATCTAGCTAGCTCTGATCCAGGTCCCACTCATCAAGCTAGCTCTGATCCAGGTCCCACTCATCCACCTAGCTCTGATCCAGGTCCCAATCAACTAGCTAGCTCAGCTCTGATCTAGGTCCCACTCATCTAGCTAGCTCAGCTCTCATCCAGGTCCCACTCATCTAGCTAGCTCTGATCCAGATCCCACTCATCTAGCTAGTTCAGCTCTAATCCAGGTCCCACTCATCTAGCTAGCTCAACTCTGATCCAGGTCACACTCATCTAGCTCGCTCAGCTCTGATCCAGGTCCCACTCATCTAGCTAGCTCTGATCCAGGTCCCAATCATCTAGCTAGCTCAGCTCTAATCCAGGTCCAACTCATCTAGCTAGCTCAGCTCTGATCCAGGTCCCACTCATCTAGCTAGCTCTGATCCAGTTCCCACTCATCTAGCTAGCTCAGCTCTTATCCAGGTCCCACTCATCTAGCTAGCTCAGCTCTGATCCAGGTCCCACTCATCTAGCTAGCTCTGATCCAGGTCCCAATCATCTAGCTAGCTCTGATCCAGGTCCCACTCAACTAGCTAGCTCAGCTCTGATCCAAGTCCCACTCAACTAGCTAAGTTAGCTCTGATCCAGTTCCCACTCATCTAGCTAGCTCAGCTCTGATCCAGGTCCCACTCATCAAGCTAGCTCTGATCCAGGTCCCACTCATCCACCTAGCTCTGATCCAGGTCCCACTCATCTAGCTAGCTCAGCTCTGATCTAGGTACCACTCATCTAGCTAGCTCAGCTCTCATCCAGGTCCCACTCATCTAGCTAGCTCTGATCCAGATCCCACTCATCTAGCTAGTTCAGCTCTAATTCAGGTCCCACTCATCTAGCTAGCTCTGATCCAGGTCCCACTCATCTAGCTAGCTCTGATCGAGGTCTCACTCATCTAGCTAGCTCAGCTCTGATCCAGGTCCCACTCATCTAGCTAGCTCTGATCCAGGTCCCACTCATCTAGCTAGCTCAGCTCTGATCCAGGTCCCACTCATCTAGCTAGCTCAGCTCTTATCCAGGTCCCACTCATCTAGCTAGCTCAGCTCTGATCCAGGTCCCACTCATCTAGCTAGCTCTGATCCAGGTCCCAATCATCTAGGTAGCTCTGATCCAGGTCCCACTCATCTAACTAGCTCAGCTCTAATCCACGTCCCACTCATCTAGCTAGCTCAGCTCTGATCCAGGTCCCACTCATCTAGCTATCTCAGCTCTTATCCAGGTCCCACTCATCTAGCTAGCTCAGCTCTGATCCAGGTCCCACTCATCTAGCTAGCTCTGATCCAGGTCCCACTCATCTAGCTAGCTCTGATCCAGGTCCCAGTCATCTAGCTAGCTCAGCTCTGATCCAGGTCCCACTCATCTAGCTAGCTCTGATCCAGGTCCCAATCATCTAGGTAGCTCTGATCCAGGTCCCACTCATCTAACTAGCTCAGCTCTAATCCACGTCCCACTCATCTAGCTAGCTCAGCTCTGATCCAGGTCCCACTCATCTAGCTAGGTCAGCTCTTATCCAGGTCCCACTCATCTAGCTAGCTCAGCTCTGATCCAGGTCCCACTCATCTAGCTAGCTCTTATCCAGGTCCCAATCATCTAGCTAGCTCTGATCCAGGTCCCAATCAACTAGCTAGCTCAGCTCTGATCCAGGTCCCACTCATCTAGCTAGCTCTGATCCAGGTCCCAATCATCTAGCTCAGCTCTGATCCAGGTCCCAATCAACTAGCTAGCTCAGCTCTGATCCAGGTCCCACTCATCTAGCTAGCTCTGATCCAGGTCCCACTCATCTAGCTAGCTCTGATCCAGGTCCCACTCATCTAGCTAGCTCTGATCGAGGTCTCACTCATCTAGCTAGCTCAGCTCTGATCCAGGTCCCACTCATCTAGCTAGTTCAGCTCTAATCCAGGTCTCACTCATCTAGCTAGCTCTGATCGAGGTCCCACTCATCTGGCTAGCTCAGCTCTGATCCAGGTCCCACTCATCTAGCTAGCTCAGCTCTGATCCAGGTCCCACTCAACTAGCTAAGTTAGCTCTGATCCAGGTCCCACTCATCTAGCTAGCTCAGCTCTGATCCAGGTCCCACTCATCTAGCTAGCTCTGATCCAGGTCCCACTCATCTAGCTAGCTCTGATCCAGGTCCCACTCATCTAGCTAGCTCAGCTCTGATCCAGGTCCCACTCATCTAGCTCAGCTCTGATCCAGGTCCCACTCATCTAGCTAGCTCTGATCCAGGTCTCACTCATCTAGCTAGCTCAGCTCTCATCCAGGTCCCACTCATCTAGCTAGCTCTGATCCAGGTCCCACTCATCTAGCTCAGCTCTGATCCAGGTCCCACTCATCTAGTTAGCTCTGATCCAGGTCCCAGTCATCTAGCTAGCTCAGCTCTGATCCAGGTCCCACTCATCTAGCTAGCTCTGATCCAGGTCCCAATCATCTAGGTAGCTCTGATCCAGGTCCCACTCATCTAACTAGCTCAGCTCTAATCCACGTCCCACTCATCTAGCTAGCTCAGCTCTGATCCAGGTCCCACTCATCTAGCTAGCTCAGCTCTTATCCAGGTCCCACTCATCTAGCTAGCTCAGCTCTGATCCAGGTCCCACTCATCTAGCTAGCTCTTATCCAGGTCCCAATCATCTAGCTAGCTCTGATCCAGGTCCCAATCAACTAGCTAGCTCAGCTCTGATCCAGGTCCCACTCATCTAGCTAGCTCTGATCCAGGTCCCAATCATCTAGCTCAGCTCTGATCCAGGTCCCAATCAACTAGCTAGCTCAGCTCTGATCCAGGTCCCACTCATCTAGCTAGCTCTGATCCAGGTCCCACTCATCTAGCTAGCTCTGATCCAGGTCCCACTCATCTAGCTAGCTCTGATCGAGGTCTCACTCATCTAGCTAGCTCAGCTCTGATCCAGGTCCCACTCATCTAGCTAGTTCAGCTCTAATCCAGGTCTCACTCATCTAGCTAGCTCTGATCGAGGTCCCACTCATCTGGCTAGCTCAGCTCTGATCCAGGTCCCACTCATCTAGCTAGCTCAGCTCTGATCCAGGTCCCACTCAACTAGCTAAGTTAGCTCTGATCCAGGTCCCACTCATCTAGCTAGCTCAGCTCTGATCCAGGTCCCACTCATCTAGCTAGCTCTGATCCAGGTCCCACTCATCTAGCTAGCTCTGATCCAGGTCCCACTCATCTAGCTAGCTCAGCTCTGATCCAGGTCCCACTCATCTAGCTCAGCTCTGATCCAGGTCCCACTCATCTAGCTAGCTCTGATCCAGGTCTCACTCATCTAGCTAGCTCAGCTCTCATCCAGGTCCCACTCATCTAGCTAGCTCTGATCCAGGTCCCACTCATCAAGATAGCTCTGATCCAGGTCCCACTCATCCACCTAGCACTGATCCAGGTCCCACTCAACTAGCTAGCTCAGCTCTGATCTAGGTCCCACTCATCTAGCTAGCTCAGCTCTCATCCAGGTCCCACTCATCTAGCTAGCTCTGATCCAGGTCCCACTCATCTAGCTAGCTCAGCTCTGATCCAGGTCCCACTCATCTAGCTCAGCTCTGATCCAGGTCCCACTCATCTAGCTAGCTCTGATCCAGGTCTCACTCATCTAGCTAGCTCAGCTCTCATCCAGGTCCCACTCATCTAGCTAGCTCTGATCCAGGTCCCACTCATCAAGATAGCTCTGATCCAGGTCCCACTCATCCACCTAGCACTGATCCAGGTCCCACTCAACTAGCTAGCTCAGCTCTGATCTAGGTCCCACTCATCTAGCTAGCTCAGCTCTCATCCAGGTCCCACTCATCTAGCTAGCTCTGATCCAGATCCCACTCATCTAGCTAGTTCAGCTATGATCCAGGTCCCACTCATCCACCTAGCACTGATCCAGGTCCCACTCAACTAGCTAGCTCAGCTCTGATCTAGGTCCCACTCATCTAGCTAGCTCAGCTCTCATCCAGGTCCCACTCATCTAGCTAGCTCTGATCCAGGTCTCACTCATCTAGCTAGCTCAGCTCTCATCCAGGTCCCACTCATCTAGCTAGCTCTGATCCAGGTCCCACTCATCAAGATAGCTCTGATCCAGGTCCCACTCATCCACCTAGCACTGATCCAGGTCCCACTCATCCACCTAGCTCTGATCCAGGTCCCAATCAACTAGCTAGCTCAGCTCTGATCTAGGTCCCACTCATCTAGCTAGCTCAGCTCTCATCCAGGTCCCACTCATCTAGCTAGCTCTGATCCAGATCCCACTCATCTAGCTAGTTCAGCTCTAATCCAGGTCCCACTCATCTAGCTAGCTCAACTCTGATCCAGGTCACACTCATCTAGCTCGCTCAGCTCTGATCCAGGTCCCACTCATCTAGCTAGCTCTGATCCAGGTCCCAATCATCTAGCTAGCTCAGCTCTAATCCAGGTCCAACTCATCTAGCTAGCTCAGCTCTGATCCAGGTCCCACTCATCTAGCTAGCTCTGATCCAGTTCCCACTCATCTAGCTAGCTCAGCTCTTATCCAGGTCCCACTCATCTAGCTAGCTCAGCTCTGATCCAGGTCCCACTCAACTAGCTAAGTTAGCTCTGATCCAGGTCCCACTCATCTAGCTAGCTCAGCTCTGATCCAGGTCCCACTCATCTAGCTAGCTCTGATCCAGGTCCCACTCATCTAGCTAGCTCTGATCCAGGTCCTACTCATCTAGCTAGCTCAGCTCTGATCCAGGTCCCACTCATCTAGCTCAGCTCTGATCCAGGTCCCACTCATCTAGCTAGCTCTGATCCAGGTCTCACTCATCTAGCTAGCTCAGCTCTCATCCAGGTCCCACTCATCTAGCTAGCTCTGATCCAGGTCCCACTCATCAAGATAGCTCTGATCCAGGTCCCACTCATCCACCTAGCACTGATCCAGGTCCCACTCAACTAGCTAGCTCAGCTCTGATCTAGGTCCCACTCATCTAGCTAGCTCAGCTCTCATCCAGGTCCCACTCATCTAGCTAGCTCTGATCCAGGTCCCACTCATCTAGCTAGCTCAGCTCTGATCCAGGTCCCACTCATCTAGCTAGCTCTGATCCAGGTCCCACTCATCAAGATAGCTCTGATCCAGGTCCCACTCATCCACCTAGCACTGATCCAGGTCCCACTCATCTAGCTAGCTCAGCTCTGATCCAGGTCCCACTCATCTAGCTCAGCTCTGATCCAGGTCCCACTCATCTAGCTAGCTCTGATCCAGGTCTCACTCATCTAGCTAGCTCAGCTCTCATCCAGGTCCCACTCATCTAGCTAGCTCTGATCCAGGTCCCACTCATCAAGATAGCTCTGATCCAGGTCCCACTCATCCACCTAGCACTGATCCAGGTCCCACTCAACTAGCTAGCTCAGCTCTGATCTAGGTCCCACTCATCTAGCTAGCTCAGCTCTCATCCAGGTCCCACTCATCTAGCTAGCTCTGATCCAGATCCCACTCATCTAGCTAGTTCAGCTATGATCCAGGTCCCACTCATCCACCTAGCACTGATCCAGGTCCCACCCAACTAGCTAGCTCAGCTCTGATCTAGGTCCCACTCATCTAGCTAGCTCAGCTCTCATCCAGGTCCCACTCATCTAGCTAGCTCTGATCCAGATCCCACTCATCTAGCTAGTTCAGCTCTAATCCAGGTCCCACTCATCTAGCTAGCTCAGCTCTGATCCAGGTCCCACTCATCTAGCTAGCTCAGCTCTGATCCAGGTCCCACTCATCTAGCTAGCTCTGATCCAGGTCCCAATCATCTAGGTAGCTCTGATCCAGGTCCCACTCATCTAACTAGCTCAGCTCTAATCCACGTCCCACTCATCTAGCTAGCTCAGCTCTGATCCAGGTCCCACTCATCTAGCTAGCTCAGCTCTTATCCAGGTCCCACTCATCTAGCTAGCTCAGCTCTGATCCAGGTCCCACTCATCTAGCTAGCTCTGATCCAGGTCCCAATCATCTAGCTAGCTCTGATCCAGTTCCCACTCATCTAGCTAGCTCAGCTCTGATCCAGGTCCCACTCATCTAGCTAGCTCTGATCCAGGTCCCAATCATCTAGCTAGCTCTGATCCAGGTCCCACTCATCTAGCTAGCTCTGATCCAGGTCCCAGTCATCTAGCTAGCTCAGCTCTGATCCAGGTCCCACTCATCTAGCTAGCTCTGATCCAGGTCTCACTCATCTAGCTAGCTCAGCTCTGATCCAGGTCCCACTCATCTAGCTAGTTCAGCTCTGATCCAGGTCCCACTCATCTAGCTAGCTCTGATCCAGGTCTCACTCATCTAGCTAGTTCAGCTATGATCCAGGTCCCACTCATCCACCTAGCACTGATCCAGGTCCCACCCAACTAGCTAGCTCAGCTCTGATCTAGGTCCCACTCATCTAGCTAGCTCAGCTCTCATCCAGGTCCCACTCATCTAGCTAGCTCTGATCCAGATCCCACTCATCTAGCTAGTTCAGCTCTAATCCAGGTCCCACTCATCTAGCTAGCTCAGCTCTGATCCAGGTCCCACTCATCTAGCTAGCTCAGCTCTGATCCAGGTCCCACTCATCTAGCTAGCTCTGATCCAGGTCCCAATCATCTAGGTAGCTCTGATCCAGGTCCCACTCATCTAACTAGCTCAGCTCTAATCCACGTCCCACTCATCTAGCTAGCTCAGCTCTGATCCAGGTCCCACTCATCTAGCTAGCTCAGCTCTTATCCAGGTCCCACTCATCTAGCTAGCTCAGCTCTGATCCAGGTCCCACTCATCTAGCTAGCTCTGATCCAGGTCCCAATCATCTAGCTAGCTCTGATCCAGTTCCCACTCATCTAGCTAGCTCAGCTCTGATCCAGGTCCCACTCATCTAGCTAGCTCTGATCCAGGTCCCAATCATCTAGCTAGCTCTGATCCAGGTCCCACTCATCTAGCTAGCTCTGATCCAGGTCCCAGTCATCTAGCTAGCTCAGCTCTGATCCAGGTCCCACTCATCTAGCTAGCTCTGATCCAGGTCTCACTCATCTAGCTAGCTCAGCTCTGATCCAGGTCCCACTCATCTAGCTAGTTCAGCTCTGATCCAGGTCCCACTCATCTAGCTAGCTCTGATCCAGGTCCCACTCATCTAGCTAGCTCAGCTCTGATCCAGGTCCCACTCATCTAGCTAGCTCTGATCCAGGTCCCACTCATCTAGCTAGCTCTGATCCAGGTCCCACTCATCTAGCTAGCTCAGCTCTGATCCAGGTCCCACTCATCTAGCTAGCTCTGATCCAGGTCCCACTCATCTAGCTAGCTCTGATCCAGGTCCCACTCATCTAGCTAGCTCAGCTCTGATCCAGGTCCCACTCATCTAGATAGCTCTGATCCAGGTCCCACTCATCTATCTAGCTCTGATCCAGGTCCCACTCATCTAGCTAGCTCTGATCCAGGTCCCACTCATCTAGCTAGCTCAGCTCTGATCCAGGTCCCACTCATCAAGCTAGCTCTGATCCAGGTCCCACTCATCCACCTAGCTCTGATCCAGGTCCCACTCAACTAGCTAGCTCAGCTCTGATCTAGGTCCCACTCATCTAGCTAGCTCAGCTCTCATCCAGGTCCCACTCATCTAGCTAGCTCTGATCCAGATCCCACTCATCTAGCTAGTTCAGCTCTAATCCAGGTCCCACTCATCTAGCTAGCTCTGATCCAGGTCCCACTCATCTAGCTAGCTCTGATCGAGGTCTCACTCATCTAGCTAGCTCAGCTCTGATCCAGGTCCCACTCATCTAGCTAGTTCAGCTCTAATCCAGGTCCCACTCATCTAGCTAGCTCTGATCGAGGTCCCACTCATCTGGCTAGCTCAGCTCTGATCCAGGTCCCACTCATCTAGCTAGCTCAGCTCTGATCCAGGTCCCACTCAACTAGCTAAGTTAGCTCTGATCCAGGTCCCACTCATCTAGCTAGCTCAGCTCTGATCCAGGTCCCACTCATCTAGCTAGCTCTGATCCAGGTCCCACTCATCTAGCTAGCTCTGATCCAGGTCCCACTCATCTAGCTAGCTCAGCTCTGATCCAGGTCCCACTCATCTAGCTCAGCTCTGATCCAGGTCCCACTCATCTAGCTAGCTCTGATCCAGGTCTCACTCATCTAGCTAGCTCAGCTCTCATCCAGGTCCCACTCATCTAGCTAGCTCTGATCCAGATCCCACTCATCTAGCTAGTTCAGCTCTAATCCAGGCCCCACTCATCAAGCTAGCTCAGCTCTGATCCAGGTCCCACTCATCTAGCTAGCTCTGATCCATGTCCCACTCATCTAGCTAGCTCAGCTCTGATCCAGGTCCCACTCATCTAGCTCAGCTCTGATCCAGGTCCCACTCATCTAGCTAGCTCTGATCCAGGTCTCACTCATCTAGCTAGCTCAGCTCTCATCCAGGTCCCACTCATCTAGCTAGCTCTGATCCAGGTCCCACTCATCAAGCTAGCTCTGATCCAGGTCCCACTCATCCACCTAGCTCTGATCCAGGTCCCAATCAACTAGCTAGCTCAGCTCTGATCTAGGTCCCACTCATCTAGCTAGCTCAGCTCTCATCCAGGTCCCACTCATCTAGCTAGCTCTGATCCAGATCCCACTCATCTAGCTAGTTCAGCTCTAATCCAGGTCCCACTCATCTAGCTAGCTCAACTCTGATCCAGGTCACACTCATCTAGCTCGCTCAGCTCTGATCCAGGTCCCACTCATCTAGCTAGCTCTGATCCAGGTCCCAATGATCTAGCTAGCTCAGCTCTAATCCAGGTCCAACTCATCTAGCTAGCTCAGCTCTGATCCAGGTCCCACTCATCTAGCTAGCTCTGATCCAGTTCCCACTCATCTAGCTAGCTCAGCTCTTATCCAGGTCCCACTCATCTAGCTAGCTCAGCTCTGATCCAGGTCCCACTCATCTAGCTAGCTCTGATCCAGGTCCCAATCATCTAGCTAGCTCTGATCCAGGTCCCACTCAACTAGCTAGCTCAGCTCTTATCCAAGTCCCACTCAACTAGCTAAGTTAGCTCTGATCCAGTTCCCACTCATCTAGCTAGCTCAGCTCTGATCCAGGTCCCACTCATCAAGCTAGCTCTGATCCAGGTCCCACTCATCCACCTAGCTCTGATCCAGGTCCCACTCATCTAGCTAGCTCAGCTCTGATCTAGGTACCACTCATCTAGCTAGCTCAGCTCTCATCCAGGTCCCACTCATCTAGCTAGCTCTGATCCAGATCCCACTCATCTAGCTAGTTCAGCTCTAATTCAGGTCCCACTCATCTAGCTAGCTCTGATCCAGGTCCCACTCATCTAGCTAGCTCTGATCGAGGTCTCACTCATCTAGCTAGCTCAGCTCTGATCCAGGTCCCACTCATCTAGCTAGCTCTGATCCAGGTCCCACTCATCTAGCTAGCTCAGCTCTGATCCAGGTCCCACTCATCTAGCTAGCTCAGCTCTTATCCAGGTCCCACTCATCTAGCTAGCTCAGCTCTGATCCAGGTCCCACTCATCTAGCTAGCTCTGATCCAGGTCCCAATCATCTAGGTAGCTCTGATCCAGGTCCCACTCATCTAACTAGCTCAGCTCTAATCCACGTCCCACTCATCTAGCTAGCTCAGCTCTGATCCAGGTCCCACTCATCTAGCTAGCTCAGCTCTTATCCAGGTCCCACTCATCTAGCTAGCTCAGCTCTGATCCAGGTCCCACTCATCTAGCTAGCTCTGATCCAGGTCCCAATCATCTAGCTAGCTCTGATCCAGGTCCCACTCAACTAGCTAGCTCAGCTCTGATCCAAGTCCCACTCAACTAGCTAAGTTAGCTCTGATCCAGTTCCCACTCATCTAGCTAGCTCAGCTCTGATCCAGGTCCCACTCATCTAGCTAGCTCTGATCCAGGTCCCACTCATCTAGCTAGCTCTGATCCAGGTCCCAGTCATCTAGCTAGCTCAGCTCTGATCCAGGTCCCACTCATCTAGCTAGCTCTGATCCAGGTCCCAATCATCTAGGTAGCTCTGATCCAGGTCCCACTCATCTAACTAGCTCAGCTCTAATCCACGTCCCACTCATCTAGCTAGCTCAGCTCTGATCCAGGTCCCACTCATCTAGCTAGCTCAGCTCTTATCCAGGTCCCACTCATCTAGCTAGCTCAGCTCTGATCCAGGTCCCACTCATCTAGCTAGCTCTTATCCAGGTCCCAATCATCTAGCTAGCTCTGATCCAGGTCCCAATCAACTAGCTAGCTCAGCTCTGATCCAGGTCCCACTCATCTAGCTAGCTCTGATCCAGGTCCCAATCATCTAGCTCAGCTCTGATCCAGGTCCCAATCAACTAGCTAGCTCAGCTCTGATCCAGGTCCCACTCATCTAGCTAGCTCTGATCCAGGTCCCACTCATCTAGCTAGCTCTGATCCAGGTCCCACTCATCTAGCTAGCTCTGATCGAGATCTCACTCATCTAGCTAGCTCAGCTCTGATCCAGGTCCCACTCATCTAGCTAGTTCAGCTCTAATCCAGGTCTCACTCATCTAGCTAGCTCTGATCGAGGTCCCACTCATCTGGCTAGCTCAGCTCTGATCCAGGTCCCACTCATCTAGCTAGCTCAGCTCTGATCCAGGTCCCACTCAACTAGCTAAGTTAGCTCTGATCCAGGTCCCACTCATCTAGCTAGCTCAGCTCTGATCCAGGTCCCACTCATCTAGCTAGCTCTGATCCAGGTCCCACTCATCTAGCTAGCTCTGATCCAGGTCCCACTCATCTAGCTAGCTCAGCTCTGATCCAGGTCCCACTCATCTAGCTCAGCTCTGATCCAGGTCCCACTCATCTAGCTAGCTCTGATCCAGGTCTCACTCATCTAGCTAGCTCAGCTCTCATCCAGGTCCCACTCATCTAGCTAGCTCTGATCCAGGTCCCACTCATCAAGATAGCTCTGATCCAGGTCCCACTCATCCACCTAGCACTGATCCAGGTCCCACTCAACTAGCTAGCTCAGCTCTGATCTAGGTCCCACTCATCTAGCTAGCTCAGCTCTCATCCAGGTCCCACTCATCTAGCTAGCTCTGATCCAGGTCCCACTCATCTAGCTAGCTCAGCTCTGATCCAGGTCCCACTCATCTAGCTCAGCTCTGATCCAGGTCCCACTCATCTAGCTAGCTCTGATCCAGGTCTCACTCATCTAGCTAGCTCAGCTCTCATCCAGGTCCCACTCATCTAGCTAGCTCTGATCCAGGTCCCACTCATCAAGATAGCTCTGATCCAGGTCCCACTCATCCACCTAGCACTGATCCAGGTCCCACTCAACTAGCTAGCTCAGCTCTGATCTAGGTCCCACTCATCTAGCTAGCTCAGCTCTCATCCAGGTCCCACTCATCTAGCTAGCTCTGATCCAGATCCCACTCATCTAGCTAGTTCAGCTATGATCCAGGTCCCACTCATCCACCTAGCACTGATCCAGGTCCCACTCAACTAGCTAGCTCAGCTCTGATCTAGGTCCCACTCATCTAGCTAGCTCAGCTCTCATCCAGGTCCCACTCATCTAGCTAGCTCTGATCCAGATCCCACTCATCTAGCTAGTTCAGCTCTAATCCAGGTCCCACTCATCTAGCTAGCTCAGCTCTGATCCAGGTCACACTCATCTAGCTAGCTCAGCTCTGATCCAGGTCCCACTCATCTAGCTAGCTCTGATCCAGGTCCCAATCATCTAGCTAGCTCAGCTCTAATCCAGGTCCCACTCATCTAGCTAGCTCAGCTCTGATCCAGGTCCCACTCATCTAGCTAGCTCAGCTCTGATCCAGGTCCCACTCATCTAGCTAGCTCTGATCCAGGTCCCAATCATCTAGGTAGCTCTGATCCAGGTCCCACTCATCTAACTAGCTCAGCTCTAATCCACGTCCCACTCATCTAGCTAGCTCAGCTCTGATCCAGGTCCCACTCATCTAGCTAGCTCAGCTCTTATCCAGGTCCCACTCATCTAGCTAGCTCAGCTCTGATCCAGGTCCCACTCATCTAGCTAGCTCTGATCCAGGTCCCAATCATCTAGCTAGCTCTGATCCAGTTCCCACTCATCTAGCTAGCTCAGCTCTGATCCAGGTCCCACTCATCTAGCTAGCTCTGATCCAGGTCCCAATCATCTAGCTAGCTCTGATCCAGGTCCCACTCATCTAGCTAGCTCTGATCCAGGTCCCAGTCATCTAGCTAGCTCAGCTCTGATCCAGGTCCCACTCATCTAGCTAGCTCTGATCCAGGTCTCACTCATCTAGCTAGCTCAGCTCTGATCCAGGTCCCACTCATCTAGCTAGTTCACCTCTGATCCAGGTCCCACTCATCTAGCTAGCTCTGATCCAGTTCCCACTCATCTAGCTAGCTCAGCTCTGATCCAGGTCCCACTCATCTAGCTAGCTCTGATCCAGGTCCCACTCATCTAGCTAGCTCTGATCCAGGTCCCACTCATCTAGCTAGCTCAGCTCTGATCCAGGTCCCACTCATCTAGCTAGCTCTGATCCAGGTCCCACTCATCTAGCTAGCTCTGATCCAGGTCCCACTCATCTAGCTAGCTCAGCTCTGATCCAGGTCCCACTCATCTAGATAGCTCTGATCCAGGTCCCACTCATCTAGCTAGCTCTGATCCAGGTCCCACTCATCTAGCTAGCTCTGATCCAGGTCCCACTCATCTAGCTAGCTCAGCTCTGATCCAGGTCCCACTCATCAAGCTAGCTCTGATCCAGGTCCCACTCATCCACCTAGCTCTGATCCAGGTCCCACTCAACTAGCTAGCTCAGCTCTGATCTAGGTCCCACTCATCTAGCTAGCTCAGCTCTCATCCAGGTCCCACTCATCTAGCTAGCTCTGATCCAGATCCCACTCATCTAGCTAGTTCAGCTCTAATCAAGGTCCCACTCATCTAGCTAGCTCTGATCCAGGTCCCACTCATCTAGCTAGCTCTGATCGAGGTCTCACTCATCTAGCTAGCTCAGCTCTGATCCAGGTCCCACTCATCTAGCTAGTTCAGCTCTAATCCAGGTCCCACTCATCTAGCTAGCTCTGATCGAGGTCCCACTCATCTGGCTAGCTCAGCTCTGATCCAGGTCCCACTCATCTAGCTAGCTCAGCTCTGATCCAGGTCCCACTCAACTAGCTAAGTTAGCTCTGATCCAGGTCCCACTCATCTAGCTAGCTCAGCTCTGATCCAGGTCCCACTCATCTAGCTAGCTCTGATCCAGGTCCCACTCATCTAGCTAGCTCTGATCCAGGTCCCACTCATCTAGCTAGCTCAGCTCTGATCCAGGTCCCACTCATCTAGCTCAGCTCTGATCCAGGTCCCACTCATCTAGCTAGCTCTGATCCAGGTCTCACTCATCTAGCTAGCTCAGCTCTCATCCAGGTCCCACTCATCTAGCTAGCTCTGATCCAGATCCCACTCATCTAGCTAGTTCAGCTCTAATCCAGGCCCCACTCATCAAGCTAGCTCAGCTCTGATCCAGGTCCCACTCATCTAGCTAGCTCTGATCCATGTCCCACTCATCTAGCTAGCTCAGCTCTGATCCAGGTCCCACTCATCTAGCTCAGCTCTGATCCAGGTCCCACTCATCTAGCTAGCTCTGATCCAGGTCTCACTCATCTAGCTAGCTCAGCTCTCATCCAGGTCCCACTCATCTAGCTAGCTCTGATCCAGGTCCCACTCATCAAGCTAGCTCTGATCCAGGTCCCACTCATCCACCTAGCTCTGATCCAGGTCCCAATCAACTAGCTAGCTCAGCTCTGATCTAGGTCCCACTCATCTAGCTAGCTCAGCTCTCATCCAGGTCCCACTCATCTAGCTAGCTCTGATCCAGATCCCACTCATCTAGCTAGTTCAGCTCTAATCCAGGTCCCACTCATCTAGCTAGCTCAACTCTGATCCAGGTCACACTCATCTAGCTCGCTCAGCTCTGATCCAGGTCCCAATCATCTAGCTAGCTCAGCTCTAATCCAGGTCCAACTCATCTAGCTAGCTCAGCTCTGATCCAGGTCCCACTCATCTAGCTAGCTCTGATCCAGGTCCCAATCATCTAGGTAGCTCTGATCCAGGTCCCACTCATCTAACTAGCTCAGCTCTAATCCACGTCCCACTCATCTAGCTAGCTCAGCTCTGATCCAGGTCCCACTCATCTAGCTAGCTCAGCTCTTATCCAGGTCCCACTCATCTAGCTAGCTCAGATCTGATCCAGGTCCCACTCATCTAGCTAGCTCTGATCCAGGTCCCAATCATCTAGCTAGCTCTGATCCAGGTCCCACTCATCTAGCTAGCTCAGCTCTGATCCAAGTCCCACTCAACTAGCTAAGTTAGCTCTGATCCAGTTCCCACTCATCTAGCTAGCTCAGCTCTGATCCAGGTCCCACTCATCTAGCTAGCTCTGATCCAGGTCCCACACATCTAGCTAGCTCTGATCCAGGTCCCAGTCATCTAGCTAGCTCAGCTCTGATCCAGGTCCCACTCATCTAGCTAGCTCTGATCCAGGTCTCACTCATCTAGCTAGCTCAGCTCTGATCCAGGTCCCACTCATCTAGCTAGTTCAGCTCTGATCCAGGTCCCACTCATCTAGCTAGCTCTGATCCAGGTCCCACTCATCTAGCTAGCTCAGCTCTGATCCAGGTCCCACTCATCTAGCTAGCTCTGATCCAGGTCCCACTCATCTAGCTAGCTCTGATCCAGGTCCCACTCATCTAGCTAGCTCAGCTCTTATCCAGGTCCCACTCATCTAGCTAGCTCTGATCCAGGTCCCACTCATCTAGCTAGCTCTGATCCAGGTCCCACTCATCTAGCTAGCTCAGCTCTGATCCAGGTCCCACTCATCTAGATAGCTCTGATCCAGGTCCCACTCATCTAGCTAGCTCTGATCCAGGTCCCACTCATCTAGCTAGCTCAGCTCCGATCCAGGTCCCACTCATCTAGCTAGCTCTGATCCAGGTCCCACTCATCAAGCTAGCTCTGATCCAGGTCCCACTCATCCACCTAGCTCTGATCCAGGTCCCACTCAACTAGCTAGCTCAGCTCTGATCTAGGTACCACTCATCTAGCTAGCTCAGCTCTCATCCAGGTCCCACTCATCTAGCTAGCTCTGATCCAGATCCCACTCATCTAGCTAGTTCAGCTCTAATCCAGGTCCCACTCATCTAGCTAGCTCTGATCCAGGTCCCACTCATCTAGCTAGCTCTGATCGAGGTCTCACTCATCTAGCTAGCTCAGCTCTGATCCAGGTCCCACTCATCTAGCTAGTTCAGCTCTAATCCAGGTCCCACTCATCTAGCTAGCTCTGATCGAGGTCCCACTCATCTAGCTAGCTCAGCTCTGATCCAGGTCCCACTCATCTAGCTAGCTCAGCTCTGATCCAGGTCCCACTCATCTAGCTAGCTCAGCTCTGATCCAGTTCCCACTCATCTAGCTAGCTCAGCTCTGATCCAGGTCCCACTCATCTAGCTAGCTCTGATCCAGGTCCCACTCATCTAGCTAGCTCTGATCGAGGTCTCACTCATCTAGCTAGCTCAGCTCTGATCCAGGTCCCACTCATCTAGCTAGTTCAGCTCTAATCCAGGTCCCACTCATCTAGCTAGCTCTGATCGAGGTCCCACTCATCTGGCTAGCTCAGCTCTGATCCAGGTCCCACTCATCTAGCTAGCTCAGCTCTGATCCAGGTCCCACTCAACTAGCTAAGTTAGCTCTGATCCAGGTCCCACTCATCTAGCTAGCTCAGCTCTGATCCAGGTCCCACTCATCTAGCTAGCTCTGATCCAGGTCCCACTCATCTAGCTAGCTCTGATCCAGGTCCCACTCATCTAGCTAGCTCAGCTCTGATCCAGGTCCCACTCATCTAGCTCAGCTCTGATCCAGGTCCCACTCATCTAGCTAGCTCTGATCCAGGTCTCACTCATCTAGCTAGCTCAGCTCTCATCCAGGTCCCACTCATCTAGCTAGCTCTGATCCAGGTCCCACTCATCAAGCTAGCTCTGATCCAGGTCCCACTCATCCACCTAGCTCTGATCCAGGTCCCACTCAACTAGCTAGCTCAGCTCTGATCTAGGTCCCACTCATCTAGCTAGCTCAGCTCTCATCCAGGTCCCACTCATCTAGCTAGCTCTGATCCAGATCCCACTCATCTAGCTAGTTCAGCTCTAATCCAGGTCCCACTCATCTAGCTAGCTCAGCTCTGATCCAGGTCACACTCATCTAGCTAGCTCAGCTCTGATCCAGGTCCCACTCATCTAGCTAGCTCAGCTCTGATCCAGGTCCCACTCATCTAGCTAGCTCTGATCCAGGTCCCAATCATCTAGGTAGCTCTGATCCAGGTCCCACTCATCTAACTAGCTCAGCTCTAATCCACGTACCACTCATCTAGCTAGCTCAGCTCTGATCCAGGTCCCACTCATCTAGCTAGCTCAGCTCTTATCCAGGTCCCACTCATCTAGCTAGCTCAGCTCTGATCCAGGTCCCACTCATCTAGCTAGCTCTGATCCAGGTCCCAATCATCTAGCTAGCTCTCATCCAGGTCCCACTCATCTAGCTAGCTCAGCTCTGATCCAAGTCCCACTCAACTAGCTAAGTTAGCTCTGATCCAGTTCCCACTCATCTAGCTAGCTCAGCTCTGATCCAGGTCCCACTCATCTAGCTAGCTCTGATCCAGGTCCCAGTCATCTAGCTAGCTCAGCTCTGATCCAGGTCCCACTCATCTAGCTAGCTCTGATCCAGGTCTCACTCATCTAGCTAGCTCAGCTCTGATCCAGGTCTCACTCATCTAGCTAGCTCAGCTCTGATCCAGGTCCCACTCATCTAGCTAGTTCAGCTCTGATCCAGGTCCCACTCATCTAGCTAGCTCTGATCCAGGTCCCACTCATCTAGCTAGCTCAGCTCTGATCCAGGTCCCACTCATCTAGCTAGCTCTGATCCAGGTCCCACTCATCTAGCTAGCTCAGCTCTGATCCAGGTCCCACTCATCTAGCTAGCTCTGATCCAGGTCCCACTCATCTAGCTAGCTCAGCTCTGATCCAGGTCCCACTCATCCAGATAGCTCTGATCCAGGTCCCACTCATCTAGCTAGCTCTGATCCAGGTCCCACTCATCTAGCTAGCTCAGCTCTGATCCAGGTCCCACTCATCTAGCTAGCTCTGATCCAGGTCCCACTCATCAAGCTAGCTCTGATCCAGGTCCCACTCATCCACCTAGCTCTGATCCAGGTCCCACTCAACTAGCTAGCTCAGCTCTGATCTAGGTCCCACTCATCTAGCTAGCTCAGCTCTCATCCAGGTCCCACTCATCTAGCTAGCTCTGATCCAGATCCCACTCATCTAGCTAGTTCAGCTCTAATCCAGGTCCCACTCATCTAGCTAGCTCTGATCCAGGTCCCACTCATCTAGCTAGCTCTGATCGAGGTCTCACTCATCTAGCTAGCTCAGCTCTGATCCAGGTCCCACTCATCTAGCTAGTTCAGCTCTAATCCAGGTCCCACTCATCTAGCTAGCTCTGATCGAGGTCCCACTCATCTAGCTAGCTCAGCTCTGATCCAGGTCCCACTCATCTAGCTAGCTCAGCTCTGATCCAGGTCCCACTCATCTAGCTTGCTCAGCTCTGATCGAGGTCCCACTCATCTAGCTAGCTCAGCTCTGATCCAGGTCCCACTCATCTAGCTAGCTCAGCTCTGATCCAGGTCCCACTCATCTAGCTAGCTCAGCTCTGATCCAGGTCCCACTCATCTAGCTAGCTCAGCTCTTATCCAGGTCCCACTCATCTAGCTAGCTCAGCTCTGATCCAGGTCCCACTCATCTAGCTAGCTCTGATCCAGGTCCCAATCATCTAGGTAGCTCTGATCCAGGTCCCACTCATCTAACTAGCTCAGCTCTAATCCACGTCCCACTCATCTAGCTAGCTCAGCTCTGATCCAGGTCCCACTCATCTAGCTAGCTCAGCTCTGATCCAGGTCCCACTCATCTAGCTTGCTCAGCTCTGATCCAGGTCCCACTCATCTAGCTAGCTCAGCTCTGATCCAGGTCCCACTCATCTAGCTAGCTCAGCTCTGATCCAGGTCCCACTCATCTAGCTAGCTCAGCTCTGATCCAGGTCCCACTCATCTAGCTAGCTCAGCTCTTATCCAGGTCCCACTCATCTAGCTAGCTCAGCTCTGATCCAGGTCCCACTCATCTAGCTAGCTCTGATCCAGGTCCCAATCATCTAGGTAGCTCTGATCCAGGTCCCACTCATCTAACTAGCTCAGCTCTAATCCACGTCCCACTCATCTAGCTAGCTCAGCTCTGATCCAGGTCCCACTCATCTAGCTAGCTCAGCTCTTATCCAGGTCCCACTCATCTAGCTAGCTCAGCTCTGATCCAGGTCCCACTCATCTAGCTAGCTCTGATCCAGGTCCCAATCATCTAGCTAGCTCTGATCCAGGTCCCACTCAACTAGCTAGCTCAGCTCTGATCCAAGTCCCACTCAACTAGCTAAGTTAGCTCTGATCCAGTTCCCACTCATCTAGCTAGCTCAGCTCTGATCCAGGTCCCACTCATCTAGCTAGCTCTGATCCAGGTCCCACTCATCTAGCTAGCTCTGATCCAGGTCCCAGTCATCTAGCTAGCTCAGCTCTGATCCAGGTTCCACTCATCTAACTAGCTCAGCTCTAATCCACGTCCCACTCATCTAGCTAGCTCAGCTCTGATCCAGGTCCCACTCATCTAGCTAGCTCAGCTCTTATCCAGGTCCCACTCATCTAGCTAGCTCAGCTCTGATCCAGGTCCCACTCATCTAGCTAGCTCAGCTCTTATCCAGGTCCCACTCATCTAGCTAGCTCAGCTCTGATTCAGGTCCCACTCATCTAGCTAGCTCTGATCCAGGTCCCAATCATCTAGCTAGCTCTGATCCAGGTCCCAATCAACTAGCTAGCTCAGCTCTGATCCAAGTCCCACTCAACTAGCTAAGTTAGCTCTGATCCAGGTCCCACTCATCTAGCTAGCTCTGATCCAGGTCCCACTCATCTAGCTAGCTCTGATCGAGGTCTCACTCATCTAGCTAGCTCAGCTCTGATCCAGGTCCCACTCATCTAGCTAGTTCAGCTCTAATCCAGGTCTCACTCATCTAGCTAGCTCTGATCGAGGTCCCACTCATCTGGCTAGCTCAGCTCTGATCCAGGTCCCACTCATCTAGCTAGCTCAGCTCTGATCCAGGTCCCACTCAACTAGCTAAGTTAGCTCTGATCGAGGTCCCACTCATCTAGCTAGCTCAGCTCTGATCCAGGTCCCACTCATCTAGCTAGCTCTGATCCAGGTCCCACTCATCTAGCTAGCTCTGATCCAGGTCCCACTCATCTAGCTAGCTCAGCTCTGATCCAGGTCCCACTCATCTAGCTAGCTCTGATCCAGGTCCCAATCATCTAGCTAGCTCTGATCCAGGTCCCACTCAACTAGCTAGCTCAGCTCTGATCCAAGTCCCACTCAACTAGCTAAGTTAGCTCTGATCCAGTTCCCACTCATCTAGCTAGCTCAGCTCTGATCCAGGTCCCACTCATCTAGCTAGCTCTGATCCAGGTCCCACTCATCTAGCTAGCTCTGATCCAGGTCCCAGTCATCTAGCTAGCTCAGCTCTGATCCAGGTCCCACTCATCTAACTAGCTCAGCTCTAATCCACGTCCCACTCATCTAGCTAGCTCAGCTCTGATCCAGGTCCCACTCATCTAGCTAGCTCAGCTCTTATCCAGGTCCCACTCATCTAGCTAGCTCAGCTCTGATCCAGGTCCCACTCATCTAGCTAGCTCAGCTCTTATCCAGGTCCCACTCATCTAGCTAGCTCAGCTCTGATTCAGGTCCCACTCATCTAGCTAGCTCTGATCCAGGTCCCAATCATCTAGCTAGCTCTGATCCAGGTCCCAATCAACTAGCTAGCTCAGCTCTGATCCAAGTCCCACTCAACTAGCTAAGTTAGCTCTGATCCAGGTCCCACTCATCTAGCTAGCTCTGATCCAGGTCCCACTCATCTAGCTAGCTCTGATCGAGGTCTCACTCATCTAGCTAGCTCAGCTCTGATCCAGGTCCCACTCATCTAGCTAGTTCAGCTCTAATCCAGGTCTCACTCATCTAGCTAGCTCTGATCGAGGTCCCACTCATCTGGCTAGCTCAGCTCTGATCCAGGTCCCACTCATCTAGCTAGCTCAGCTCTGATCCAGGTCCCTCTCATCTAGCTCAGCTCTGATCCAGGTCCCACTCATCTAGCTAGCTCTGATCCAGGTCTCACTCATCTAGCTAGCTCAGCTCTCATCCAGGTCCCACTCATCTAGCTAGCTCTGATCCAGGTCCCACTCATCAAGATAGCTCTGATCCAGGTCCCACTCATACACCTAGCACTGATCCAGGTCCCACTCAACTAGCTAGCTCAGCTCTGATCTAGGTCCCACTCATCTAGCTAGCTCAGCTCTCATCCAGGTCCCACTCATCTAGCTAGCTCTGATGCAGGTCCCACTCATCTAGCTAGCTCAGCTCTGATCCAGGTCCCACTCATCTAGCTCAGCTCTGATCCAGTTCCCACTCATCTAGCTAGCTCTGATCCAGGTCTCACTCATCTAGCTAGCTCAGCTCTCATCCAGGTCCCACTCATCTAGCTAGCTCTGATCCAGGTCCCACTCATCAAGATAGCTCTGATCCAGGTCCCACTCATCCACCTAGCACTGATCCAGGTCCCACTCAACTAGCTAGCTCAGCTCTGATCTAGGTCCCACTCATCTAGCTAGCTCAGCTCTCATCCAGGTCCCACTCATCTAGCTAGCTCTGATCCAGATCCCACTCATCTAGCTAGTTCAGCTCTGATCCAGGTCCCACTCATCCACCTAGCACTGATCCAGGTCCCACTCAACTAGCTAGCTCAGCTCTGATCTAGGTCCCACTCATCTAGCTAGCTCAGCTCTCATCCAGGTCCCACTCATCTAGCTAGCTCTGATCCAGATCCCACTCATCTAGCTAGTTCAGCTCTAATCCAGGTCCCACTCATCTAGCTAGCTCAGCTCTGATCCAGGTCACACTCATCTAGCTAGCTCAGCTCTGATCCAGGTCCCACTCATCTAGCTAGCTCTGATCCAGGTCCCAATCATCTAGCTAGCTCATCTCTAATCCAGGTCCCACTCATCTAGCTAGCTCAGCTCTGATCCAGGTCCCACTCATCTAGCTAGCTCAGCTCTGATCCAGGTCCCACTCATCTAGCTAGCTCTGATCCAGGTCCCAATCATCTAGGTAGCTCTGATCCAGGTCCCACTCATCTAACTAGCTCAGCTCTAATCCACGTCCCACTCATCTAGCTAGCTCAGCTCTGATCCAGGTCCCACTCATCTAGCTAGCTCAGCTCTTATCCAGGTCCCACTCATCTAGCTAGCTCAGCTCTGATCCAGGTCCCACTCATCTAGCTAGCTCTGATCCAGGTCCCAATCATCTAGCTAGCTCTGATCCAGGTCCCACTCATCTAGCTAGCTCAGCTCTGATCCAAGTCCCACTCAACTAGCTAAGTTAGCTCTGATCCAGTTCCCACTCATCTAGCTAGCTCAGCTCTGATCCAGGTCCCACTCATCTAGCTAGCTCTGATCCAGGTCCCACTCATCTAGCTAGCTCTGATCCAGGTCCCAGTCATCTAGCTAGCTCTGATCCAGGTCCCAGTCATCTAGCTAGCTCAGCTCTGATCCAGGTCCCACTCATCTAGCTAGCTCTGATCCAGGTCTCACTCATCTAGCTAGCTCAGCTCTGATCCAGGTCCCACTCATCTAGCTAGCTCTGATCCAGGTCCCAATCATCTAGCTAGCTCAGCTCTAATCCAGGTCCCACTCATCTAGCTAGCTCAGCTCTGATCCAGGTCCCACTCATCTAGCTAGCTCAGCTCTGATCCAGGTCCCACTCATCTAGCTAGCTCTGATCCAGGTCCCAATCATCTAGGTAGCTCTGATCCAGGTCCCACTCATCTAACTAGCTCAGCTCTAATCCACGTCCCACTCATCTAGCTAGCTCAGCTCTGATCCAGGTCCCACTCATCTAGCTAGCTCAGCTCTTATCCAGGTCCCACTCATCTAGCTAGCTCAGCTCTGATCCAGGTCCCACTCATCTAGCTAGCTCTGATCCAGGTCCCAATCATCTAGCTAGCTCTGATCCAGGTCCCACTCAACTAGCTAGCTCAGCTCTGATCCAAGTCCCACTCAACTAGCTAAGTTAGCTCTGATCCAGTTCCCACTCATCTAGCTAGCTCAGCTCTGATCCAGGTCCCACTCATCTAGCTAGCTCTGATCCAGGTCCCACTCATCTAGCTAGCTCTGATCCAGGTCCCAGTCATCTAGCTAGCTCAGCTCTGATCCAGGTCCCACTCATCTAACTAGCTCAGCTCTAATCCACGTCCCACTCATCTAGCTAGCTCAGCTCTGATCCAGGTCCCACTCATCTAGCTAGCTCAGCTCTTATCCAGGTCCCACTCATCTAGCTAGCTCAGCTCTGATCCAGGTCCCACTCATCTAGCTAGCTCAGCTCTTATCCAGGTCCCACTCATCTAGCTAGCTCAGCTCTGATTCAGGTCCCACTCATCTAGCTAGCTCTGATCCAGGTCCCAATCATCTAGCTAGCTCTGATCCAGGTCCCAATCAACTAGCTAGCTCAGCTCTGATCCAAGTCCCACTCAACTAGCTAAGTTAGCTCTGATCCAGGTCCCACTCATCTAGCTAGCTCTGATCCAGGTCCCACTCATCTAGCTAGCTCTGATCGAGGTCTCACTCATCTAGCTAGCTCAGCTCTGATCCAGGTCCCACTCATCTAGCTAGTTCAGCTCTAATCCAGGTCTCACTCATCTAGCTAGCTCTGATCGAGGTCCCACTCATCTGGCTAGCTCAGCTCTGATCCAGGTCCCACTCATCTAGCTAGCTCAGCTCTGATCCAGGTCCCACTCAACTAGCTAAGTTAGCTCTGATCCAGGTCCCACTCATCTAGCTAGCTCAGCTCTGATCCAGGTCCCACTCATCTAGCTAGCTCTGATCCAGGTCCCACTCATCTAGCTAGCTCTGATCCAGGTCCCACTCATCTAGCTAGCTCGCTCGATCCAGGTCCCCACTCATCAAGATAGCTCTGATCCCCAGCGGTCCCCACTCATACACCTAGCACTGATCCAGGTCCCACTCAACTAGCTAGCTCAGCTCTCGATCTAGGTCCCACTCATCTAGCTAGCTCAGCTCTCATCCAGGTCCCACTCATCTAGCTAGCTCTGATCCAGGTCCCACTCATCTAGCTAGCTCAGCTCTGATCCAGGTCCCACTCATCTAGCTCAGCTCTGATCCAGTTCCCACTCATCTAGCTAGCTCTGATCCAGGTCTCACTCATCTAGCTAGCTCAGCTCTCATCCAGGTCCCACTCATCTAGCTAGCTCTGATCCAGGTCCCACTCATCTAGCTAGTTCAGCTCTGATCCAGGTCCCACTCATCCACCTAGCACTGATCCAGGTCCCACTCAACTAGCTAGCTCAGCTCTGATCTAGGTCCCACTCATCTAGCTAGCTCAGCTCTCATCCAGGTCCCACTCATCTAGCTAGCTCTGATCCAGATCCCACTCATCTAGCTAGTTCAGCTCTAATCCAGGTCCCACTCATCTAGCTAGCTCAGCTCTGATCCAGGTCACACTCATCTAGCTAGCTCAGCTCTGATCCAGGTCCCACTCATCTAGCTAGCTCTGATCCAGGTCCCAATCATCTAGCTAGCTCAGCTCTAATCCAGGTCCCACTCATCTAGCTAGCTCAGCTCTGATCCAGGTCCCACTCATCTAGCTAGCTCAGCTCTGATCCAGGTCCCACTCATCTAGCTAGCTCTGATCCAGGTCCCAATCATCTAGGTAGCTCTGATCCAGGTCCCACTCATCTAACTAGCTCAGCTCTAATCCACGTCCCACTCATCTAGCTAGCTCAGCTCTGATCCAGGTCCCACTCATCTAGCTAGCTCAGCTCTTATCCAGGTCCCACTCATCTAGCTAGCTCAGCTCTGATCCAGGTCCCACTCATCTAGCTAGCTCTGATCCAGGTCCCAATCATCTAGCTAGCTCTGATCCAGGTCCCACTCATCTAGCTAGCTCAGCTCTGATCCAAGTCCCACTCAACTAGCTAAGTTAGCTCTGATCCAGTTCCCACTCATCTAGCTAGCTCAGCTCTGATCCAGGTCCCACTCATCTAGCTAGCTCTGATCCAGGTCCCACTCATCTAGCTAGCTCTGATCCAGGTCCCAGTCATCTAGCTAGCTCTGATCCAGGTCCCAGTCATCTAGCTAGCTCAGCTCTGATCCAGGTCCCACTCATCTAGCTAGCTCTGATCCAGGTCTCACTCATCTAGCTAGCTCAGCTCTGATCCAGGTCCCACTCATCTAGCTAGCTCTGATCCAGGTCCCAATCATCTAGCTAGCTCAGCTCTAATCCAGGTCCCACTCATCTAGCTAGCTCAGCTCTGATCCAGGTCCCACTCATCTAGCTAGCTCAGCTCTGATCCAGGTCCCACTCATCTAGCTAGCTCTGATCCAGGTCCCAATCATCTAGGTAGCTCTGATCCAGGTCCCACTCATCTAACTAGCTCAGCTCTAATCCACGTCCCACTCATCTAGCTAGCTCAGCTCTGATCCAGGTCCAACTCATCTAGCTAGCTCAGCTCTTATCCAGGTCCCACTCATCTAGCTAGCTCAGCTCTGATCCAGGTCCCACTCATCTAGCTAGCTCTGATCCAGGTCCCAATCATCTAGCTAGCTCTGATCCAGGTCCCACTCATCTAGCTAGCTCAGCTCTGATCCAAGTCCCACTCAACTAGCTAAGTTAGCTCTGATCCAGTTCCCACTCATCTAGCTAGCTCAGGTCTGATCCAGGTCCCACTCATCTAGCTAGCTCTGATCCAGGTCCCACTCATCTAGCTAGCTCTGATCCAGGTCCCAGTCATCTAGCTAGCTCAGCTCTGATCCAGGTCCCACTCATCTAGCTAGCTCTGATCCAGGTCTCACTCATCTAGCTAGCTCAGCTCTGATCCAGGTCCCACTCTTCTTGCTAGTTCAGCTCTGATCCAGGTCCCACTCATCTAGCTAGCTCTGATCCAGGTCCCACTCATCTAGCTAGCTCAGCTCTGATCCAGTTCCCACTCATCTAGCTAGCTCAGCTCTGATCCAGGTCCCACTCATCTAGCTAGCTCTGATCCAGGTCCCACTCATCTAGCTAGCTCTGATCCAGGTCCCAGTCATCTAGCTAGCTCAGCTCTGATCCAGGTCCCACTCATCTAACTAGCTCAGCTCTAATCCACGTCCCACTCATCTAGCTAGCTCAGCTCTGATCCAGGTCCCACTCATCTAGCTAGCTCAGCTCTTATCCAGGTCCCACTCATCTAGCTAGCTCAGCTCTGATCCAGGTCCCACTCATCTAGCTAGCTCAGCTCTTATCCAGGTCCCACTCATCTAGCTAGCTCAGCTCTGATTCAGGTCCCAATCATCTAGCTAGCTCTGATCCAGGTCCCAATCAACTAGCTAGCTCAGCTCTGATCCAAGTCCCACTCAACTAGCTAAGTTAGCTCTGATCCAGGTCCCACTCATCTAGCTAGCTCTGATCCAGGTCCCACTCATCTAGCTAGCTCTGATCGAGGTCTCACTCATCTAGCTAGCTCAGCTCTGATCCAGGTCCCACTCATCTAGCTAGTTCAGCTCTAATCCAGGTCTCACTCATCTAGCTAGCTCTGATCGAGGTCCCACTCATCTGGCTAGCTCAGCTCTGATCCAGGTCCCACTCATCTAGCTAGCTCAGCTCTGATCCAGGTCCCACTCAACTAGGTAAGTTAGCTCTGATCCAGGTCCCACTCATCTAGCTAGCTCTGATCCAGGTCCCACTCATCTAGCTAGCTCAGCTCTGATCCAGGTCCCACTCATCTAGCTAGCTCTGATCCAGGTCCCAATCATCTAGCTAGCTCTGATCCAGGTCCCACTCAACTAGCTAGCTCAGCTCTGATCCAAGTCCCACTCAACTAGCTAAGATAGCTCTGATCCAGTTCCCACTCATCTAGCTAGCTCAGCTCTGATCCAGGTCCCACTCATCTAGCTAGCTCTGATCCAGGTCCCACTCATCTAGCTAGCTCTGATCCAGGTCCCACTCATCTAGCTAGCTCAGCTCTGATCCAGGTCCCACTCATCTAACTAGCTCAGCTCTAATCCACGTCCCACTCATCTAGCTAGCTCAGCTCTGATCCAGGTCCCACTCATCTAGCTAGCTCAGCTCTTATCCAGGTCCCACTCATCTAGCTAGCTCAGCTCTGATCCAGGTCCCACTCATCTAGCTAGCTCAGCTCTTATCCAGGTCCCACTCATCTAGCTAGCTCAGCTCTGATTCAGGTCCCACTCATCTAGCTAGCTCTGATCCAGGTCCCAATCATCTAGCTAGCTCTGATCCAGGTCCCAATCAACTAGCTAGCTCTGATCCACGTCCCACTCATCTAGCTAGTTCAGCTCTAATCCAGGTCTCACTCATCTAGCTAGCTCTGATCGAGGTCCCACTCATCTGGCTAGCTCAGCTCTGATCCAGGTCCCACTCATCTAGCTAGCTCAGCTCTGATCCAGGTCCCACTCAACTAGCTAAGTTAGCTCTGATCCAGGTCCCACTCATCTAGCTAGCTCAGCTCTGATCCAGGTCCCACTCATCTAGCTAGCTCTGATCCAGGTCCCACTCATCTAGCTAGCTCTGATCCAGGTCCCACTCATCTAGCTAGCTCAGCTCTGATCCAGGTCCCTCTCATCTAGCTCAGCTCTGATCCAGGTCCCACTCATCTAGCTAGCTCTGATCCAGGTCTCACTCATCTAGCTAGCTCAGCTCTCATCCAGGTCCCACTCATCTAGCTAGCTCAGCTCTGATCTAGGTCCCACTCATCTAGCTAGCTCAGCTCTCATCCAGGTCCCACTCATCTAGCTATCTCTGATCCAGGTCCCACTCATCTAGCTAGCTCAGCTCTGATCCAGGTCCCACTCATCTAGCTCAGCTCTGATCCAGTTCCCACTCATCTAGCTAGCTCTGATCCAGGTCTCACTCATCTAGCTAGCTCAGCTCTCATCCAGGTCCCACTCATCTAGCTAGCTCTGATCCAGGTCCCACTCATCAAGATAGCTCTGATCCAGGTCCCACTCATCCACCTAGCACTGATCCAGGTCCCACTCAACTAGCTAGCTCAGCTCTGATCTAGGTCCCACTCATCTAGCTAGCTCAGCTCTCATCCAGGTCCCACTCATCTAGCTAGCTCTGATCCAGATCCCACTCATCTAGCTAGTTCAGCTCTGATCCAGGTCCCACTCATCCACCTAGCACTGATCCAGGTCCCACTCAACTAGCTAGCTCAGCTCTGATCTAGGTCCCACTCATCTAGCTAGCTCAGCTCTCATCCAGGTCCCACTCATCTAGCTAGCTCTGATCCAGATCCCACTCATCTAGCTAGTTCAGCTCTAATCCAGGTCCCACTCATCTAGCTAGCTCAGCTCTGATCCAGGTCACACTCATCTAGCTAGCTCAGCTCTGATCCAGGTCCCACTCATCTAGCTAGCTCTGATCCAGGTCCCAATCATCTAGCTAGCTCAGCTCTAATCCAGGTCCCACTCATCTAGCTAGCTCAGCTCTGATCCAGGTCCCACTCATCTAGCTAGCTCAGCTCTGATCCAGGTCCCACTCATCTAGCTAGCTCTGATCCAGGTCCCAATCATCTAGGTAGCTCTGATCCAGGTCCCACTCATCTAACTAGCTCAGCTCTAATCCACGTCCCACTCATCTAGCTAGCTCAGCTCTGATCCAGGTCCCACTCATCTAGCTAGCTCAGCTCTTATCCAGGTCCCACTCATCTAGCTAGCTCAGCTCTGATCCAGGTCCCACTCATCTAGCTAGCTCTGATCCAGGTCCCAATCATCTAGCTAGCTCTGATCCAGGTCCCACTCATCTAGCTAGCTCAGCTCTGATCCAAGTCCCACTCAACTAGCTAAGTTAGCTCTGATCCAGTTCCCACTCATCTAGCTAGCTCAGCTCTGATCCAGGTCCCACTCATCTAGCTAGCTCTGATCCAGGTCCCACTCATCTAGCTAGCTCTGATCCAGGTCCCAGTCATCTAGCTAGCTCTGATCCAGGTCCCAGTCATCTAGCTAGCTCAGCTCTGATCCAGGTCCCACTCATCTAGCTAGCTCTGATCCAGGTCTCACTCATCTAGCTAGCTCAGCTCTGATCCAGGTCCCACTCATCTAGCTAGCTCTGATCCAGTTCCCAATCATCTAGCTAGCTCAGCTCTAATCCAGGTCCCACTCATCTAGCTAGCTCAGCTCTGATCCAGGTCCCACTCATCTAGCTAGCTCAGCTCTGATCCAGGTCCCACTCATCTAGCTAGCTCTGATCCAGGTCCCAATCATCTAGGTAGCTCTGATCCAGGTCCCACTCATCTAACTAGCTCAGCTCTAATCCACGTCCCACTCATCTAGCTAGCTCAGCTCTGATCCAGGTCCAACTCATCTAGCTAGCTCAGCTCTTATCCAGGTCCCACTCATCTAGCTAGCTCAGCTCTGATCCAGGTCCCACTCATCTAGCTAGCTCTGATCCAGGTCCCAATCATCTAGCTAGCTCTGATCCAGGTCCCACTCATCTAGCTAGCTCAGCTCTGATCCAAGTCCCACTCAACTAGCTAAGTTAGCTCTGATCCAGTTCCCACTCATCTAGCTAGCTCAGGTCTGATCCAGGTCCCACTCATCTAGCTAGCTCTGATCCAGGTCCCACTCATCTAGCTAGCTCTGATCCAGGTCCCAGTCATCTAGCTAGCTCAGCTCTGATCCAGGTCCCACTCATCTAGCTAGCTCTGATCCAGGTCTCACTCATCTAGCTAGCTCAGCTCTGATCCAGGTCCCACTCTTCTTGCTAGTTCAGCTCTGATCCAGGTCCCACTCATCTAGCTAGCTCTGATCCAGGTCCCACTCATCTAGCTAGCTCAGCTCTGATCCAGGTCCCACTCATCTAGCTAGCTCTGATCCAGGTCCCACTCATCTAGCTAGCTCTGATCCAGGTCCCACTCATCTAGCTAGCTCAGCTCTGATCCAGGTCCCACTCATCTAGCTAGCTCTGATCCAGGTCCCACTCATCTAGCTAGCTCTGATCCAGGTCCCACTCATCTAGCTAGCTCAGCTCTGATCCAGGTCCCACTCATCTAGATAGCTCTGATCCAGGTCCCACTCATCTAGCTAGCTCTGATCCAGGTCCCACTCATCTAGCTAGCTCTGATCCAGGTCCCACTCATCTAGCTAGCTCAGCTCTGATCCAGGTCCCACTCATCAAGCTAGCTCTGATCCAGGTCCCACTCATCCACCTAGCTCTGATCCAGGTCCCACTCAACTAGCTAGCTCAGCTCTGATCTAGGTCCCACTCATCTAGCTAGCTCAGCTCTCATCCAGGTCCCACTCATCTAGCTAGCTCTGATCCAGGTCCCACTCATCTAGCTAGTTCAGCTCTAATCCAGGTCCCACTCATCTAGCTAGCTCTGATCCAGGTCCCACTCATCTAGCTAGCTCTGATCGAGGTCTCACTCATCTAGCTAGCTCAGCTCTGATCCAGGTCCCACTCATCTAGCTAGTTCAGCTCTAATCCAGGTCCCACTCATCTAGCTAGCTCTGATCGAGGTCCCACTCATCTGGCTAGCTCAGCTCTGATCCAGGTCCCACTCATCTAGCTAGCTCAGCTCTGATCCAGGTCCCACTCAACTAGCTAAGTTAGCTCTGATCCAGGTCCCACTCATCTAGCTAGCTCAGCTCTGATCCAGGTCCCACTCATCTAGCTAGCTCTGATCCAGGTCCCACCCATCTAGCTAGCTCTGATCCAGGTCCCACTCATCTAGCTAGCTCAGCTCTGATCCAGGTCCCACTCATCTAGCTCAGCTCTGATCCAGGTCCCACTCATCTAGCTAGCTCTGATCCAGGTCTCACTCATCTAGCTAGCTCAGCTCTCATCCAGGTCCCACTCATCTAGCTAGCTCTGATCCAGATCCCACTCATCTAGCTAGTTCAGCTCTAATCCAGGCCCCACTCATCAAGCTAGCTCAGCTCTGATCCAGGTCACACTCATCTAGCTAGCTCTGATCCAGGTCCCAATCATCTAGCTAGCTCAGCTCTAATCCAGGTCCCACTCATCTAGCTAGCTCAGCTCTGATCCAGGTCCCACTCATCTAGCTAGCTCAGCTCTGATCCAGGTCCCACTCATCTAGCTAGCTCTGATCCAGGTCCCACTCATCTGGCTAGCTCAGCTCTGATCGAGGTCCCACTCATCTAGCTAGCTCAGCTCTGATCCAGGTCCCACTCAACTAGCTAAGTTAGCTCTGATCCAGGTCCCACTCATCTAGCTAGCTCAGCTCTGATCCAGGTCCCACTCATCTAGCTAGCTCTGATCCAGGTCCCACTCATCTAGCTAGCTCTGATCGAGGTCCCACTCATCTAGCTAGCTCAGCTCTGATCCAGGTCCCACTCATCTAGCTAGCTCTGATCCAGGTCCCACTCATCTAGCTAGCTCTGTTCTGATCCAGGTCCCACACATCTAGCTAGCTCTGATCCAGGTCCCACTCATCAAGCTAGCTCTGATCCAGGTCCCACTCATCCACCTAGCTCTGATCCAGGTTCCACTCAACTAGCTAGCTCAGCTCTGATCTAGGTCCCACTCATCTAGCTAGCTCAGCTCTCATCCAGGTCCCACTCATCTAGCTAGCTCTGATCCAGATCCCACTCATCTAGCTAGTTCAGCTCTAATCCAGATCCCACTCATCTAGCTAGCTCTGATCCAGGTCCCACTCATCTAGCTAGCTCTGATCGAGGTCTCACTCATCTAGCTAGCTCAGCTCTGATCCAGGTCCCACTCATCTAGCTAGTTCAGCTCTAATCCAGGTCCCACTCATCTAGCTAGCTCTGATCGAGGTCCCACTCATCTGGCTAGCTCAGCTCTGATCCAGGTCCCACTCATCTAGCTAGCTCAGCTCTGATCCAGGTCCCACTCAACTAGCTAAGTTAGCTATAATCCAGGTCCCACTCATCTAGCTAGCTCAGCTCTGATCCAGGTCCCACTCATCTAGCTAGCTCAGCTCTGATCCAGGTCCCACTCAACTAGCTAAGTTAGCTCTAATCCAGGTCCCACTCATCTGGCTAGCTCAGCTCTGATCCAGGTCCCACTCATCTAGCTAGCTCAGCTCTGATCCAGGTCCCACTCAACTAGCTAAGTTAGCTCTAATCCAGGTCCCACTCATCTAGCTAGCTCAGCTCTGATCCAGGTCACACTCATCTAGCTAGCTCAGCTCTGATCCAGGTCCCACTCATCTAGCTAGCTCTGATCCAGGTCCCAATCATCTAGCTAGCTCAGCTCTAATCCAGGTCCCACTCATCTAGCTAGCTCAGCTCTGATCCAGGTCCCACTCATCTAGCTAGCTCAGCTCTGATCCAGGTCCCAGTCATCTAGCTAGCTCTGATCCAGGTCCAAATCATCTAGGTAGCTCTGATCCAGGTCCCACTCATCTAACTAGCTCAGCTCTAATCCACGTCCCACTCATCTAGCTAGCTCAGCTCTGATCCAGGTCCCACTCATCTAGCTAGCTCAGCTCTTATCCAGGTCCCACTCATCTAGCTAGCTCAGATCCAGGTCCCACTCATCTAGCTAGCTCTGATCCAGGTCCCAATCATCTAGCTAGCTCTGATCCAGGTCCCACTCATCTAGCTAGCTCAGCTCCTATCCAAGTCCCACTCAACTAGCTAAGTTAGCTCTGATCCAGTTCCCACTCATCTAGCTAGCTCAGCTCTGATCCAGGTCCCACTCATCTAGCTAGCTCTGATCCAGGTCCCACTCATCTAGCTAGCTCTGATCCAGGTCCCAGTCATCTAGCTAGCTCAGCTCTGATCCAGGTCCCACTCATCTAGCTAGCTCTGATCCAGGTCTCACTCATCTAGCTAGCTCAGCTCTGATCCAGGTCCCACTCATCTAGCTAGTTCAGCTCTGATCCAGGTCCCACTCATCTAGCTAGCTCTGATCCAGGTCCCACTCATCTAGCTAGCTCAGCTCTGATCCAGGTCCCACTCATCTAGCTAGCTCTGATCAAGGTCCCACTCATCTAGCTAGCTCAGCTCTGATCCAGGTCCCACTCATCTAGCTAGCTCAGCTCTGATCCAGGTCCCACTCATCTAGCTAGCTCTGATCCAGGTCCCACTCATCTAGCTAGCTCTGATCCAGGTCCCACTCATCTAGCTAGCTCAGCTCTGATCCAGGTCCCACTCATCTAGATAGCTCTGATCCAGGTCCCACTCATCTAGCTAGCTCTGATCCAGGTCCCACTCATCTAGCTAGCTCAGCTCTGATCCAGGTCCCACTCATCTAGCTAGCTCTGATCCAGGTCCCACTCATCAAGCTAGCTCTGATCCAGGTCCCACTCATCCACCTAGCTCTGATCCAGGTCCCACTCAACTAGCTAGCTCAGCTCTGATCTAGGTCCCACTCATCTAGCTAGCTCAGCTCTGATCCAGGTCCCACTCATCTAGCTAGCTCAGCTCTGATCCAGGTCCCACTCATCTAGCTAGCTCTGATCCAAGTCCCAATCATCTAGGTAGCTCTGATCCAGGTCCCACTCATCTAACTAGCTCAGCTCTAATCCACGTCCCACTCATCTAGCTAGCTCAGCTCTGATCCAGGTCCCACTCATCTAGCTAGCTCAGCTCTTATCCAGGTCCCACTCATCTAGCTAGCTCAGATCCAGGTCCCACTCATCTAGCTAGCTCTGATCCAGGTCCCAATCATCTAGCTAGCTCTGATCCAGGTCCCACTCATCTAGCTACCTCAGCTCTGATCCAAGTCCCACTCAACTAGCTAAGTTAGCTCTGATCCAGTTCCCACTCATCTAGCTAGCTCAGCTCTTATCCAGGTTCCACTCATCTAGCTAGCTCTGATCCAGGTCCCAGTCATCTTGCTAGCTCAGCTCTGATCCAGGTCCCACTCATCTAGCTAGCTCTGATCCAGGTCTCACTCATCTAGCTAGCTCAGCTCTGATCCAGGTCCCACTCATCTAGCTAGTTCAGCTCTGATCCAGGTCCCACTCATCTAGCTAGCTCTGATCCAGGTCCCACTCATCTAGCTAGCTCAGCTCTGATCCAGGTCCCACTCATCTAGCTAGCTCTGATCCAGGTCCCACTCATCTAGCTAGCTCTGATCCAGGTCCCACTCATCTAGCTAGCTCAGCTCTGATCCAGGTCCCACTCATCTAGCTAGCTCTGATCCAGGTCCCACTCATCTAGCTAGCTCTGATCCAGGTCCCACTCATCTAGATAGCTCTGATCCAGGTCCCACTCATCTAGCTAGCTCTGATCAAGGTCCCACTCATCTAGCTAGCTCAGCTCTGATCCAGGTCCCACTCATCTAGCTAGCTCTGATCCAGGTCCCACTCATCAAGCTAGCTCTGATCCAGGTCCCACTCATCCACCTAGCTCTGATCCAGGTCCCACTCAACTAGCTAGCTCAGCTCTGATCTAGGTCCCACTCATCTAGCTAGCTCAGCTCTCATCCAGGTCCCTCTCATCTAGCTAGCTCTGATCCAGATCCCACTCATCTAGCTAGTTAGGCTCTAATCCAGGTCCCACTCATCTAGCTAGCTCTGATCCAGGTCCCACTCATCTAGCTAGCTCTGATCGAGGTCTCACTCATCTAGCTAGCTCAACTCTGATCCAGGTCCCACTCATCTAGCTAGCTCAGCTCTGATCCAGGTCCCACTCATCAAGCTAGCTCTGATCCAGGTCCCACTCATCCACCTAGCTCTGATCCAGGTCCCACTCATCTAGCTAGCTCAGCTCTGATCCAGGTCCCACTCATCTAGCTAGCTCAGCTCTTATCCAGGTCCCACTCATCTAGCTAGCTCAGATCCAGGTCCCACTCATCTAGCTAGCTCTGATCCAGGTCCCAATCATCTAGCTAGCTCTGATCCAGGTCCCACTCATCTAGCTACCTCAGCTCTGATCCAAGTCCCACTCAACTAGCTAAGTTAGCTCTGATCCAGTTCCCACTCATCTAGCTAGCTCAGCTCTTATCCAGGTCCCACTCATCTAGCTAGCTCTGATCCAGGTCCCAGTCATCTTGCTAGCTCAGCTCTGATCCAAGTCCCACTCAACTAGCTAAGTTAGCTCTGATCCAGTTCCCACTCATCTAGCTAGCTCAGCTCTTATCCAGGTCCCACTCATCTAGCTAGCTCTGATCCAGGTCCCAGTCATCTTGCTAGCTCAGCTCTGATCCAGGTCCCACTCATCTAGCTAGCTCTGATCCAGGTCTCACTCATCTAGCTAGCTCAGCTCTTATCCAGGTCCCACTCATCTAGCTAGCTCAGATCCAGGTCCCACTCATCTAGCTAGCTCTGATCCAGGTCCCAATCATCTAGCTAGCTCTGATCCAGGTCCCACTCATCTAGCTACCTCAGCTCTGATCCAAGTCCCACTCAACTAGCTAAGTTAGCTCTGATCCAGTTCCCACTCATCTAGCTAGCTCAGCTCTTATCCAGGTCCCACTCATCTAGCTAGCTCTGATCCAGGTCCCAGTCATCTTGCTAGCTCAGCTCTGATCCAAGTCCCACTCAACTAGCTAAGTTAGCTCTGATCCAGTTCCCACTCATCTAGCTAGCTCAGCTCTTATCCAGGTCCCACTCATCTAGCTAGCTCTGATCCAGGTCCCAGTCATCTTGCTAGCTCAGCTCTGATCCAGGTCCCACTCATCTAGCTAGCTCTGATCCAGGTCTCACTCATCTAGCTAGCTCAGCTCTGATCCAGGTCCCACTCATCTAGCTAGTTCAGCTCTGATCCAGGTCCCACTCATCTAGCTAGCTCTGATCCAGGTCCCACTCATCTAGCTAGCTCAGCTCTGATCCAGGTCCCACTCATCTAGCTAGCTCTGATCCAGGTCCCACTCATCTAGCTAGCTCTGATCCAGGTCCCACTCATCTAGCTAGCTCAGCTCTGATCCAGGTCCCACTCATCTAGCATGCTCTGATCCAGGTCCCACTCATCTAGCTAGCTCTGATCCAGGTCCCACTCATCTAGATAGCTCTGATCCAGGTCCCACTCATCTAGCTAGCTCTGATCAAGGTCCCACTCATCTAGCTAGCTCAGCTCTGATCCAGGTCCCACTCATCTAGCTAGCTCTGATCCAGGTCCCACTCATCAAGCTAGCTCTGATCCAGGTCCCACTCATCCACCTAGCTCTGATCCAGGTCCCACTCAACTAGCTAGCTCAGCTCTGATCTAGGTCCCACTCATCTAGCTAGCTCAGCTCTCATCCAGGTCCCTCTCATCTAGCTAGCTCTGATCCAGATCCCACTCATCTAGCTAGTTAGGCTCTAATCCAGGTCCCACTCATCTAGCTAGCTCTGATCCAGGTCCCACTCATCTAGCTAGCTCTGATCGAGGTCTCACTCATCTAGCTAGCTCAACTCTGATCCAGGTCCCACTCATCTAGCTAGCTCAGCTCTGATCCAGGTCCCACTCATCTAGCTAGCTCAGCTTTGATCCAGGTCCCACTCAACTAGCTAAGTTAGCTCCGATCCAGGTCCCACTCATCAAGCTAGCTCAGCTCTGATCCAGGTCCCACTCATCTAGCTAGCTCTGAGCCAGGTCCCACTCATCTAGCTAGCTCTGATCCAGGTCCCACTCATCTAGCTAGCTCAGCTCTGATCCAGGTCCCACTCATCTAGCTCAGCTCTGATCCAAGTCCCACTCATCTAGCTAGCTCTGATCCAGGTCTCACTCATCTAGCTAGCTCAGCTCTGATCCAGGTCCCACTCATCTAGCTCAGCTCTGATCCAGGTCCCACTCATCTAGCTAGCTCTGATCCAGGTCCCACTCATCTAGCTAGCTCTGATCCAGATCCCACTCATCTAGCTAGTTCAGCTCTAATCCAGGCCCCACTCATCAAGCTAGCTCAGCTCTGATCCAGGTCACACTCATCTAGCTAGCTCTGATCCAGGTCCCAATCATCTAGCTAGCTCAGCTCTAATCCAGGTCCCACTCATCTAGCTAGCTCAGCTCTGATCCAGGTCCCACTCATCTAGCTAGCTCAGCTCTGATCCAGGTCCCACTCATCTAGCTAGCTCTGATCCAGGTCCCAATCATCTAGCTAGCTCTGATCCAGGTCCCACTCATCTAGCTAGCTCAGCTCTAATCCAGTTCCCACTCATCTAGCTAGCTCAGCTCTGATCTAGGTCCCACTCATCTAGCTAGCTCAGCTCTCATCCAGGTCCCACTCATCTAGCTAGCTCTGATCCAGGTCTCACTCATCTAGCTAGCTCAGCTCTGATCCAGGTCCCACTCATCTAGCTAGTTCAGCTCTGATCCAGGTCCCACTCATCTAGCTAGCTCTGATCCAGGTCCCACTCATCTAGCTAGCTCAGCTCTGATCCAGGTCCCACTCATCTAGCTAGCTCTGATCCAGGTCCCACTCATCTAGCTAGCTCTGATCCAGGTCCCACTCATCTAGCTAGCTCAGCTCTGATCCAGGTCCCACTCATCTAGCTAGCTCTGATCCAGGTCCCACTCATCTAGCTAGCTCTGATCCAGGTCCCACTCATCTAGATAGCTCTGATCCAGGTCCCACTCATCTAGCTAGCTCTGATCAAGGTCCCACTCATCTAGCTAGCTCAGCTCTGATCCAGGTCCCACTCATCTAGCTAGCTCTGATCCAGGTCCCACTCATCAAGCTAGCTCTGATCCAGGTCCCACTCATCCACCTAGCTCTGATCCAGGTCCCACTCAACTAGCTAGCTCAGCTCTGATCTAGGTCCCACTCATCTAGCTAGCTCAGCTCTCATCCAGGTCCCTCTCATCTAGCTAGCTCTGATCCAGATCCCACTCATCTAGCTAGTTAGGCTCTAATCCAGGTCCCACTCATCTAGCTAGCTCTGATCCAGGTCCCACTCATCTAGCTAGCTCTGATCGAGGTCTCACTCATCTAGCTAGCTCAACTCTGATCCAGGTCCCACTCATCTTGCTAGCTCAGCTCTGATCCAGGTCCCACTCATCTAGCTAGCTCAGCTTTGATCCAGGTCCCACTCAACTAGCTAAGTTAGCTCCGATCCAGGTCCCACTCATCAAGCTAGCTCAGCTCTGATCCAGGTCCCACTCATCTAGCTAGCTCTGATCCAGGTCCCACTCATCTAGCTAGCTCTGATCCAGGTCCCACTCATCTAGCTAGCTCAGCTCTGATCCAGGTCCCACTCATCTAGCTCAGCTCTGATCCAGGTCCCACTCATCTAGCTAGCTCTGATCCAGGTCTCACTCATCTAGCTAGCTCAGCTCTCATCCAGGTCCCACTCATCTAGCTAGCTCTGATCCAGATCCCACTCATCTAGCTAGTTCAGCTCTAATCCAGGCCCCACTCATCAAGCTAGCTCAGCTCTGATCCAGGTCACACTCATCTAGCTAGCTCTGATCCAGGTCCCAATCATCTAGCTAGCTCAGCTCTAATCCAGGTCCCACACATCTAGCTAGCTCAGCTCTGATCCAGGTCCCACTCATCTAGCTAGCTCAGCTCTGATCCAGGTCCCACTCATCTAGCTAGCTCTGATCCAGGTCCCAATCATCTAGCTAGCTCTGATCCAGGTCCCACTCATCTAGCTAGCTCAGCTCTAATCCAGTTCCCACTCATCTAGCTAGCTCAGCTCTGATCTAGGTCCCACTCATCTAGCTAGCTCAGCTCTCATCCAGGTCCCACTCATCTAGCTAGCTCTGATCCAAATCCCACTCATCTAGCTAGTTCAGCTCTAATCCAGGTCCCACTCATCTAGCTAGCTCAGCTCTGATCCAGGTCACACTCATCTAGCTAGCTCAGCTCTGATCCAGGTCCCACTCATCTAGCTAGCTCTGATCCAGGTCCCACTCATCTAGCTAGTTCAGCTCTAATCCAGGTCCCACTCATCTAGCTAGCTCTGATCGAGGTCCCACTCATCTGGCTAGCTCAGCTCTGATCGAGGTCCCACTCATCTAGCTAGCTCAGCTCTGATCCAGGTCCCACTCAACTAGCTAAGTTAGCTCTGATCCAGGTCCCACTCATCTAGCTAGCTCAGCTCTGATCCAGGTCCCACTCATCTAGCTAGCTCTGATCCAGGTCCCACTCATCTAGCTAGCTCTGATCCAGGTCCAACTCATCTAGCTAGCTCAGCTCTGATCCAGGTCCCACTCATCTAGCTCAGCTCTGATCCAGGTCCCACTCATCTAGCTCAGCTCTGATCCAGGTCCCACTCATCTAGCTAGCTCTGATCCAGGTCTCACTCATCTAGCTAGCTCAGCTCTCATCCAGGTCCCACTCATCTAGCTAGCTCTGATCCAGGTCCCACTCATCAATCTAGCTCTGATCCAGGTCCCACTCATCCACCTAGCTCTGATCCAGGTCCCACTCAACTAGCTAGCTCAGCTCTGATCTAGGTCCCACTCATCTAGCTAGCTCAGCTCTCATCCAGGTCCCACTCATCTAGCTAGCTCTGATCCAGATCCCACTCATCTAGCTAGTTCAGCTCTAATCCAGGTCCCACTCATCTAGCTAGCTCAGCTCTGATCCAGGTCACACTCATCTAGCTAGCTCAGCTCTGATCCAGGTCCCACTCATCTAGCTAGCTCTGATCCAGGTCCCAATCATCTAGCTAGCTCAGCTCTAATCCAGGTCCCACTCATCTAGCTAGCTCAGCTCTGATCCAGGTCCCACTCATCTAGCTAGCTCAGCTTTGATCCAGGTCCCACTCATCTAGCTAGCTCTGATCCAGGTCCCAATCATCTAGGTAGCTCTGATCCAGGTCCCACTCATCTAACTAGCTCAGCTCTAATCCACGTCCCACTCATCTAGCTAGCTCAGCTCTGATCCAGGTCCCACTCATCTAGCTAGCTCAGCTCTTATCCAGGTCCCACTCATCTAGCTAGCTCAGCTCTGATCCAGGTCCCACTCATCTAGCTAGCTCTGATCCAGGTCCCAATCATCTAGGTAGCTCTGATCCAGGTCCCACTCATCTAACTAGCTCAGCTCTAATCCAGGTCCCACTCATCTAGCTAGCTCAGCTCTGATCCAGGTCCCACTCATCTAGCTAGCTCAGCTCTTATCCAGGTCCCACTCATCTAGCTAGCTCAGCTCTGATCCAGGTCCCACTCATCTAGCTAGCTCAGCTCTGATCCAGGTCCCACTCATCTAGCTAGCTCTGATCCAGGTCCCACTCATCTAGCTAGCTCTGATCCAGGTCCCACTCATCTAACTAGCTCAGCTCTAATCCACGTCCCACTCATCTAGCTAGCTCAGCTCTGATCCAGGTCCCACTCATCTAGCTAGCTCAGCTCTTATCCAGGTCCCACTCATCTAGCTAGCACAGCTCTGATCCAGGTCCCACTCATCTAGCTAGCTCTGATCCAGTTCCCAATCATCTAGCTAGCTCTGATCCAGGTCCCACTCATCTAGCTAGCTCAGCTCTGATCCAAGTCCCACTCAACTAGCTAAGTTAGCTCTGATCCAGTTCCCACTCATCTAGCTAGCTCAGCTCTGATCCAGGTCCCACTCATCTAGCTAGCTCTGATCCAGGTCCCACTCATCTAGCTAGCTCTGATCCAGGTCCCACTCATCTAGCTAGCTCTGATCCAGGTCTCACTCATCTAGCTAGCTCAGCTCTGATCCAGGTCCCACTCATCTAGCTAGTTCAGCTCTGATCCAGGTCCCACTCATCTAGCTAGCTCTGATCCAGGTCCCACTCATCTAGCTAGCTCAGCTCTGATCCAGGTCCCACTCATCTAGCTAGCTCTGATCCAGGTCCCACTCATCTAGCTAGCTCTGATCCAGGTCCCACTCATCTAGCTAGCTCAGCTCTGATCCAGGTCCCACTCATCTAGCTAGCTCTGATCCAGGTCCCACTCATCTAGCTAGCTCTGATCCAGGTCCCACTCATCTAGCTAGCTCAGCTCTGATCCAGGTCCCACTCATCTAGATAGCTCTGATCCAGGTCCCACTCATCTAGCTAGCTCTGATCCAGGTCCCACTCATCTAGCTAGCTCAGTTCTGATCCAGGTCCCACTCATCTAGCTAGCTCTGATCCAGGTCCCACTCATCAAGCTAGCTCTGATCCAGGTCCCACTCATCCACCTAGCTCTTATCCAGGTCCCACTCATCTGGCTAGCTCAGCTCTGATCCAGGTCCCACTCATCTAGCTAGCTCAGCTCTGATCCAGGTCCCACTCAACTAGCTAAGTTAGCTCTAATCCAGGTCCCACTCATCTAGCTAGCTCAGCTCTGATCCAGGTCACACTCATCTAGCTAGCTCAGCTCTGATCCAGGTCCCACTCAACTAGCTAAGTTAGCTCTGATCCAGGTCCCACTCATCTAGCTAGCTCAGCTCTGATCCAGGTCCCACTCATCTAGCTAGCTCTGATCCAGGTCCCAATCATCTAGCTAGCTCAGCTCTAATCCAGGTCCCACTCATCTAGCTAGCTCAGCTCTGATCCAGGTCCCACTCATCTAGCTAGCTCAGCTCTGATCCAGGTCCCACTCATCTAGCTAGCTCTGATCCAGGTCCCAATCATCTAGGTAGCTCTGATCCAGGTCCCACTCATCTAACTAGCTCAGCTCTAATCCACGTCCCACTCATCTAGCTAGCTCAGCTCTGATCCAGGTCCCACTCATCTAGCTAGCTCAGCTCTTATCCAGGTCCCACTCATCTAGCTAGCTCAGATCCAGGTCCCACTCATCTAGCTAGCTCTGATCCAGGTCCCAATCATCTAGCTAGCTCTGATCCAGGTCCCACTCATCTAGCCAGCTCAGCTCTGATCCAAGTCCCACTCAACTAGCTAAGTTAGCTCTGATCCAGTTCCCACTCATCTAGCTAGCTCAGCTCTGATCCAGGTCCCACTCATCTAGCTAGCTCTGATCCAGGTCCCACTCATCTAGCTAGCTCTGATCCAGGTCCCAGTCATCTAGCTAGCTCAGCTCTGATCCAGGTCCCACTCATCTAGCTAGCTCTGATCCAGGTCTCACTCATCTAGCTAGCTCAGCTCTGATCCAGGTCCCACTCATCTAGCTAGTTCAGCTCTGATCCAGGTCCCACTCATCTAGCTAGCTCTGATCCAGGTCCCACTCATCTAGCTAGCTCAGCTCTGATCCAGGTCCCACTCATCTAGCTAGTTCAGCTCTGATCCAGGTCCCACTCATCTAGCTAGCTCTGATCCAGGTCCCACTCATCTAGCTAGCTCAGCTCTGATCCAGGTCCCACTCATCTAGCTAGCTCTGATCCAGGTCCCACTCATCTAGCTAGCTCTGATCCAGGTCCCACTCATCTAGCTAGCTCAGCTCTGATCCAGGTCCCACTCATCTAGCTAGCTCTGATCCAGGTCCCACTCATCTAGCTAGCTCTGATCCAGGTCCCACTCATCTAGCTAGCTCAGCTCTGATCCAGGTCCCACTCATCTAGATAGCTCTGATCCAGGTCCCACTCATCTAGCTAGCTCTGATCCAGGTCCCACTCATCAAGCTAGCTCTGATCCAGGTCCCACTCATCCACCTAGCTCTTATCCAGGTCCCACTCATCTGGCTAGCTCAGCTCTGATCCAGGTCCCACTCATCTAGCTAGCTCAGCTCTGATCCAGGTCCCACTCAACTAGCTAAGTTAGCTCTAATCCAGGTCCCACTCATCTAGCTAGCTCAGCTCTGATCCAGGTCACACTCATCTAGCTAGCTCAGCTCTGATCCAGGTCCCACTCAACTAGCTAAGTTAGCTCTGATCCAGGTCCCACTCATCTAGCTAGCTCAGCTCTGATCCAGGTCGCACTCATCTAGCTAGCTCTGATCCAGGTCCCAATCATCTAGCTAGCTCAGCTCTAATCAAGGTCCCACTCATCTAGCTAGCTCAGCTCTGATCCAGGTCCCACTCATCTAGCTAGCTCAGCTCTGATCCAGGTCCCACTCATCTAGCTAGCTCTGATCCAGGTCCCAATCATCTAGGTAGCTCTGATCCAGGTCCCACTCATCTAACTAGCTCAGCTCTAATCCACGTCCCACTCATCTAGCTAGCTCAGCTCTGATCCAGGTCCCACTCATCTAGCTAGCTCAGCTCTTATCCAGGTCCCACTCATCTAGCTAGCTCAGATCCAGGTCCCACTCATCTAGCTAGCTCTGATCCAGGTCCCAATCATCTAGCTAGCTCTGATCCAGGTCCCACTCATCTAGCCAGCTCAGCTCTGATCCAAGTCCCACTCAACTAGCTAAGTTAGCTCTGATCCAGTTCCCACTCATCTAGCTAGCTCAGCTCTGATCCAGGTCCCACTCATCTAGCTAGCTCTGATCCAGGTCCCACTCATCTAGCTAGCTCTGATCCAGGTCCCAGTCATCTAGCTAGCTCAGCTCTGATCCAGGTCCCACTCATCTAGCTAGCTCTGATCCAGGTCTCACTCATCTAGCTAGCTCAGCTCTGATCCAGGTCCCACTCATCTAGCTAGTTCAGCTCTGATCCAGGTCCCACTCATCTAGCTAGCTCTGATCCAGGTCCCACTCATCTAGCTAGCTCAGCTCTGATCCAGGTCCCACTCATCTAGCTAGTTCAGCTCTGATCCAGGTCCCACTCATCTAGCTAGCTCTGATCCAGGTCCCACTCATCTAGCTAGCTCAGCTCTGATCCAGGTCCCACTCATCTAGCTAGCTCTGATCCAGGTCCCACTCATCTAGCTAGCTCTGATCCAGGTCCCACTCATCTAGCTAGCTCAGCTCTGATCCAGGTCCCACTCATCTAGCTAGCTCTGATCCAGGTCCCACTCATCTAGCTAGCTCTGATCCAGGTCCCACTCATCTAGCTAGCTCAGCTCTGATCCAGGTCCCACTCATCTAGATAGCTCTGATCCAGGTCCCACTCATCTAGCTAGCTCTGATCCAGGTCCCACTCATCTAGCTAGCTCAGTTCTGATCCAGGTCCCACTCATCTAGCTAGCTCTGATCCAGGTCCCACTCATCCACCTAGCTCTGATCCAGGTCCCACTCAACTAGCTAGCTCAGCTCTGATCTAGGTCCCACTCATCTAGCTAGCTCAGTTCTGATCCAGGTCCCACTCATCTAGCTAGCTCTGATCCAGGTCCCACTCATCCACCTAGCTCTGATCCAGGTCCCACTCAACTAGCTAGCTCAGCTCTGATCTAGGTCCCACTCATCTAGCTAGCTCAGCTCTGATCCAGGTCCCACTCATCTAGCTAGCTCAGCTCTGATCCAGGTCCCACTCAACTAGCTAAGTTAGCTCTAATCCAGGTCCCACTCATCTAGCTAGCTCAGCTCTGATCCAGGTCCCACTCATCTAGCTAGCTCAGCTCTGATCCATGTCCCACTCAACTAGCTAAGTTAGCTATAATCCAGGTCCCACTCATCTGGCTAGCTCAGCTCTGATCCAGGTCCCACTCATCTAGCTAGCTCAGCTCTGATCCAGGTCCCACTCAACTAGCTAAGTTAGCTCTAATCCAGGTCCCACTCATCTAGCTAGCTCAGCTCTGATCCAGGTCACACTCATCTAGCTAGCTCAGCTCTGATCCAGGTCCCACTCATCTAGCTAGCTCTGATCCAGGTCCCAATCATCTAGCTAGCTCAGCTCTAATCCAGGTCCCACTCATCTAGCTAGCTCAGCTCTGATCCAGGTCCCACTCATCTAGCTAGCTCAGCTCTGATCCAGGTCCCACTCATCTAGCTAGCTCTGATCCAGGTCCCACTCATCTAGCTAGCTCAGCTCTGATCCAGGTCCCACTCATCTAGATAGCTTTGATCCAGGTCCCACTCATCTAGCTAGCTCTGATCCAGGTCCCACTCATCTAGCTAGCTCAGTTCTGATCCAGGTCCCACTCATCTAGCTAGCTCTGATCCAGGTCCCACTCATCAAGCTAGCTCTGATCCAGGTCCCACTCATCCACCTAGCTCTGATCCAGGTCCCACTCAACTAGCTAGCTCAGCTCTGATCTAGGTCCCACTCATCTAGCTAGCTCAGCTCTCATCCAGGTCCCACTCATCTAGCTAGCTCTGATCCAGATCCCACTCATCTAGCTAGTTCAGCTCTAATCCAGGTCCCACTCATCTAGCTAGCTCTGATCCAGGTCCCACTCATCTAGCTAGCTCTGATGGAGGTCTCACTCATCTAGCTAGCTCAGCTCTGATCCAGGTCCCACTCATCTAGCTAGTTCAGCTCTAATCCAGGTCCCACTCATCTAGCTAGCTCTGATCGAGGTCCAACTCATCTGGCTAGCTCAGCTCTGATCCAGGTCCCACTCATCTAGCTAGCTCAGCTCTGATCCAGGTCCCACTCAACTAGCTAAGTTAGCTCTAATCCAGGTCCCACTCATCTAGCTAGCTCAGCTCTGATCCAGGTCCCACTCATCTAGCTAGCTCAGCTCTGATCCATGTCCCACTCAACTAGCTAAGTTAGCTATAATCCAGGTCCCACTCATCTGGCTAGCTCAGCTCTGATCCAGGTCCCAATCATCTAGCTAGCTCAGCTCTAATCCAGGTCCCACTCATCTAGCTAGCTCAGCTCTGATCCAGGTCCCACTCATCTAGCTAGCTCAGCTCTGATCCAGGTCCCACTCATCTAGCTAGCTCTGATCCAGGTCCCACTCATCTAGCTAGCTCAGCTCTGATCCAGGTCCCACTCATCTAGATAGCTCTGATCCAGGTCCCACTCATCTAGCTAGCTCTGATCCAGGTCCCACTCATCTAGCTAGCTCAGTTCTGATCCAGGTCCCACTCATCTAGCTAGCTCTGATCCAGGTCCCACTCATCAAGCTAGCTCTGATCCAGGTCCCACTCATCCACCTAGCTCTGATCCAGGTCCCACTCAACTAGCTAGCTCAGCTCTGATCTAGGTCCCACTCATCTAGCTAGCTCAGCTCTCATCCAGGTCCCACTCATCTAGCTAGCTCTGATCCAGATCCCACTCATCTAGCTAGTTCAGCTCTAATCCAGGTCCCACTCATCTAGCTAGCTCTGATCCAGGTCCCACTCATCTAGCTAGCTCTGATGGAGGTCTCACTCATCTAGCTAGCTCAGCTCTGATCCAGGTCCCACTCATCTAGCTAGCTCAGCTCTGATCCAGGTCCCACTCAACTAGCTAAGTTAGCTCTAATCCAGGTCCCACTCATCTAGCTAGCTCAGCTCTGATCCAGGTCCCACTCATCTAGCTAGCTCAGCTCTGATCCATGTCCCACTCAACTAGCTAAGTTAGCTATAATCCAGGTCCCACTCATCTGGCTAGCTCAGCTCTGATCCAGGTCCCACTCATCTAGCTAGCTCAGCTCTGATCCAGGTCCCACTCAACTAGCTAAGTTAGCTCTAATCCAGGTCCCACTCATCTAGCTAGCTCAGCTCTGATCCAGGTCACACTCATCTAGCTAGCTCAGCTCTGATCCAGGTCCCACTCATCTAGCTAGCTCTGATCCAGGTCCCAATCATCTAGCTAGCTCAGCTCTAATCCAGGTCCCACTCATCTAGCTAGCTCAGCTCTGATCCAGGTCCCACTCATCTAGCTAGCTCAGCTCTGATCCAGGTCCCACTCATCTAGCTAGCTCTGATCCAGGTCCCACTCATCTAACTAGCTCAGCTCTAATCCACGTCCAACTCATCTAGCTAGCTCAGCTCTGATCCAGGTCCCACTCATCTAGCTAGCTCAGCTCTTATCCAGTTCCCACTCATCTAGCTAGCTCAGATCCAGGTCCCACTCATCTAGCTAGCTCTGATCCATGTCCCACTCAACTAGCTAAGTTAGCTCTAATCCAGGTCCCACTAATCTAGCTAGCTCAGCTCTGATCCAGGTCCCACTCATCTAGCTAGCTCAGCTCTGATCCAGGTCCCACTCAACTAGCTAAGTTAGCTCTAATCCAGGTCCCACTCATCTGGCTAGCTCAGCTCTGATCCAGGTCCCACTCATCTAGCTAGCTCAGCTCTGATCCAGGTCCCACTCAACTAGCTAAGTTAGCTCTAATCCAGGTCCCACTCATCTAGCTAGCTCAGCTCTGATCCAGGTCACACTCATCTAGCTAGCTCAGCTCTGATCCAGGTCCCACTCATCTAGCTAGCTCTGATCCAGGTCCCAATCATCTAGCTAGCTCAGCTCTAATCCAGGTCCCACTCATCTAGCTAGCTCAGCTCTGATCCAGGTTCCACTCATCTAGCTAGCTCAGCTCTGATCCAGGTCCCACTCATCTAGCTAGCTCTGATCCAGGTCCCAATCATCTAGGTAGCTCTGATCCAGGTCCCACTCATCTAACTAGCTCAGCTCTAATCCACGTCCCACTCATCTAGCTAGCTCAGCTCTGATCCAGGTCCCACTCATCTAGCTAGCTCAGCTCTTATCCAGGTCCCACTCATCTAGATAGCTCAGATCCAGGTCCCACTCATCTAGCTAGCTCTGATCCAGGTCCCACTCATCTAGCTAGCTCTGATCCAGGTCCCACTCATCTAGCTAGCTCAGCTCTGATCCAAGTCCCACTCAACTAGCTAAGTTAGCTCTGATCCAGTTCCCACTCATCTAGCTAGCTCAGCTCTGATCCAGGTCCCACTCATCTAGCTAGCTCTGATCCAGGTCCCACTCATCTAGCTAGCTCTGATCCAGGTCCCAGTCATCTAGCTAGCTCAGCTCTGATCCAGGTCCCACTCATCTAGCTAGCTCTGATCCAGGTCTCACTCATCTAGCTAGCTCAGCTCTGATCCAGGTCCCACTCATCTAGCTAGTTCAGCTCTGATCCAGATCCCACTCATCTAGCTAGCTCTGATCCAGGTCCCACTCATCTAGCTAGCTCAGCTCTGATCCAGGTCCCACTCATCTAGCTAGCTCTGATCCAGGTCCCACTCATCTAGCTAGCTCTGATCCAGGTCCCACTCATCTAGCTAGCTCATCTCTAATCCAGGTCCCACTCATCTAGCTAGCTCTGATCGAGGTCCCACTCATCTGGCTAGCTCAGCTCTGATCCAGGTCCCACTCATCTAGCTAGCTCAGCTCTGATCCAGGTCCCACTCAACTAGCTAAGTTAGCTCTAATCCAGGTCCCACTCATCTAGCTAGCTCAGCTCTGATCCAGGTCCCACTCATCTAGCTAGCTCAGCTCTGATCCATGTCCCACTCAACTAGCTAAGTTAGCTATAATCCAGGTCCCACTCATCTGGCTAGCTCAGCTCTGATCCAGGTCCCACTCATCTAGCTAGCTCAGCTCTGATCCAGGTCCCACTCAACTAGCTAAGTTAGCTCTAATCCAGGTCCCACTCATCTAGCTAGCTCAGCTCTGATCCAGGTCACACTCATCTAGCTAGCTCAGCTCTGATCCAGGTCCCACTCATCTAGCTAGCTCTGATCCAGGTCCCAATCATCTAGCTAGCTCAGCTCTAATCCAGGTCCCACTCATCTAGCTAGCTCAGCTCTGATCCAGGTCCCACTCATCTAGCTAGCTCAGCTCTGATCCAGGTCCCACTCATCTAGCTAGCTCTGATCCAGGTCCCACTCATCTAGCTAGCTCAGCTCTGATCCAGGTCCCACTCATCTAGATAGCTCTGATCCAGGTCCCACTCATCTAGCTAGCTCTGATCCAGGTCCCACTCATCTAGCTAGCTCAGTTCTGATCCAGGTCCCACTCATCTAGCTAGCTCTGATCCAGGTCCCACTCATCAAGCTAGCTCTGATCCAGGTCCCACTCATCCACCTAGCTCTGATCCAGGTCCCACTCAACTAGCTAGCTCAGCTCTGATCTAGGTCCCACTCATCTAGCTAGCTCAGCTCTCATCCAGGTCCCACTCATCTAGCTAGCTCTGATCCAGATCCCACTCATCTAGCTAGTTCAGCTCTAATCCAGGTCCCACTCATCTAGCTAGCTCTGATCCAGGTCCCACTCATCTAGCTAGCTCTGATGGAGGTCTCACTCATCTAGCTAGCTCAGCTCTGATCCAGGTCCCACTCATCTAGCTAGTTCAGCTCTAATCCAGGTCCCACTCATCTAGCTAGCTCTGATCGAGGTCCAACTCATCTGGCTAGCTCAGCTCTGATCCAGGTCCCACTCATCTAGCTAGCTCAGCTCTGATCCAGGTCCCACTCAACTAGCTAAGTTAGCTCTAATCCAGGTCCCACTCATCTAGCTAGCTCAGCTCTGATCCAGGTCCCACTCATCTAGCTAGCTCAGCTCTGATCCATGTCCCACTCAACTAGCTAAGTTAGCTATAATCCAGGTCCCACTCATCTGGCTAGCTCAGCTCTGATCCAGGTCCCAATCATCTAGCTAGCTCAGCTCTAATCCAGGTCCCACTCATCTAGCTAGCTCAGCTCTGATCCAGGTCCCACTCATCTAGCTAGCTCAGCTCTGATCCAGGTCCCACTCATCTAGCTAGCTCTGATCCAGGTCCCACTCATCTAGCTAGCTCAGCTCTGATCCAGGTCCCACTCATCTAGATAGCTCTGATCCAGGTCCCACTCATCTAGCTAGCTCTGATCCAGGTCCCACTCATCTAGCTAGCTCAGTTCTGATCCAGGTCCCACTCATCTAGCTAGCTCTGATCCAGGTCCCACTCATCAAGCTAGCTCTGATCCAGGTCCCACTCATCCACCTAGCTCTGATCCAGGTCCCACTCAACTAGCTAGCTCAGCTCTGATCTAGGTCCCACTCATCTAGCTAGCTCAGCTCTCATCCAGGTCCCACTCATCTAGCTAGCTCTGATCCAGATCCCACTCATCTAGCTAGTTCAGCTCTAATCCAGGTCCCACTCATCTAGCTAGCTCTGATCCAGGTCCCACTCATCTAGCTAGCTCTGATGGAGGTCTCACTCATCTAGCTAGCTCAGCTCTGATCCAGGTCCCACTCATCTAGCTAGTTCAGCTCTAATCCAGGTCCCACTCATCTAGCTAGCTCTGATCGAGGTCCAACTCATCTGGCTAGCTCAGCTCTGATCCAGGTCCCACTCATCTAGCTAGCTCAGCTCTGATCCAGGTCCCACTCAACTAGCTAAGTTAGCTCTAATCCAGGTCCCACTCATCTAGCTAGCTCAGCTCTGATCCAGGTCCCACTCATCTAGCTAGCTCAGCTCTGATCCATGTCCCACTCAACTAGCTAAGTTAGCTATAATCCAGGTCCCACTCATCTGGCTAGCTCAGCTCTGATCCAGGTCCCACTCATCTAGCTAGCTCAGCTCTGATCCAGGTCCCACTCAACTAGCTAAATTAGCTCTAATCCAGGTCCCACTCATCTAGCTAGCTCAGCTCTGATCCAGGTCACACTCATCTAGCTAGCTCAGCTCTGATCCAGGTCCCACTCATCTAGCTAGCTCTGATCCAGGTCCCAATCATCTAGCTAGCTCAGCTCTAATCCAGGTCCCACTCATCTAGCTAGCTCAGCTCTGATCCAGGTCCCACTCATCTAGCTAGCTCAGCTCTGATCCAGGTCCCACTCATCTAGCTAGCTCTGATCCAGGTCCCACTCATCTAACTAGCTCAGCTCTAATCCACGTCCAACTCATCTAGCTAGCTCAGCTCTGATCCAGGTCCCACTCATCTAGCTAGCTCAGCTCTTATCCAGTTCCCACTCATCTAGCTAGCTCAGATCCAGGTCCCACTCATCTAGCTAGCTCTGATCCATGTCCCACTCAACTAGCTAAGTTAGCTCTAATCCAGGTCCCACTAATCTAGCTAGCTCAGCTCTGATCCAGGTCCCACTCATCTAGCTAGCTCAGCTCTGATCCAGGTCCCACTCAACTAGCTAAGTTAGCTCTAATCCAGGTCCCACTCATCTGGCTAGCTCAGCTCTGATCCAGGTCCCACTCATCTAGCTAGCTCAGCTCTGATCCAGGTCCCACTCAACTAGCTAAGTTAGCTCTAATCCAGGTCCCACTCATCTAGCTAGCTCAGCTCTGATCCAGGTCACACTCATCTAGCTAGCTCAGCTCTTATCCAGGTCCCACTCATCTAGCTAGCTCTGATCCAGGTCCCAATCATCTAGCTAGCTCAGCTCTAATCCAGGTCCCACTCATCTAGCTAGCTCAGCTCTGATCCAGGTTCCACTCATCTAGCTAGCTCAGCTCTGATCCAGGTCCCACTCATCTAGCTAGCTCTGATCCAGGTCCCAATCATCTAGGTAGCTCTGATCCAGGTCCCACTCATCTAACTAGCTCAGCTCTAATCCACGTCCCACTCATCTAGCTAGCTCAGCTCTGATCCAGGTCCCACTCATCTAGCTAGCTCAGCTCTTATCCAGGTCCCACTCATCTAGATAGCTCAGATCCAGGTCCCACTCATCTAGCTAGCTCTGATCCAGGTCCCACTCATCTAGCTAGCTCTGATCCAGGTCCCACTCATCTAGCTAGCTCAGCTCTGATCCAGGTCCCACTCATCTAGCTAGCTCTGATCCAGGTCCCACTCATCTAGCTAGCTCTGATCCAGGTCCCACTCATCTAGCTAGCTCAGCTCTGATCCAGGTCCCACTCATCTAGCTAGCTCTGATCCAGGTCCCACTCATCTAGCTAGCTCTGATCCAGGTCCCACTCATCTAGCTAGCTCAGCTCTGATCCAGGTCCCACTCATCTAGATAGCTCTGATCCAGGTCCCACTCATCTAGCTAGCTCTGATCCAGGTCCCACTCATCTAGCTAGCTCAGTTCTGATCCAGGTCCCACTCATCTAGCTAGCTCTGATCCAGGTCCCACTCATCAAACTAGCTCTGATCCAGGTCCCACTCATCCACCTAGCTCTGATCCAGGTCCCACTCAACTAGCTAGCTCAGCTCTGATCTAGGTCCCACTCATCTAGCTAGCTCTGATCCAGGTCCCAATCATCTAGCTAGCTCTGATCCAGGTCCCACTCATCTAGCCAGCTCAGCTCTTATCCAAGTCCCACTCAACTAGCTAAGTTAGCTCTGATCCAGTTCCCACTCATCTACCTAGCTCAGCTCTGATCCAGGTCCCACTCATCTAGCTAGCTCTGATCCAGGTCCCACTCATCTAGCTAGCTCTGATCCAGGTCCCAGTCATCTAGCTAGCTCAGCTCTGATCCAGGTCCCACTCATCTAGCTAGCTCTGATCCAGGTCCCACTCATCTAGCTAGCTCTGATCCAGGTCTCACTCATCTAGCTAGCTCAGCTCTGATCCAGGTCCCACTCATCTAGCTAGTTCAGCTCTGATCCAGGTCCCACTCATCTAGCTAGCTCTGATCCAGGTCCCACTCATCTAGCTAGCTCAGCTCTGATCCAGGTCCCACTCATCTAGCTAGTTCAGCTCTGATCCAGGTCCCACTCATCTAGCTAGCTCTGATCCAGGTCCCACTCATCTAGCTAGCTCAGCTCTGATCCAGGTCCCACTCATCTAGCTAGCTCTGATCCAGGTCCCACTCATCTAGCTAGCTCTGATCCAGGTCCCACTCATCTAGCTAGCTCAGCTCTGATCCAGGTCCCACTCATCTAGCTAGCTCTGATCCAGGTCCCACTCATCTAGCTAGCTCTGATCCAGGTCCCACTCATCTAGCTAGCTCAGCTCTGATCCAGGTCCCACTCATCTAGATAGCTCTGATCCAGGTCCCACTCATCTAGCTAGCTCTGATCCAGGTCCCACTCATCTAGCTAGCTCAGTTCTGATCCAGGTCCCACTCATCTAGCTAGCTCTGATCTAGGTCCCACTCATCTAGCTAGCTCAGCTCTCATCCAGGTCCCACTCATCTAGCTAGCTCTGATCCAGATCCCACTCATCTAGCTAGTTCAGCTCTAATCCAGGTCCCACTCATCTAGCTAGCTCTGATCCAGGTCCCACTCATCTAGCTAGCTCTGATCCAGGTCTCACTCATCTAGCTAGCTCAGCTCTGATCCAGGTCCCACTCATCTAGCTAGTTCAGCTCTAATCCAGGTCCCACTCATCTAGCTAGATCTGATCGAGGTCCCACTCATCTGGCTAGCTCAGCTCTGATCCAGGTCCCACTCATCTAGCTAGCTCAGCTCTGATCCAGGTCCCACTCAACTAGCTAAGTTAGCTCTAATCCAGGTCCCACTCATCTAGCTAGCTCAGCTCTGATCCAGGTCCCACTCATCTAGCTAGCTCAGCTCTGATCCATGTCTCACTCAACTAGCTAAGTTAGCTCTAATCCAGGTCCCACTCATCTGGCTAGCTCAGCTCTGATCCAGGTCCCACTCATCTAGCTAGCTCAGCTCTGATCCAGGTCCAACTCAACTAGCTAAGTTAGCTCTAATCCAGGTCCCACTCATCTAGCTAGCTCTGATCCAGGTCCCACTCATCTAGCTAGCTCAGTTCTGATCCAGGTCCCACTCATCTAGCTAGCTCTGATCCAGGTCCCACTCATCAAGCTAGCTCTGATCCAGGTCCCAGTCATCTAGCTAGCTCAGCTCTGATCCAGGTCCCACTCATCTAGCTAGCTCTGATCCAGGTCCCACTCATCTAGCTAGCTCAGCTCTGATCCAGGTCCCACTCATCTAGCTAGTTCAGCTCTGATCCAGATCCCACTCATCTAGCTAGCTCTGATCCAGGTCCCACTCATCTAGCTAGCTCAGCTCTGATCCAGGTCCCACTCATCTAGCTAGCTCTGATCCAGGTCCCACTCATCTAGCTAGCTCTGATCCAGGTCCCACTCATCTAGCTAGCTCAGCTCTGATCCAGGTCCCACTCATCTAGCTAGCTCTGATCCAGGTCCCACTCATCTAGCTAGCTCAGCTCTGATCCAGGTCCCACTCATCTAGCTAGCTCAGCTCTGATCCAGGTCCCACTCATCTAGCTAGCTCTGATCCAGGTCCCACTCATCTAGCTAGCTCTGATCCAGGTCCCACTCATCTAGCTAGCTCAGCTCTGATCCAGGTCCCACTCATCTAGCTAGCTCTGATCCAGGTCCCACTCATCTAGCTAGCTCAGCTCTGATCCAGGTCCCACTCATCTAGCTAGCTCAGCTCTGATCCAGGTCCCACTCATCTAGCTAGCTCTGATCCAGGTCCCACTCATCTAGCTAGCTCAGCTCTGATCCAGGTCCCACTCATCTAGCTAGTTCAGCTCTGATCCAGATCCCACTCATGTAGCTAGCTCTGATCCAGGTCCCACTCATCTAGCTAGCTCAGCTCTGATCCAGGTCCCACTCATCTAGCTAGCTCTGATCCAGGTCCCACTCATCTAGCTAGCTCTGATCCAGGTCCCACTCATCTAGCTAGTTCAGCTCTGATCCAGATCCCACTCATCTAGCTAGCTCTGATCCAGGTCCCACTCATCTAGCTAGCTCAGCTCTGATCCAGGTCCCACTCATCTAGCTAGTTCAGCTCTGATCCAGATCCCACTCATCTAGCTAGCTCTGATCCAGGTCCCACTCATCTAGCTAGCTCAGCTCTGATCCAGGTCCCACTCATCTAGCTAGCTCTGATCCAGGTCCCACTCATCTAGCTAGCTCTGATCCAGGTCCCACTCATCTAGCTAGCTCAGCTCTGATCCAGGTCCCACTCATCTAGCTAGCTCTGATCCAGGTCCCACTCATCTAGCTAGCTCAGCTCTGATCCAGGTCCCACTCATCTAGATAGCTCTGATCCAGGTCCCACTCATCTAGCTAGCTCTGATCCAGGTCCCACTCATCTAGCTAGCTCAGCTCTGATCCAGGTCCCACTCATCTAGCTAGCTCTGATCCAGGTCCCACTCATCAAGCTAGCTCTGATCCAGGTCCCACTCATCCACCTAGCTCTGATCCAGATCCCACTCAACTAGCTAGCTCAGCTCTGATCTAGGTCCCACTCATCTAGCTAGCTCAGCTCTGATCCAGGTCCCACTCATCTAGCTAGCTCTGATCCAGGTCCCAATCATCTAGGTAGCTCTGATCCAGGTCCCACTCATCTAACTAGCTCAGCTCTAATCCACGTCCCACTCATCTAGCTAGCTCAGCTCTGATCCAGGTCCCACTCATCTAGCTAGCTCAGCTCTTATCCAGGTCCCACTCATCTAGCTAGCTCAGATCCAGGTCCCACTCATCTAGCTAGCTCTGATCCAGGTCCCAATCATCTAGCTAGCTCAGATCCAGGTCCCACTCATCTAGCTAGCTCAGCTCTGATCCAAGTCCCACTCAACTAGCTAGCTCAGCTCTGATCCAAGTCCCACTCAACTAGCTAAGTTAGCTCTGATCCAGTTCCCACTCATCTAGCTTGCTCAGCTCTGATCCAGGTCCCACTCATCTAGCTAGCTCTGATCCAGGTCCCACTCATCTAGCTAGCTCAGTTCTGATCCAGGTCCCACTCATCTAGCTAGCTCTGATCCAGGTCCCACTCATCAAGCTAGCTCTGATCCAGGTCCCACTCATCCACCTAGCTCTGATCCAGGTCCCACTCAACTAGCTAGCTCAGCTCTGATCTAGGTCCCACTCATCTAGCTAGCTCAGCTCTCATCCAGGTCCCACTCATCTAGCTAGCTCTGATCCAGATCCCACTCATCTAGCTAGTTCAGCTCTAATCCAGGTCCCACTCATCTAGCTAGCTCTGATCCAGGTCCCAATCATCTAGCTAGCTCTGATCCAGGTCCCACTCATCTAGCCAGCTCAGCTCTGATCCAAGTCCCACTCAACTAGCTAAGTTAGCTCTGATCCAGTTCCCACTCATCTAGCTAGCTCAGCTCTGATCCAGGTCCCACTCATCTAGCTAGCTCTGATCCAGGTCCCACTCATCTAGCTAGCTCTGATCCAGGTCCCAGTCATCTAGCTAGCTCAGCTCTGATCCAGGTCCCACTCATCTAGCTAGCTCTGATCCAGGTCTCACTCATCTAGCTAGCTCAGCTCTGATCCAGGTCCCACTCATCTAGCTAGTTCAGCTCTGATCCAGGTCCCACTCATCTAGCTAGCTCTGATCCAGGTCCCACTCATCTAGCTAGCTCAGCTCTGATCCAGGTCCCACTCATCTAGCTAGTTCAGCTCTGATCCAGGTCCCACTCATCTAGCTAGCTCTGATCCAGGTCCCACTCATCTAGCTAGCTCAGCTCTGATCCAGGTCCCACTCATCTAGCTAGCTCTGATCCAGGTCCCACTCATCCACCTAGCTCTGATCCAGGTCCCACTCAACTAGCTAGCTCAGCTCTGATCTAGGTCCCACTCATCTAGCTAGCTCAGCTCTCATCCAGGTCCCACTCATCTAGCTAGCTCTGATCCAGATCCCACTCATCTAGCTAGTTCAGATCTAATCCAGGTCCCACTCATCTAGCTAGCTCTGATCCAGGTCCCACTCATCTAGCTAGCTCAGATCGAGGTCTCACTCATCTAGCTAGCTCAGCTCTGATCCAGGTCCCACTCATCTAGCTAGTTCAGCTCTAATCCAGGTCCCACTCATCTAGCTAGCTCTGATCCAGGTCCCACTCATCTAGCTAGCTCAGTTCTGATCCAGGTCCCACTCATCTAGCTAGCTCTGATCCAGGTCCCACTCATCAAGCTAGCTCTGATCCAGGTCCCACTCATCCACCTAGCTCTGATCCAGGTCCCACTCAACTAGCTAGCTCAGCTCTGATCTAGGTCCCACTCATCTAGCTAGCTCAGCTCTCATCCAGGTCCCACTCATCTAGCTAGCTCTGATCCAGATCCCACTCATCTAGCTAGTTCAGCTCTAATCCAGGTCCCACTCATCTAGCTAGCTCTGATCCAGGTCCCAATCATCTAGCTAGCTCTGATCCAGGTCCCACTCATCTAGCCAGCTCAGCTCTGATCCAAGTCCCACTCAACTAGCTAAGTTAGCTCTGATCCAGTTCCCACTCATCTACCTAGCTCAGCTCTGATCCAGGTCCCACTCATCTAGCTAGCTCTGATCCAGGTCCCACTCATCTAGCTAGCTCTGATCCAGGTCCCAGTCATCTAGCTAGCTCAGCTCTGATCCAGGTCCCACTCATCTAGCTAGCTCTGATCCAGGTCTCACTCATCTAGCTAGCTCAGCTCTGATCCAGGTCCCACTCATCTAGCTAGTTCAGCTCTGATCCAGGTCCCACTCATCTAGCTAGCTCTGATCCAGGTCCCACTCATCTAGCTAGCTCAGCTCTGATCCAGGTCCCACTCATCTAGCTAGTTCAGCTCTGATCCAGGTCCCACTCATCTAGCTAGTTCAGCTCTGATCCAGGTCCCACTCATCTAGCTAGCTCTGATCCAGGTCCCACTCATCTAGCTAGCTCAGCTCTGATCCAGGTCCCACTCATCTAGCTAGCTCTGATCCAGGTCCCACTCATCTAGCTAGCTCTGATCCAGGTCCCACTCATCTAGCTAGCTCAGCTCTGATCCAGGTCCCACTCATCTAGCTAGCTCTGATCCAGGTCCCACTCATCTAGCTAGCTCTGATCCAGGTCCCACTCATCTAGCTAGCTCAGCTCTGATCCAGGTCCCACTCATCTAGATAGCTCTGATCCAGGTCCCACTCATCTAGCTAGCTCTGATCCAGGTCCCACTCATCTAGCTAGCTCATTTCTGATCCAGGTCCCACTCATCTAGCTAGCTCTGATCCAGGTCCCACTCATCAAGCTAGCTCTGATCCAGGTCCCACTCATCCACCTAGCTCTGATCCAGGTCCCACTCAACTAGCTAGCTCAGCTCTGATCTAGGTCCCACTCATCTAGCTAGCTCAGCTCTCATCCAAGTCCCACTCATCTAGCTAGCTCTGATCCAGATCCCACTTATCTAGCTAGTTCAGCTCTAATCCAGGTCCCACTCATCTAGCTAGCTCTGATCCAGGTCCCACTCATCTAACTAGCTCTGATCCAGGTCTCACTCATCTAGCTAGCTCAGCTCTGATCCAGGTCCCACTCATCTAGCTAAGTTAGCTCTAATCCAGGTCCCACTCATCTGGCTAGCTCAGCTCTGATCCAGGTCCCACTCATCTAGCTAGCTCAGCTCTGATCCAGGTCCCACTCAACTAGCTAAGTTAGCTCTAATCCAGGTCCCACTCATCTAGCTAGCTCAGCTCTGATCCAGGTCACACTCATCTAGCTAGCTCAGCTCTGATCCAGGTCCCACTCATCTAGCTAGCTCTGATCCAGGTCCCACTCATCTAGCTAGCTCAGTTCTGATCCAGGTCCCACTCATCTAGCTAGCTCTGATCCAGGTCCCACTCATCAAGCTAGCTCTGATCCAGGTCCCACTCATCCACCTAGCTCTGATCCAGGTCCCACTCAACTAGCTAGCTCAGCTCTGATCTAGGTCCCACTCATCTAGCTAGCTCAGCTCTCATCCAGGTCCCACTCATCTAGCTAGCTCTGATCCAGATCCCACTCATCTAGCTAGTTCAGCTCTAATCCAGGTCCCACTCATCTAGCTAGCTCTGATCCAGGTCCCACTCATCTAGCTAGCTCTGATCGAGGTCTCACTCATCTAGCTAGCTCAGCTCTGATCCAGGTCCCACTCATCTAGCTAGTTCAGCTCTAATCCAGGTCCCACTCATCTAGCTAGCTCTGATCGAGGTCCCACTCATCTGGCTAGCTCAGCTATGATCCAGGTCCCACTCATCTAGCTAGCTCAGCTCTGATCCAGGTCCCACTCAACTAGCTAAGTTAGCTCTAATCCAGGTCCCATTCATCTAGCTAGCTCAGCTCTGATCCAGGTCCCACTCATCTAGCTAGCTCAGCTCTGATCCATGTCCCACTCAACTAGCTAAGTTAGCTATAATCCAGGTCCCACTCATCTGGCTAGCTCAGCTCTGATCCAGGTCCCACTCATCTAGCTAGCTCAGCTCTGATCCAGGTCCCACTCAACTAGCTAAGTTAGCTCTAATCCAGGTCCCACTCATGTAGCTAGCTCAGCTCTGATCCAGGTCACACTCATCTAGCTAGCTCAGCTCTGATCCAGGTCCCACTCATCTAGCTAGCTCTGATCCAGGTCCCAATCATCTAGCTAGCTCAGCTCTAATCCAGGTCCCACTCATCTAGCTAGCTCAGCTCTGATCCAGGTCCCACTCATCTAGCTAGCTCAGCTCTGATCCAGGTCCCACTCATCTAGCTAGCTCTGATCCAGGTCCCACTCATCTAACTAGCTCAGCTCTAATCCACGTCCCACTCATCTAGCTAGCTCAGCTCTGATCCAGGTTCCACTCATCTAGCTAGCTCAGCTCTGATCCAGGTCCCACTCATCTAGCTAGCTCTGATCCAGGTCCCAATCATCTAGGTAGCTCTGATCCAGGTCCCACTCATCTAACTAGCTCAGCTCTAATCCACGTCCCACTCATCTAGCTAGCTCAGCTCTGATCCAGGTCCCACTCATCTAGCTAGCTCAGCTCTTATCCAGGTCCCACTCATCTAGATAGCTCAGATCCAGGTCCCACTCATCTAGCTAGCTCTGATCCAGGTCCCACTCATCTAGCTAGCTCTGATCCAGGTCCCACTCATCTAGCTAGCTCAGCTCTGATCCAGGTCCCACTCATCTAGCTAGCTCTGATCCAGGTCCCACTCATCTAGCTAGCTCAGCTCTGATCCAGGTCCCACTCATCTAGATAGCTCTGATCCAGGTCCCACTCATCTAGCTAGCTCTGATCCAGGTCCCACTCATCTAGCTAGCTCAGCTCTGATCCAGGTCCCACTCATCTAGCTAGCTCTGATCCAGGTCCCACTCATCAAGCTAGCTCTGATCCAGGTCCCACTCATCCACCTAGCTCTGATCCAGATCCCACTCAACTAGCTAGCTCAGCTCTGATCTAGTTCCCACTCATCTAGCTAGCTCAGCTCTGATCCAGGTCCCACTCATCTAGCTAGCTCTGATCCAGGTCCCAATCATCTAGGTAGCTCTGATCCAGGTCCCACTCATCTAACTAGCTCAGCTCTAATCCACGTCCCACTCATCTAGCTAGCTCAGCTCTGATCCAGGTCCCACTCATCTAGCTAGCTCAGCTCTTATCCAGGTTCCACTCATCTAGCTAGCTCAGATCCAGGTCCCACTCATCTAGCTAGCTCTGATCCAGGTCCCAATCATCTAGCTAGCTCTGATCCAGGTCCCACTCATCTAGCTAGCTCAGCTCTGATCCAAGTCCCACTCAACTAGCTAAGTTAGCTCTGATCCAGTTCCCACTCATCTAGCTTGCTCAGCTCTGATCCAGGTCCCACTCATCTAGCTAGCTCTGATCCAGGTCCCACTCATCTAGCTAGCTCTGATCCAGGTCCCAGTCATCTAGCTAGCTCAGCTCTGATCCAGGTCCCACTCAACTAGCTAAGTTAGCTCTGATCCAGTTCCCACTCATCTAGCTTGCTCAGCTCTGATCCAGGTCCCACTCATCTAGCTAGCTCTGATCCAGGTCCCACTCATCTAGCTAGCTCTGATCCAGGTCCCAGTCATCTAGCTAGCTCAGCTCTGATCCAGGTCCCACTCATCTAGCTAGCTCTGATCCAGGTCTCACTCATCTAGCTAGCTCAGCTCTGATCCAGGTCCCACTCATCTAGCTAGTTCAGCTCTGATCCAGGTCCCACTCATCTAGCTAGCTCTGATCCAGGTCCCAGTCATCTAGCTAGCTCAGCTCTGATCCAGGTCCCACTCATCTAGCTAGCTCTGATCCAGGTCCCACTCATCTAGCTAGCTCAGTTCTGATCCAGGTCCCACTCATCTAGCTAGCTCTGATCCAGGTCTCACTCATCTAGCTAGCTCAGCTCTGATCCAGGTCCCACTCATCTAGCTAGTTCAGCTCTGATCCAGGTCCCACTCATCTAGCTAGCTCTGATCCAGGTCCCAGTCATCTAGCTAGCTCAGCTCTGATCCAGGTCCCACTCATCTAGCTAGCTCTGATCCAGGTCCCACTCATCTAGCTAGCTCAGTTCTGATCCAGGTCCCACTCATCTAGCTAGCTCTGATCCAGGTCCCACTCATCAAGCTAGCTCTGATCCAGGTCCCACTCATCCACCTAGCTCTGATCCAGGTCCCACTCAACTAGCTAGCTCAGCTCTGATCTAGGTCCCACTCATCTAGCTAGCTCAGCTCTCATCCAGGTCCCACTCATCTAGCTAGCTCTGATCCAGATCCCACTCATCTAGGTAGTTCAGCTCTAATCCAGGTCCCACTCATCTAGCTAGCTCTGATCCAGGTCCCAATCATCTAGCTAGCTCTGATCCAGGTCCCACTCATCTAGCCAGCTCAGCTCTGATCCAAGTCCCACTCAACTAGCTAAGTTAGCTCTGATCCAGTTCCCACTCATCTAGCTAGCTCAGCTCTGATCCAGGTCCCACTCATCTAGCTAGCTCTGATCCAGGTCCCACTCATCTAGCTAGCTCTGATCCAGGTCCCAGTCATCTAGCTAGCTCAGCTCTGATCCAGGTCCCACTCATCTAGCTAGCTCTGATCCAGGTCTCACTCATCTAGCTAGCTCAGCTCTGATCCAGGTCCCACTCATCTAGCTAGTTCAGCTCTGATCCAGGTCCCACTCATCTAGCTAGCTCTGATCCAGGTCCCACTCATCTAGCTAGCTCTGATCCAGGTCTCACTCATCTAGCTAGCTCAGCTCTGATCCAGGTCCCACTCATCTAGCTAGTTCAGCTCTAATCCAGGTCCCACTCATCTAGCTAGCTCTGATCCAGGTCACACTCATCTAGCTAGCTCAGCTCTGATCCAGGTCCCACTCATCTAGCTAGCTCTGATCCAGGTCCCAATCATCTAGCTAGCTCAGCTCTAATCCAGGTCCCACTCATCTAGCTAGCTCAGCTCTGATCCAGGTCCCACTCATCTAGCTAGCTCAGCTCTGATCCAGGTCCCACTCATCTAGCTAGCTCTGATCCAGGTCCCACTCATCTAACTAGCTCAGCTCTAATCCACGTCCCACTCATCTAGCTAGCTCAGCTCTGATCCAGGTTCCACTCATCTAGCTAGCTCAGCTCTGATCCAGGTCCAACTCATCTAGCTAGCTCTGATCCAGGTCCCAATCATCTAGGTAGCTCTGATCCAGGTCCCACTCATCTAACTAGCTCAGCTCTAATCCACGTCCCACTCATCTAGCTAGCTCAGCTCTGATCCAGGTCCCACTCATCTAGCTAGCTCAGCTCTTATCCAGGTCCCACTCATCTAGATAGCTCAGATCCAGGTCCCACTCATCTAGCTAGCTCTGATCCAGGTCCCACTCATCTAGCTAGCTCTGATCCAGGTCCCACTCATCTAGCTAGCTCAGCTCTGATCCAAGTCCCACTCAACTAGCTAAGTTAGCTCTGATCCAGTTCCCACTCATCTAGCTAGCTCAGCTCTGATCCAGGTCCCACTCATCTAGCTAGCTCTGATCCAGGTCCCACTCATCTAGCTAGCTCTGATCCAGGTCCCAGTCATCTAGCTAACTCAGCTCTGATCCAGGTCCCACTCATCTAGCTAGCTCTGATCCAGGTCCCACTCATCTAGGTAGCTCAGCTCTGATCCAGGTCCCACTCATCTAGCTAGTTCAGCTCTGATCCAGATCCCACTCATCTAGCTAGCTCTGATCCAGGTCCCACTCATCTAGCTAGCTCTGATCCAGGTCCCACTCATCTAGCTAGCTCAGCTCTGATCCAGGTCCCACTCATCTAGCTAGCTCTGATCCAGGTCCCACTCATCTAGCTAGCTCAGCTCTGATCCAGGTCCCACTCATCTAGATAGCTCTGATCCAGGTCCCACTCATCTAGCTAGCTCTGATCCAGGTCCCACTCATCTAGCTAGCTCAGCTCTGATCCAGGTCCCACTCATCTAGCTAGCTCTGATCCAGGTCCCACTCATCCACCTAGCTCTGATCCAGATCCCACTCAACTAGCTAGCTCAGCTCTGATCTAGTTCCCACTCATCTAGCTAGCTCAGCTCTGATCCAGGTCCCACTCATCTAGCTAGCTCTGATCCAGGTCCCAATCATCTAGGTAGCTCTGATCCAGGTCCCACTCATCTAACTAGCTCAGCTCTAATCCACGTCCCACTCATCTAGCTAGCTCAGCTCTGATCCAGGTCCCACTCATCTAGCTAGCTCAGCTCTTATCCAGGTCCCACTCATCTAGCTAGCTCAGATCCAGGTCCCACTCATCTAGCTAGCTCTGATCCAGGTCCCAATCATCTAGCTAGCTCTGATCCAGGTCCCACTCATCTAGCTAGCTCAGCTCTGATCCAAGTCCCACTCAACTAGCTAAGTTAGCTCTGATCCAGTTCCCACTCATCTAGCTTGCTCAGCTCTGATCCAGGTCCCACTCATCTAGCTAGCTCTGATCCAGGTCCCACTCATCTAGCTAGCTCTGATCCAGGTCCCAGTCATCTAGCTAGCTCAGCTCTGATCCAGGTCCCACTCATCTAGCTAGCTCTGCTCTTATCCAGGTCCCACTCATCTAGCTAGCTCAGATCCAGGTCCCACTCATCTAGCTAGCTCTGATCCAGGTCCCAATCATCTAGCTAGCTCTGATCCAGGTCCCACTCATCTAGCTAGCTCAGCTCTGATCCAAGTCCCACTCAACTAGCTAAGTTAGCTCTGATCCAGTTCCCACTCATCTAGCTTGCTCAGCTCTGATCCAGGTCCCACTCATCTAGCTAGCTCTGATCCAGGTCCCACTCATCTAGCTAGCTCTGATCCAGGTCCCAGTCATCTAGCTAGCTCAGCTCTGATCCAGGTCCCACTCATCTAGCTAGCTCTGATCCAGGTCTCACTCATCTAGCTAGCTCAGCTCTGATCCAGGTCCCACTCATCTAGCTAGTTCAGCTCTGATCCAGGTCCCACTCATCTAGCTAGCTCTGATCCAGGTCCCAGTCATCTAGCTAGCTCAGCTCTGATCCAGGTCCCACTCATCTAGCTAGCTCTGATCCAGGTCCCACTCATCTAGCTAGCTCAGTTCTGATCCAGGTCCCACTCATCTAGCTAGCTCTGATCCAGGTCCCACTCATCAAGCTAGCTCTGATCCAGGTCCCACTCATCCACCTAGCTCTGATCCAGGTCCCACTCAACTAGCTAGCTCAGCTCTGATCTAGGTCCCACTCATCTAGCTAGCTCAGCTCTCATCCAGGTCCCACTCATCTAGCTAGCTCTGATCCAGATCCCACTCATCTAGCTAGTTCAGCTCTAATCCAGGTCCCACTCATCTAGCTAGCTCTGATCCAGGTCCCAATCATCTAGCTAGCTCTGATCCAGGTCCCACTCATCTAGCCAGCTCAGCTCTGATCCAAGTCCCACTCAACTAGCTAAGTTAGCTCTGATCCAGTTCCCACTCATCTAGCTAGCTCAGCTCTGATCCAGGTCCCACTCATCTAGCTAGCTCTGATCCAGGTCCCACTCATCTAGCTAGCTCTGATCCAGGTCCCAGTCATCTAGCTAGCTCAGCTCTGATCCAGGTCCCACTCATCTAGCTAGCTCTGATCCAGGTCTCACTCATCTAGCTAGCTCAGCTCTGATCCAGATCCCACTCATCTAGCTAGTTCAGCTCTAATCCAGGTCCCACTCATCTAGCTAGCTCTGATCCAGGTCCCAATCATCTAGCTAGCTCTGATCCAGGTCCCACTCATCTAGCTAGCTCAGCTCTGATCCAAGTCCCACTCAACTAGCTAAGTTAGCTCTGATCCAGTTCCCACTCATCTAGCTAGCTCAGCTCTGATCCAGGTCCCACTCATCTAGCTAGCTCTGATCCAGGTCCCACTCATCTAGCTAGCTCTGATCCAGGTCCCAGTCATCTAGCTAGCTCAGCTCTGATCCAGGTCCCACTCATCTAGCTAGCTCTGATCCAGGTCTCACTCATCTAGCTAGCTCAGCTCTGATCCAGGTCCCACTCATCTAGCTAGTTCAGCTCTGATCCAGGTCCCACTCATCTAGCTAGCTCTGATCCAGGTCCCACTCATCTAGCTAGCTCTGATCCAGGTCTCACTCATCTAGCTAGCTCAGCTCTGATCCAGGTCCCACTCATCTAGCTAGTTCAGCTCTAATCCAGGTCCCACTCATCTAGCTAGCTCTGATCCAGGTCACACTCATCTAGCTAGCTCAGCTCTGATCCAGGTCCCACTCATCTAGCTAGCTCTGATCCAGGTCCCAATCATCTAGCTAGCTCAGCTCTAATCCAGGTCCCACTCATCTAGCTAGCTCAGCTCTGATCCAGGTCCCACTCATCTAGCTAGCTCAGCTCTGATCCAGGTCCCACTCATCTAGCTAGCTCTGATCCAGGTCCCACTCATCTAACTAGCTCAGCTCTAATCCACGTCCCACTCATCTAGCTAGCTCAGCTCTGATCCAGGTTCCACTCATCTAGCTAGCTCAGCTCTGATCCAGGTCCCACTCATCTAGCTAGCTCTGATCCAGGTCCCAATCATCTAGGTAGCTCTGATCCAGGTCCCACTCATCTAACTAGCTCAGCTCTAATCCACGTCCCACTCATCTAGCTAGCTCAGCTCTGATCCAGGTCCCACTCATCTAGCTAGCTCAGCTCTTATCCAGGTCCCACTCATCTAGATAGCTCAGATCCAGGTCCCACTCATCTAGCTAGCTCTGATCCAGGTCCCACTCATCTAGCTAGCTCTGATCCAGGTCCCACTCATCTAGCTAGCTCAGCTCTGATCCAAGTCCCACTCAACTAGCTAAGTTAGCTCTGATCCAGTTCCCACTCAACTAGCTAAGTTAGCTCTGATCCAGTTCCCACTCATCTAGCTAGCTCAGCTCTGATCCAGGTCCCACTCATCTAGCTAGCTCTGATCCAGGTCCCACTCATCTAGCTAGCTCTGATCCAGGTCCCAGTCATCTAGCCAGCTCAGCTCTGATCCAGGTCCCACTCATCTAGCTAGCTCTGATCCAGGTCTCACTCATCTAGCTAGCTCAGCTCTGATCCAGGTCCCACTCATCTAGCTAGTTCAGCTCTGATCCAGGTCCCACTCATCTAGCTAGCTCTGATCCAGGTCCCACTCATCTAGCTAGCTCAGCTCTGATCCAGGTCCCACTCATCTAGCTAGTTCAGCTCTGATCCAGGTCCCACTCATCTAGCTAGTTCAGCTCTGATCCAGATCCCACTCATCTAGCTAGCTCTGATCCAGGTCCCACTCATCTAGCTAGCTCAGCTCTGATCCAGGTCCCACTCATCTAGCTAGCTCTGATCCAGGTCCCACTCATCTAGCTAGCTCTGATCCAGGTCCCACTCATCTAGCTAGCTCAGCTCTGATCCAGGTCCCACTCATCTAGCTAGCTCTGATCCAGGTCCCACTCATCTAGCTAGCTCTGATCCAGGTCCCACTCATCTAGCTAGCTCAGCTCTGATCCAGGTCCCACTCATCTAGATAGCTCTGATCCAGGTCCCACTCATCTAGCTAGCTCTTATCCAGGTCCCACTCATCTAGCTAGCTCAGCTCTGATCCAGGTCCCACTCATCTAGCTAGCTCTGATCCAGGTCCCACTCATCAAGCTAGCTCTGATCCAGGTCCCACTCATCCACCTAGCTCTGATCCAGGTCCCACTCAACTAGCTAGCTCAGCTCTGATCTAGGTCCCACTCATCTAGCTAGCTCAGCTCTGATCCAGGTCCCACTCATCTAGCTAGCTCTGATCCAGGTCCCAATCATCTAGGTAGCTCTGATCCAGGTCCCACTCATCTAACTAGCTCAGCTCTAATCCACGTCCCACTCATCTAGCTAGCTCAGCTCTGATCCAGGTCCCACTCATCTAGCTAGCTCAGCTCTTATCCAGGTCCCACTCATCTAGCTAGCTCAGATCCAGGTCCCACTCATCTAGCTAGCTCTGATCCAGGTCCCAATCATCTAGCTAGCTCTGATCCAGGTCCCACTCATCTAGCTAGCTCAGCTCTGATCCAAGTCCCACTCAACTAGCTAAGTTAGCTCTGATCCAGTTCCCACTCATCTAGCTTGCTCAGCTCTGATCCAGGTCCCACTCATCTAGCTAGCTCTGATCCAGGTCCCACTCATCTAGCTAGCTCTGATCCAGGTCCCAGTCATCTAGCTAGCTCAGCTCTGATCCAGGTCCCACTCATCTAGCTAGCTCTGATCCAGGTCTCACTCATCTAGCTAGCTCAGCTCTGATCCAGGTCCCACTCATCTAGCTAGTTCAGCTCTGATCCAGGTCCCACTCATCTAGCTAGCTCTGATCCAGGTCCCAGTCATCTAGCTAGCTCAGCTCTGATCCAGGTCCCACTCATCTAGCTAGCTCTGATCCAGGTCCCACTCATCAAGCTAGCTCTGATCCAGGTCCCACTCATCCACCTAGCTCTGATCCAGGTCCCACTCAACTAGCTAGCTCAGCTCTGATCTAGGTCCCACTCATCTAGCTAGCTCAGCTCTCATCCAGGTCCCACTCATCTAGCTAGCTCTGATCCAGATCCCACTCATCTAGCTAGTTCAGCTCTAATCCAGGTCCCACTCATCTAGCTAGCTCTGATCCAGGTCCCAATCATCTAGCTAGCTCTGATCCAGGTCCCACTCATCTAGCCAGCTCAGCTCTGATCCAAGTCCCACTCAACTAGCTAAGTTAGCTCTGATCCAGTTCCCACTCATCTAGCTAGCTCAGCTCTGATCCAGGTCCCACTCATCTAGCTAGCTCTGATCCAGGTCCCACTCATCTAGCTAGCTCTGATCCAGGTCCCAGTCATCTAGCTAGCTCAGCTCTGATCCAGGTCCCACTCATCTAGCTAGCTCTGATCCAGGTCTCACTCATCTAGCTAGCTCAGCTCTGATCCAGGTCCCACTCATCTAGCTAGTTCAGCTCTGATCCAGGTCCCACTCATCTAGCTAGCTCTGATCCAGGTCTCACTCATCTAGCTAGCTCAGCTCTGATCCAGGTCCCACTCATCTAGCTAGTTCAGCTCTGATCCAGGTCCCACTCATCTAGCTAGCTCTGATCCAGGTCCCAGTCATCTAGCTAGCTCAGCTCTGATCCAGGTCCCACTCATCTAGCTAGCTCTGATCCAGGTCCCACTCATCTAGCTAGCTCAGTTCTGATCCAGGTCCCACTCATCTAGCTAGCTCTGATCCAGGTCCCACTCATCAAGCTAGCTCTGATCCAGGTCCCACTCATCCACCTAGCTCTGATCCAGGTCCCACTCAACTAGCTAGCTCAGCTCTGATCTAGGTCCCACTCATCTAGCTAGCTCAGCTCTCATCCAGGTCCCACTCATCTAGCTAGCTCTGATCCAGATCCCACTCATCTAGCTAGTTCAGCTCTAATCCAGGTCCCACTCATCTAGCTAGCTCTGATCCAGGTCCCAATCATCTAGCTAGCTCTGATCCAGGTCCCACTCATCTAGCCAGCTCAGCTCTGATCCAAGTCCCACTCAACTAGCTAAGTTAGCTCTGATCCAGTTCCCACTCATCTAGCTAGCTCAGCTCTGATCCAGGTCCCACTCATCTAGCTAGCTCTGATCCAGGTCCCACTCATCTAGCTAGCTCTGATCCAGGTCCCAGTCATCTAGCTAGCTCAGCTCTGATCCAGGTCCCACTCATCTAGCTAGCTCTGATCCAGGTCTCACTCATCTAGCTAGCTCAGCTCTGATCCAGGTCCCACTCATCTAGCTAGTTCAGCTCTGATCCAGGTCCCACTCATCTAGCTAGCTCTGATCCAGGTCCCACTCATCTAGCTAGCTCAGCTCTGATCCAGGTCCCACTCATCTAGCTAGTTCAGCTCTGATCCAGGTCCCACTCATCTAGCTAGTTCAGCTCTGATCCAGATCCCACTCATCTAGCTAGCTCTGATCCAGGTCCCACTCATCTAGCTAGCTCAGCTCTGATCCAGGTCCCACTCATCTAGCTAGCTCTGATCCAGGTCCCACTCATCTAGCTAGCTCTGATCCAGGTCCCACTCATCTAGCTAGCTCAGCTCTGATTCAGGTCCCACTCATCTAGCTAGCTCTGATCCAGGTCCCACTCATCTAGCTAGCTCTGATCCAGGTCCCACTCATCTAGCTAGCTCAGCTCTGATCCAGGTCCCACTCATCTAGATAGCTCTGATCCAGGTCCCACTCATCTAGCTAGCTCTGATCCAGGTCCCACTCATCTAGCTAGCTCAGCTCTGATCCAGGTCCCACTCATCTAGCTAGCTCTGATCCAGGTCCCACTCATCAAGCTAGCTCTGATCCAGGTCCCACTCATCCACCTAGCTCTGATCCAGGTCCCACTCAACTAGCTAGCTCAGCTCTGATCTAGGTCCCACTCATCTAGCTAGCTCAGCTCTGATCCAGGTCCCACTCATCTAGCTAGCTCTGATCCAGGTCCCAATCATCTAGGTAGCTCTGATCCAGGTCCCACTCATCTAACTAGCTCAGCTCTAATCCACGTCCCACTCATCTAGCTAGCTCAGCTCTGATCCAGGTCCCACTCATCTAGCTAGCTCAGCTCTTATCCAGGTCCCACTCATCTAGCTAGCTCAGATCCAGGTCCCACTCATCTAGCTAGCTCTGATCCAGGTCCCAATCATCTAGCTAGCTCTGATCCAGGTCCCACTCATCTAGCTAGCTCAGCTCTGATCCAAGTCCCACTCAACTAGCTAAGTTAGCTCTGATCCAGTTCCCACTCATCTAGCTTGCTCAGCTCTGATCCACGTCCCACTCATCTAGCTAGCTCTGATCCAGGTCCCACTCATCTAGCTAGCTCTGATCCAGGTCCCAGTCATCTAGCTAGCTCAGCTCTGATCCAGGTCCCACTCATCTAGCTAGCTCTGATCCAGGTCTCACTCATCTAGCTAGCTCAGCTCTGATCCAGGTCCCACTCATCTAGCTAATTCAGCTCTGATCCAGGTCCCACTCATCTAGCTAGCTCTGATCCAGGTCCCAGTCATCTAGCTAGCTCAGCTCTGATCCAGGTCCCACTCATCTAGCTAGCTCTGATCCAGGTCCCACTCATCTAGCTAGCTCAGTTCTGATCCAGGTCCCACTCATCTAGCTAGCTCTGATCCAGGTCCCACTCATCAAGCTAGCTCTGATCCAGGTCCCACTCATCCACCTAGCTCTGATCCAGGTCCCACTCAACTAGCTAGCTCAGCTCTGATCTAGGTCCCACTCATCTAGCTAGCTCAGCTCTCATCCAGGTCCCACTCATCTAGCTAGCTCTGATCCAGATCCCACTCATCTAGCTAGTTCAGCTCTAATCCAGGTCCCACTCATCTAGCTAGCTCTGATCCAGGTCCCAATCATCTAGCTAGCTCTGATCCAGGTCCCACTCATCTAGCCAGCTCAGCTCTGATCCAAGTCCCACTCAACTAGCTAAGTTAGCTCTGATCCAGTTCCCACTCATCTAGCTAGCTCAGCTCTGATCCAGGTCCCACTCATCTAGCTAGCTCTGATCCAGGTCCCACTCATCTAGCTAGCTCTGATCCAGGTCCCAGTCATCTAGCTAGCTCAGCTCTGATCCAGGTCCCACTCATCTAGCTAGCTCTGATCCAGGTCTCACTCATCTAGCTAGCTCAGCTCTGATCCAGGTCCCACTCATCTAGCTAGTTCAGCTCTGATCCAGGTCCCACTCATCTAGCTAGCTCTGATCCAGGTCCCACTCATCTAGCTAGCTCAGCTCTGATCCAGGTCCCACTCATCTAGCTAGTTCAGCTCTGATCCAGGTCCCACTCATCTAGCTAGCTCAGCTCTGATCCAGGTCCCACTCATCTAGCTAGTTCAGCTCTGATCCAGGTCCCACTCATCTAGCTAGCTCTGATCCAGGTCCCACTCATCTAGCTAGCTCAGCTCTGATCCAGGTCCCACTCATCTAGCTAGCTCTGATCCAGGTCCCACTCATCCACCTAGCTCTGATCCAGGTCCCACTCAACTAGCTAGCTCAGCTCTGATCTAGGTCCCACTCATCTAGCTAGCTCAGCTCTCATCCAGGTCCCACTCATCTAGCTAGCTCTGATCCAGATCCCACTCATCTAGCTAGTTCAGATCTAATCCAGGTCCCACTCATCTAGCTAGCTCTGATCCAGGTCCCACTCATCTAGCTAGCTCTGATCGAGGTCTCACTCATCTAGCTAGCTCAGCTCTGATCCAGGTCCCACTCATCTAGCTAGTTCAGCTCTAATCCAGGTCCCACTCATCTAGCTAGCTCTGATCCAGGTCCCACTCATCTAGCTAGCTCAGTTCTGATCCAGGTCCCACTCATCTAGCTAGCTCTGATCCAGGTCCCACTCATCAAGCTAGCTCTGATCCAGGTCCCACTCATCCACCTAGCTCTGATCCAGGTCCCACTCAACTAGCTAGCTCAGCTCTGATCTAGGTCCCACTCATCTAGCTAGCTCAGCTCTCATCCAGGTCCCACTCATCTAGCTAGCTCTGATCCAGATCCCACTCATCTAGCTAGTTCAGCTCTAATCCAGGTCCCACTCATCTAGCTAGCTCTGATCCAGGTCCCAATCATCTAGCTAGCTCTGATCCAGGTCCCACTCATCTAGCCAGCTCAGCTCTGATCCAAGTCCCACTCAACTAGCTAAGTTAGCTCTGATCCAGTTCCCACTCATCTACCTAGCTCAGCTCTGATCCAGGTCCCACTCATCTAGCTAGCTCTGATCCAGGTCCCACTCATCTAGCTAGCTCAGCTCTGATCCAGGTCCCACTCATCTAGCTAGTTCAGCTCTGATCCAGGTCCCACTCATCTAGCTAGCTCTGATCCAGGTCCCACTCATCAAGCTAGCTCTGATCCAGGTCCCACTCATCCACCTAGCTCTGATCCAGGTCCCACTCAACTAGCTAGCTCTGATCCAGGTCCCACTCATCTAGCTAGCTCAGCTCTGATCCAGGTCCCACTCATCTAGCTAGCTCAGCTCTGATCCAGGTCCCACTCATCTAGCTAGTTCAGCTCTGATCCAGGTCCCACTCATCTAGCTAGCTCTGATCCAGGTCCCACTCATCTACCTAGCTCAGCTCTGATCCAGGACCCACTCATCTAGCTAGTTCAGCTCTGATCCAGGTCCCACTCATCTAGCTAGCTCTGATCCAGGTCCCACTCATCTAGCTAGCTCAGCTCTGATCCAGGTCCCACTCATCTAGCTAGCTCTGATCCAGGTCCCACTCATCTAGCTAGCTCAGCTCTGATCTAGGTCCCACTCATCTAGCTAGCTCTGATCCAGGTCCCACTCATCTAGCTAGCTCTGATCCAGGTCCCACTCATCTAGCTAGCTCAGCTCTGATCCAGGTCCCACTCATCTAGATAGCTCTGATCCAGGTCCCACTCATCTAGCTAGCTCTGATCCAGGTCCCACTCATCTAGCTAGCTCAGTTCTGATCCAGGTCCCACTCATCTAGCTAGCTCTGATCCAGGTCCCACTCATCAAGCTAGCTCTGATCCAGGTCCCACTCATCCACCTAGCTCTGATCCAGGTCCCACTCAACTAGCTAGCTCAGCTCCTATCTAGGTCCCACTCATCTAGCTAGCTCAGCTCTCATCCAGGTCCCACTCATCTAGCTAGCTCTGATCCAGATCCCACTCATCTAGCTAGCTCTGATCCAGGTCCCACTCATCCACCTAGCTCTGATCCAGGTCCCACTCAACTAGCTAGCTCAGCTCCTATCTAGGTCCCACTCATCTAGCTAGCTCAGCTCTCATCCAGGTCCCACTCATCTAGCTAGCTCTGATCCAGATCCCACTCATCTAGCTAGTTCAGCTCTGATCCAGGTCCCACTCAACTAGCTAAGTTAGCTCTAATCCAGGTCCCACTCATCTAGCTAGCTCAGCTCTGATCCAGGTCACACTCATCTAGCTAGCTCTGATCCAGGTCCCACTCATCTAGCTAGCTCAGTTCTGATCCAGGTCCCACTCATCTAGCTAGCTCTGATCCAGGTCCCACTCATCAAGCTAGCTCTGATCCAGGTCCCACTCATCCACCTAGCTCTGATCCAGGTCCCACTCAACTAGCTAGCTCAGCTCTGATCTAGGTCCCACTCATCTAGCTAGCTCAGCTCTCATCCAGGTCCCACTCATCTAGCTAGCTCTGATCCAGATCCCACTCATCTAGCTAGTTCAGCTCTAATCCAGGTCCCACTCATCTAGCTAGCTCTGATCCAGGTCCCACTCATCTAGCTAGCTCTGATCGAGGTCTCACTCATCTAGCTAGCTCAGCTCTGATCCAGGTCCCACTCATCTAGCTAGTTCAGCTCTAATCCAGGTCCCACTCATCTAGCTAGCTCTGATCGAGGTCCCACTCATCTGGCTAGCTCAGCTCTGATCCAGGTCCCACTCATCTAGCTAGCTCAGCTCTGATCCAGGTCCCACTCAACTAGCTAAGTTAGCTCTAATCCAGGTCCCACTCATCTAGCTAGCTCAGCTCTGATCCAGGTCCCACTCATCTAGCTAGCTCAGCTCTGATCCATGTCCCACTCAACTAGCTAAGTTAGCTATAATCCAGGTCCCACTCATCTGGCTAGCTCAGCTCTGATCCAGGTCCCACTCATCTAGCTAGCTCAGCTCTGATCCAGGTCCCACTCAACTAGCTAAGTTAGCTCTAATCCAGGTCCCACTCATCTAGCTAGCTCAGCTCTGATCCAGGTCACACTCATCTAGCTAGCTCAGCTCTGATCCAGGTCCCACTCATCTAGCTAGCTCTGATCCAGGTCCCAATCATCTAGCTAGCTCAGCTCTAATCCAGGTCCCACTCATCTAGCTAGCTCAGCTCTGATCCAGGTCCCACTCATCTAGCTAGCTCAGCTCTGATCCAGGTCCCACTCATCTAGCTAGCTCTGATCCAGGTCCCACTCATCTAACTAGCTCAGCTCTAATCCACGTCCCACTCATCTAGCTAGCTCAGCTCTGATCCAGGTCCCACTCATCTAGCTACCTCAGCTCTTATCCAGTTCCCACTCATCTAGCTAGCTCAGATCCAGGTCCCACTCATCTAGCTAGCTCTGATCCAGGTCCCACTCAACTAGCTAAGTTAGCTCTAATCCAGGTCCCACTAATCTAGCTAGCTCAGCTCTGATCCAGGTCCCACTCATCTAGCTAGCTCAGCTCTGATCCAGGTCCCACTCAACTAGCTAAGTTAGCTCTAATCCAGGTCCCACTCATCTGGCTAGCTCAGCTCTGATCCAGGTCCCACTCATCTAGCTAGCTCAGCTCTGATCCAGGTCCCACTCAACTAGCTAAGTTAGCTCTAATCCAGGTCCCACTCATCTAGCTAGCTCAGCTCTGATCCAGGTCACACTCATCTAGCTAGCTCAGCTCTGATCCAGGTCCCACTCATCTAGCTAGCTCTGATCCAGGTCCCAATCATCTAGCTAGCTCAGCTCTAATCCAGGTCCCACTCATCTAGCTAGCTCAGCTCTGATCCAGGTTCCACTCATCTAGCTAGCTCAGCTCTGATCCAGGTCCCACTCATCTAGCTAGCTCTGATCCAGGTCCCAATCATCTAGGTAGCTCTGATCCAGGTCCCACTCATCTAACTAGCTCAGCTCTAATCCACGTCCCACTCATCTAGCTAGCTCAGCTCTGATCCAGGTCCCACTCATCTAGCTAGCTCAGCTCTTATCCAGGTCCCACTCATCTAGATAGCTCAGATCCAGGTCCCACTCATCTAGCTAGCTCTGATCCAGGTCCCACTCATCTAGCTAGCTCTGATCCAGGTCCCACTCATCTAGCTAGCTCAGCTCTGATCCAAGTCCCACTCAACTAGCTAAGTTAGCTCTGATCCAGTTCCCACTCATCTAGCTAGCTCAGCTCTGATCCAGGTCCCACTCATCTAGCTAGCTCTGATCCAGGTCCCACTCATCTAGCTAGCTCTGATCCAGGTCCCAGTCATCTAGCTAGCTCAGCTCTGATCCAGGTCCCACTCATCTAGCTAGCTCTGATCCAGGTCTCACTCATCTAGCTAGCTCAGCTCTGATCCAGGTCCCACTCATCTAGCTAGTTCAGCTCTGATCCAGATCCCACTCATCTAGCTAGCTCTGATCCAGGTCCCACTCATCTAGCTAGCTCAGCTCTGATCCAGGTCCCACTCATCTAGCTAGCTCTGATCCAGGTCCCACTCATCTAGCTAGCTCTGATCCAGGTCCCACTCATCTAGCTAGCTCAGCTCTGATCCAGGTCCCACTCATCTAGCTAGCTCTGATCCAGGTCCCACTCATCTAGCTAGCTCTGATCCAGGTCCCACTCATCTAGCTAGCTCAGCTCTGATCCAGGTCCCACTCATCTAGATAGCTCTGATCCAGGTCCCACTCATCTAGCTAGCTCTGATCCAGGTCCCACTCATCTAGCTAGCTCAGCTCTGATCCAGGTCCCACTCATCTAGCTAGCTCTGATCCAGGTCCCACTCATCTAGCTAGCTCTGATCCAGGTCCCACTCATCTAGCTAGCTCAGCTCTGATCCAGGTCCCACTCATCAAGCTAGCTCTGATCCAGGTCCCACTCATCCACCTAGCTCTGATCCAGGTCCCACTCAACTAGCTAGCTCAGCTCTGATCTAGGTCCCACTCATCTAGCTAGCTCAGCTCTGATCCAGGTCCCACTCATCTAGCTAGCTCTGATCCAGGTCCCAATCATCTAGGTAGCTCTGATCCAGGTCCCACTCATCTAGCTAGCTCAGCTCTTATCCAGGTCCCACTCATCTAGCTAGCTCAGATCCAGGTCCCACTCATCTAGCTAGCTCTGATCCAGGTCCCAATCATCTAGCTAGCTCTGATCCAGGTCCCACTCATCTAGCTAGCTCAGCTCTGATCCAAGTCCCACTCAACTAGCTAAGTTAGCTCTGATCCAGTTCCCACTCATCTAGCTTGCTCAGCTCTGATCCAGGTCCCACTCATCTAGCTAGCTCTGATCCAGGTCCCACTCATCTAGTTTGCTCTGATCCAGGTCCCAGTCATCTAGCTAGCTCAGCTCTGATCCAGGTCCCACTCATCTAGCTAGCTCTGATCCAGGTCTCACTCATCTAGCTAGCTCAGCTCTGATCCAGGTCCCACTCATCTAGCTAGCTCAGCTCTGATCCAGGTCCCACTCATCTAGCTAGCTCTGATCCAGGTCTCACTCATCTAGCTAGCTCAGCTCTGATCCAGGTCCCACTCATCTAGCTAGTTCAGCTCTGATCCAGGTCCCACTCATCTAGCTAGCTCAGTTCTGATCCAGGTCCCACTCATCTAGCTAGCTCTGATCCAGGTCCCACTCATCAAGCTAGCTCAGATCCAGGTCCCACTCATCCACCTAGCTCTGATCCAGGTCCCACTCAACTAGCTAGCTCAACTCTGATCTAGGTCCCACTCATCTAGCTAGCTCAGCTCTCATCCAGGTCCCACTCATCTAGCTAGCTCTGATCCAGATCCCACTCATCTAGCTAGTTCAGCTCTAATCCAGGTCCCACTCATCTAGCTAGCTCTGATCCAGGTCCCAATCATCTAGCTAGCTCTGATCCAGGTCCCACTCATCTAGCCAGCTCAGCTCTGATCCAAGTCCCACTCAACTAGCTAAGTTAGGTCTGATCCAGTTCCCACTCATCTAGCTAGCTCAGCTCTGATCCAGGTCCCACTCATCTAGCTAGCTCAGCTCTTATCCAGGTCCCACTCATCTAGATAGCTCAGATCCAGGTCCCACTCATCTAGCTAGCTCTGATCCAGGTCCCACGCATCTAGCTAGCTCTGATCCAGGTCCCACTCATCTAGCTAGCTCAGCTCTGATCCAAGTCCCACTCAACTAGCTAAGTTAGCTCTGATCCAGTTCCCACTCATCTAGCTAGCTCAGCTCTGATCCAGGTCCCACTCATCTAGCTAGCTCTGATCCAGGTCCCACTCATCTAGCTAGCTCTGATCCAGGTCCCAGTCATCTAGCTAGCTCAGCTCTGATCCAGGTCCCACTCATCTAGCTAGCTCTGATCCAGGTCTCACTCATCTAGCTAGCTCAGCTCTGATCCAGGTCCCACTCATCTAGCTAGTTCAGCTCTGATCCAGATCCCACTCATCTAGCTAGCTCTGATCCAGGTCCCACTCATCTAGCTAGCTCAGCTCTGATCCAGGTCCCACTCATCTAGCTAGCTCTGATCCAGGTCCCACTCATCTAGCTAGCTCTGATCCAGGTCCCACTCATCTAGCTAGCTCAGCTCTGATCCAGGTCCCACTCATCTAGCTAGCTCTGATCCAGGTCCCACTCATCTAGCTAGCTCTGATCCAGGTCCCACTCATCTAGCTAGCTCAGCTCTGATCCAGGTCCCACTCATCTAGATAGCTTTGATCCAGGTCCCACTCATCTAGCTAGCTCTGATCCAGGTCCCACTCATCTAGCTAGCTCAGCTCTGATCCAGGTCCCACTCATCTAGCTAGCTCTGATCCAGGTCCCACTCATCAAGCTAGCTCTGATCCAGGTCCCACTCATCCACCTACCTCTGATCCAGGTCCCACTCAACTAGCTAGCTCAGCTCTGATCTAGGTCCCACTCATCTAGCTAGCTCAGCTCTGATCCAGGTCCCACTCATCTAGCTAGCTCTGATCCAGGTCCCAATCATCTAGGTAGCTCTGATCCAGGTCCCACTCATCTAACTAGCTCAGCTCTAATCCACGTCCCACTCATCTAGCTAGCTCAGCTCTGATCCAGGTCCCACTCATCTAGCTATCTCAGCTCTTATCCAGGTCCCACTCATCTAGCTAGCTCAGATCCAGGTCCCACTCATCTAGCTAGCTCTGATCCAGGTCCCAATCATCTAGCTAGCTCTAATCCAGGTCCCACTCATCTAGCTAGCTCAGCTCTGATCCAAGTCCCACTCAACTAGCTAAGTTAGCTGTGATCCAGTTCCCACTCATCTAGCTTGCTCAGCTCTGATCCAGGTCCCACTCATCTAGCTAGCTCTGATCCAGGTCCCACTCATCTAGTTTGCTCTGATCCAGGTCCCAGTCATCTAGCTAGCTCAGCTCTGATCCAGGTCCCACTCATCTAGCTAGTTCAGCTCTGATCCAGGTCCCACTCATCTAGCTAGCTCTGATCCAGGTCCCAGTCATCTAGCTAGCTCAGCTCTGATCCAGGTCCCACTCATCTAGCTAGCTCTGATCCAGGTCCCACCCATCTAGCTAGCTCAGTTCTGATCCAGGTCCCACTCATCTAGCTAGCTCTGATCCAGGTCCCACTCATCAAGCTAGCTCTGATCCAGGTCCCACTCATCCACCTAGCTCTGATCCAGGTCCCACTCAACTAGCTAGCTCAGCTCTGATCTAGGTCCCACTCATCTAGCTAGCTCAGCTCTCATCCAGGTCCCACTCATCTAGCTAGCTCTGATCCAGATCCCACTCATCTAGCTAGTTCAGCTCTAATCCAGGTCCCACTCATCTAGCTAGCTCTGATCCAGGTCCCAATCATCTAGCTAGCTCTGATCCAGGTCCCACTCATCTAGCCAGCTCAGCTCTGATCCAAGTCCCACTCAACTAGCTAAGTTAGCTCTGATCCAGGTCCCACTCATCTAGCCAGCTCAGCTCTGATCCAAGTCCCACTCAACTAGCTAAGTTAGCTCTGATCCAGTTCCCACTCATCTAGCTAGCTCAGCTCTGATCCAGGTCCCACTCATCTAGCTAGCTCTGATCCAGATCCCACTCATCTAGCTAGTTCAGCTCTAATCCAGGTCCCACTCATCTAGATAGCTCTGATCCAGGTCCCACTCATCTAGCTAGCTCTGATCCAGGTCCCACTCATCTAGCTAGCTCAGCTCTTATCCAGGTCCCACTCATCTAGATAGCTCAGATCCAGGTCCCACTCATCTAGCTAGCTCTGATCCAGGTCCCACTCATCTAGCTAGCTCTGATCCAGGTCCCACTCATCTAGCTAGCTCAGCTCTGATCCAAGTCCCACTCAACTAGCTAAGTTAGCTCTGATCCAGTTCCCACTCATCTAGCTAGCTCAGCTCTGATCCAGGTCCCACTCATCTAGCTAGCTCTGATCCAGGTCCCACTCATCTAGCTAGCTCTGATCCAGGTCCCAGTCATCTAGCTAGCTCAGCTCTGATCCAGGTCCCACTCATCTAGCTAGCTCTGATCCAGGTCTCACTCATCTAGCTAGCTCAGCTCTGATCCAGGTCCCACTCATCTAGCTAGTTCAGCTCTGATCCAGATCCCACTCATCTAGCTAGCTCTGATCCAGGTCCCACTCATCTAGCTAGCTCAGCTCTGATCCAGGTCCCACTCATCTAGCTAGCTCTGATCCAGGTCCCACTCATCTAGCTAGCTCTGATCCAGGTCCCACTCATCTAGCTAGCTCTGATCCAGGTCCCACTCATCTAGCTAGCTCTGATCCAGGTCCCACTCATCTAGCTAGCTCAGCTCTGATCCAGGTCCCACTCATCTAGATAGCTCTGATCCAGGTCCCACTCATCTAGCTAGCTCTGATCCAGGTCCCACTCATCTAGCTAGCTCAGCTCTGATCCAGGTCCCACTCATCTAGCTAGCTCTGATCCAGGTCCCACTCATCAAGCTAGCTCTGATCCAGGTCCCACTCATCCACGTAGCTCTGATCCAGGTCCCACTCAACTAGCTAGCTCAGCTCTGATCTAGGTCCCACTCATCTAGCTAGCTCAGCTCTGATCCAGGTCCCACTCATCTAGCTAGCTCTGATCCAGGTCCCAATCATCTAGGTAGCTCTGATCCAGGTCCCACTCATCTAACTAGCTCAGCTCTAATCCACGTCCCACTCATCTAGCTAGCTCAGCTCTGATCCAGGTCCCACTCATCTAGCTAGCTCAGCTCTTATCCAGGTCCCACTCATCTAGCTAGCTCAGATCCAGGTCCCACTCATCTAGCTAGCTCTGATCCAGGTCCCAATCATCTAGCTAGCTCTGATCCAGGTCCCACTCATCTAGCTAGCTCAGCTCTGATCCAAGTCCCACTCAACTAGCTAAGTTAGCTCTGATCCAGTTCCCACTCATCTAGCTTGCTCAGCTCTGATCCAGGTCCCACTCATCTAGCTAGCTCTGATCCAGGTCCCACTCATCTAGTTAGCTCTGATCCTGGTCCCAGTCATCTAGCTAGCTCAGCTCTGATCCAGGTCCCACTCATCTAGCTCAGCTCTGATCCAGGTCCCACTCATCTAGCTAGCTCAGTTCTGATCCAGGTCCCACTCATCTAGCTAGCTCTGATCCAGGTCCCACTCATCAAGCTAGCTCTGATCCAGGTCCCACTCATCCACCTAGCTCTGATCCAGGTCCCACTCAACTAGCTAGCTCAGCTCTGATCTAGGTCCCACTCATCTAGCTAGCTCAGCTCTCATCCAGGTCCCACTCATCTAGCTAGCTCTGATCCAGATCCCACTCATCTAGCTAGTTCAGCTCTAATCCAGGTCCCACTCATCTAGCTAGCTCTGATCCAGGTCCCAATCATCTAGCTAGCTCTGATCCAGGTCCCACTCATCTAGCCAGCTCAGCTCTGATCCAAGTCCCACTCAACTAGCTAAGTTAGCTCTGATCCAGTTCCCACTCATCTAGCTAGCTCAGCTCTGATCCAGGTCCCACTCATCTAGCTAGCTCTGATCCAGGTCCCACTCATCTAGCTAGCTCTGATCCAGGTCCCAGTCATCTAGCTAGCTCAGCTCTGATCCAGGTCCCACTCATCTAGCTAGCTCTGATCCAGGTCTCACTCATCTAGCTAGCTCAGCTCTGATCCAGGTCCCACTCATCTAGCTAGTTCAGCTCTGATCCAGGTCCCACTCATCTAGCTAGCTCTGATCCAGGTCCCACTCATCTAGCTAGCTCAGCTCTGATCCAGGTCCCACTCATCTAGCTAGTTCAGCTCTGATCCAGGTCCCACTCATCTAGCTAGCTCTGATCCAGGTCCCACTCATCTAGCTAGCTCAGCTCTGATCCAGGTCCCACTCATCTAGCTAGCTCTGATCCAGGTCCCACTCATCTAGCTAGCTCTGATCCAGGTCCCACTCATCTAGCTAGCTCAGCTCTGATCCAGGTCCCACTCATCTAGCTAGCTCTGATCCAGGTCCCACTCATCTAGCTAGCTCTGATCCAGGTCCCACTCATCTAGCTAGCTCAGCTCTGATCCAGGTCCCACTCATCTAGATAGCTCTGATCCAGGTCCCACTCATCTAGCTAGCTCTGATCCAGGTCCCACTCATCTAGCTAGCTCAGTTCTGATCCAGGTCCCACTCATCTAGCTAGCTCTGATCCAGGTCCCACTCATCAAGCTAGCTCTGATCCAGGTCCCACTCATCCACCTAGCTCTGATCCAGGTCCCACTCAACTAGCTAGCTCAGCTCTGACAAGGTCCCACTCATCTAGCTAGCTCAGCTCTCATCCAGGTCCCACTCATCTAGCTAGCTCTGATCCAGATCCCACTCATCTAGCTAGTTCAGCTCTAATCCAGGTCCCACTCATCTAGCTAGCTCTGATCCAGGTCCCACTCATCTAGCTAGCTCTGATCGAGGTCTCACTCATCTAGCTAGCTCAGCTCTGATCCAGGTCCCACTCATCTAGCTAGTTCAGCTCTAATCCAGGTCCCACTCATCTAGCTAGCTCTGATCGAGGTCCCACTCATCTGGCTAGCTCAGCTCTGATCCAGGTCCCACTCATCTAGCTAGCTCAGCTCTGATCCAGGTCCCACTCAACTAGCTAAGTTAGCTCTAATCCAGGTCCCACTCATCTAGCTAGCTCAGCTCTGATCCAGGTCCCACTCATCTAGCTAGCTCAGCTCTGATCCATGTCCCACTCAACTAGCTTAGTTAGCTCTAATCCAGGTCCCACTCATCTGGCTAGCTCAGCTCTGATCCAGGTCCCACTCATCTAGCTAGCTCAGCTCTGATCCAGGTCCCACTCAACTAGCTAAGTTAGCTCTAATCCAGGTCCCACTCATCTAGCTAGCTCAGCTCTGATCCAGGTCACACTCATCTAGCTAGCTCAGCTCTGATCCAGGTCCCACTCATCTAGCTAGCTCTGATCCAGGTCCCAATCATCTAGCTAGCTCAGCTCTAATCCAGGTCCCACTCATCTAGCTAGCTCAGCTCTGATCCAGGTCCCACTCATCTAGCTAGCTCAGCTCTGATCCAGGTCCCACTCATCTAGCTAGCTCTGATCCAGGTCCCACTCATCTAACTAGCTCAGCTCTAATCCACGTCCCACTCATCTAGCTAGCTCAGCTCTGATCCAGGTCCCACTCATCTAGCTAGCTCAGCTCTTATCCAGTTCCCACTCATCTAGCTAGCTCAGATCCAGGTCCCACTCATCTAGCTAGCTCTGATCCAGGTCCCACTCAACTAGCTAAGTTAGCTCTAATCCAGGTCCCACTCATCTAGCTAGCTCAGCTCTGATCCAGGTCCCACTCATCTAGCTAGCTCAGCTCTGATCCAGGTCCCACTCAACTATCTAAGTTAGCTCTAATCCAGGTCCCACTCATCTGGCTAGCTCAGCTCTGATCCAGGTCCCACTCATCTAGCTAGCTCAGCTCTGATCCAGGTCCCACTCAACTAGCTAAGTTAGCTCTAATCCAGGTCCCACTCATCTAGCTAGCTCAGCTCTGATCCAGGTCACACTCATCTAGCTAGTTCAGCTCTGATCCAGGTCCCACTCATCTAGCTAGCTCTGATCCAGGTCCCAATCATCTAGCTAGCTCAGCTCTAATCCAGGTCCCACTCATCTAGCTAGCTCAGCTCTGATCCAGGTTCCACTCATCTAGCTAGCTCAGCTCTGATCCAGGTCCCACTCATCTAGCTAGTTCAGCTCTGATCCAGGTCCCACTCATCTAGCTAGCTCTGATCCAGGTCCCACTCATCTAGCTAGCTCAGCTCTGATCCAGGTCCCACTCATCTAGCTAGTTCAGCTCTGATCCAGGTCCCACTCATCTAGATAGCTTTGATCCAGGTCCCACTCATCTAGCTAGCTCTGATCCAGGTCCCACTCATCTAGCTAGCTCAGCTCTGATCCAGGTCCCACTCATCTAGCTAGCTCTGATCCAGGTCCCACTCATCAAGCTAGCTCTGATCCAGGTCCCACTCATCCACCTACCTCTGATCCAGGTCCCACTCAACTAGCTAGCTCAGCTCTGATCTAGGTCCCACTCATCTAGCTAGCTCAGCTCTGATCCAGGTCCCACTCATCTAGCTAGCTCTGATCCAGGTCCCAATCATCTAGGTAGCTCTGATCCAGGTCCCACTCATCTAACTAGCTCAGCTCTAATCCACGTCCCACTCATCTAGCTAGCTCAGCTCTGATCCAGGTCCCACTCATCTAGCTAGCTCAGCTCTTATCCAGGTCCCACTCATCTAGCTAGCTCAGATCCAGGTCCCACTCATCTAGCTAGCTCTGATCCAGGTCCCAATCATCTAGCTAGCTCTGATCCAGGTCCCACTCATCTAGCTAGCTCAGCTCTGATCCAAGTCCCACTCAACTAGCTAAGTTAGCTGTGATCCAGTTCCCACTCATCTAGCTTGCTCAGCTCTGATCCAGGTCCCACTCATCTAGCTAGCTCTGATCCAGGTCCCACTCATCTAGTTTGCTCTGATCCAGGTCCCAGTCATCTAGCTAGCTCAGCTCTGATCCAGGTCCCACTCATCTAGCTAGTTCAGCTCTGATCCAGGTCACACTCATCTAGCTAGCTCAGCTCTTATCCAGGTCCCACTCATCTAGCTAGCTCAGATCCAGGTCCCACTCATCTAGCTAGCTCTGATCCAGGTCCCAATCATCTAGCTAGCTCTGATCCAGGTCCCACTCATCTAGCTAGCTCAGCTCTGATCCAAGTCCCACTCAACTAGCTAAGTTAGCTGTGATCCAGTTCCCACTCATCTAGCTTGCTCAGCTCTGATCCAGGTCCCACTCATCTAGCTAGCTCTGATCCAGGTCCCACTCATCTAGTTTGCTCTGATCCAGGTCCCAGTCATCTAGCTAGCTCAGCTCTAATCCAGGTCCCACTCATCTAGCTAGCTCAGCTCTGATCCAGGTCACACTCATCTAGCTAGTTCAGCTCTGATCCAGGTCCCACTCATCTAGCTAGCTCTGATCCAGGTCCCAATCATCTAGCTAGCTCAGCTCTAATCCAGGTCCCACTCATCTAGCTAGCTCAGCTCTGATCCAGGTTCCACTCATCTAGCTAGCTCAGCTCTGATCCAGGTCCCACTCATCTAGCTAGTTCAGCTCTGATCCAGGTCCCACTCATCTAGCTAGCTCTGATCCAGGTCCCACTCATCTAGCTAGCTCAGCTCTGATCCAGGTCCCACTCATCTAGCTAGTTCAGCTCTGATCCAGGTCCCACTCATCTAGATAGCTTTGATCCAGGTCCCACTCATCTAGCTAGCTCTGATCCAGGTCCCACTCATCTAGCTAGCTCAGCTCTGATCCAGGTCCCACTCATCTAGCTAGCTCTGATCCAGGTCCCACTCATCAAGCTAGCTCTGATCCAGGTCCCACTCATCCACCTACCTCTGATCCAGGTCCCACTCAACTAGCTAGCTCAGCTCTGATCTAGGTCCCACTCATCTAGCTAGCTCAGCTCTGATCCAGGTCCCACTCATCTAGCTAGCTCTGATCCAGGTCCCAATCATCTAGGTAGCTCTGATCCAGGTCCCACTCATCTAACTAGCTCAGCTCTAATCCACGTCCCACTCATCTAGCTAGCTCAGCTCTGATCCAGGTCCCACTCATCTAGCTAGCTCAGCTCTTATCCAGGTCCCACTCATCTAGCTAGCTCAGATCCAGGTCCCACTCATCTAGCTAGCTCTGATCCAGGTCCCAATCATCTAGCTAGCTCTGATCCAGGTCCCACTCATCTAGCTAGCTCAGCTCTGATCCAAGTCCCACTCAACTAGCTAAGTTAGCTGTGATCCAGTTCCCACTCATCTAGCTTGCTCAGCTCTGATCCAGGTCCCACTCATCTAGCTAGCTCTGATCCAGGTCCCACTCATCTAGTTTGCTCTGATCCAGGTCCCAGTCATCTAGCTAGCTCAGCTCTGATCCAGGTCCCACTCATCTAGCTAGCTCAGCTCTGATCCAGGTCCCACTCATCTAGCTAGCTCTGATCCAGGTCCCACCCATCTAGCTAGCTCAGTTCTGATCCAGGTCCCACTCATCTAGCTAGCTCTGATCCAGGTCCCACTCATCAAGCTAGCTCTGATCCAGGTCCCACTCATCCACCTAGCTCTGATCCAGGTCCCACTCAACTAGCTAGCTCAGCTCTGATCTAGGTCCCACTCATCTAGCTAGCTCAGCTCTCATCCAGGTCCCACTCATCTAGCTAGCTCTGATCCAGATCCCACTCATCTAGCTAGTTCAGCTCTAATCCAGGTCCCACTCATCTAGCTAGCTCTGATCCAGGTCCCAATCATCTAGCTAGCTCTGATCCAGGTCCCACTCATCTAGCCAGCTCAGCTCTGATCCAAGTCCCACTCAACTAGCTAAGTTAGCTCTGATCCAGGTCCCACTCATCTAGCCAGCTCAGCTCTGATCCAAGTCCCACTCAACTAGCTAAGTTAGCTCTGATCCAGTTCCCACTCATCTAGCTAGCTCAGCTCTGATCCAGGTCCCACTCATCTAGCTAGCTCTGATCCAGATCCCACTCATCTAGCTAGTTCAGCTCTAATCCAGGTCCCACTCATCTAGATAGCTCTGATCCAGGTCCCACTCATCTAGCTAGCTCTGATCCAGGTCCCACTCATCTAGCTAGCTCAGCTCTTATCCAGGTCCCACTCATCTAGATAGCTCAGATCCAGGTCCCACTCATCTAGCTAGCTCTGATCCAGGTCCCACTCATCTAGCTAGCTCTGATCCAGGTCCCACTCATCTAGCTAGCTCAGCTCTGATCCAAGTCCCACTCAACTAGCTAAGTTAGCTCTGATCCAGTTCCCACTCATCTAGCTAGCTCAGCTCTGATCCAGGTCCCACTCATCTAGCTAGCTCTGATCCAGGTCCCACTCATCTAGCTAGCTCTGATCCAGGTCCCAGTCATCTAGCTAGCTCAGCTCTGATCCAGGTCCCACTCATCTAGCTAGCTCTGATCCAGGTCTCACTCATCTAGCTAGCTCAGCTCTGATCCAGGTCCCACTCATCTAGCTAGTTCAGCTCTGATCCAGATCCCACTCATCTAGCTAGCTCTGATCCAGGTCCCACTCATCTAGCTAGCTCAGCTCTGATCCAGGTCCCACTCATCTAGCTAGCTCTGATCCAGGTCCCACTCATCTAGCTAGCTCTGATCCAGGTCCCACTCATCTAGCTAGCTCTGATCCAGGTCCCACTCATCTAGCTAGCTAAGCTCTGATCCAGGTCCCACTCATCTAGATAGCTCTGATCCAGGTCCCACTCATCTAGCTAGCTCTGATCCAGGTCCCACTCATCTAGCTAGCTCAGCTCTGATCCAGGTCCCACTCATCTAGCTAGCTCTGATCCAGGTCCCACTCATCAAGCTAGCTCTGATCCAGGTCCCACTCATCCACGTAGCTCTGATCCAGGTCCCACTCAACTAGCTAGCTCAGCTCTGATCTAGGTCCCACTCATCTAGCTAGCTCAGCTCTGATCCAGGTCCCACTCATCTAGCTAGCTCTGATCCAGGTCCCAATCATCTAGGTAGCTCTGATCCAGGTCCCACTCATCTAACTAGCTCAGCTCTAATCCACGTCCCACTCATCTAGCTAGCTCAGCTCTGATCCAGGTCCCACTCATCTAGCTAGCTCAGCTCTTATCCAGGTCCCACTCATCTAGCTAGCTCAGATCCAGGTCCCACTCATCTAGCTAGCTCTGATCCAGGTCCCAATCATCTAGCTAGCTCTGATCCAGGTCCCACTCATCTAGCTAGCTCAGCTCTGATCCAAGTCCCACTCAACTAGCTAAGTTAGCTCTGATCCAGTTCCCACTCATCTAGCTTGCTCAGCTCTGATCCAGGTCCCACTCATCTAGCTAGCTCTGATCCAGGTCCCACTCATCTAGTTAGCTCTGATCCTGGTCCCAGTCATCTAGCTAGCTCAGCTCTGATCCAGGTCCCACTCATCTAGCTCAGCTCTGATCCAGGTCCCACTCATCTAGCTAGCTCAGTTCTGATCCAGGTCCCACTCATCTAGCTAGCTCTGATCCAGGTCCCACTCATCAAGCTAGCTCTGATCCAGGTCCCACTCATCCACCTAGCTCTGATCCAGGTCCCACTCAACTAGCTAGCTCAGCTCTGATCTAGGTCCCACTCATCTAGCTAGCTCAGCTCTCATCCAGGTCCCACTCATCTAGCTAGCTCTGATCCAGATCCCACTCATCTAGCTAGTTCAGCTCTAATCCAGGTCCCACTCATCTAGCTAGCTCTGATCCAGGTCCCAATCATCTAGCTAGCTCTGATCCAGGTCCCACTCATCTAGCCAGCTCAGCTCTGATCCAAGTCCCACTCAACTAGCTAAGTTAGCTCTGATCCAGTTCCCACTCATCTAGCTAGCTCAGCTCTGATCCAGGTCCCACTCATCTAGCTAGCTCTGATCCAGGTCCCACTCATCTAGCTAGCTCTGATCCAGGTCCCAGTCATCTAGCTAGCTCAGCTCTGATCCAGGTCCCACTCATCTAGCTAGTTCAGCTCTGATCCAGGTCCCACTCATCTAGCTAGCTCTGATCCAGGTCCCACTCATCTAGCTAGCTCAGCTCTGATCCAGGTCCCACTCATCTAGCTAGCTCTGATCCAGGTCCCACTCATCTAGCTAGCTCTGATCCAGGTCCCACTCATCTAGCTAGCTCAGCTCTGATCCAGGTCCCACTCATCTAGATAGCTCTGATCCAGGTCCCACTCATCTAGCTAGCTCTGATCCAGGTCCCACTCATCTAGCTAGCTCAGTTCTGATCCAGGTCCCACTCATCTAGCTAGCTCTGATCCAGGTCCCACTCATCAAGCTAGCTCTGATCCAGGTCCCACTCATCCACCTAGCTCTGATCCAGGTCCCACTCAACTAGCTAGCTCAGCTCTCACAAGGTCCCACTCATCTAGCTAGCTCAGCTCTCATCCAGGTCCCACTCATCTAGCTAGCTCTGATCCAGATCCCACTCATCTAGCTAGTTCAGCTCTAATCCAGGTCCCACTCATCTAGCTAGCTCTGATCCAGGTCCCACTCATCTAGCTAGCTCTGATCGAGGTCTCACTCATCTAGCTAGCTCAGCTCTGATCCAGGTCCCACTCATCTAGCTAGTTCAGCTCTAATCCAGGTCCCACTCATCTAGCTAGCTCTGATCGAGGTCCCACTCATCTGGCTAGCTCAGCTCTGATCCAGGTCCCACTCATCTAGCTAGCTCAGCTCTGATCCAGGTCCCACTCAACTAGCTAAGTTAGCTCTAATCCAGGTCCCACTCATCTAGCTAGCTCAGCTCTGATCCAGGTCCCACTCATCTAGCTAGCTCAGCTCTGATCCATGTCCCACTCAACTAGCTTAGTTAGCTCTAATCCAGGTCCCACTCATCTGGCTAGCTCAGCTCTGATCCAGGTCCCACTCATCTAGCTAGCTCAGCTCTGATCCAGGTCCCACTCAACTAGCTAAGTTAGCTCTAATCCAGGTCCCACTCATCTAGCTAGCTCAGCTCTGATCCAGGTCACACTCATCTAGCTAGCTCAGCTCTGATCCAGGTCCCACTCATCTAGCTAGCTCTGATCCAGGTCCCAATCATCTAGCTAGCTCAGCTCTAATCCAGGTCCCACTCATCTAGCTAGCTCAGCTCTGATCCAGGTCCCACTCATCTAGCTAGCTCAGCTCTTATCCAGGTCCCACTCATCTAGCTAGCTCAGATCCAGGTCCCACTCATCTAGCTAGCTCTGATCCAGGTCCCAATCATCTAGCTAGCTCTGATCCAGGTCCCACTCATCTAGCTAGCTCAGCTCTGATCCAAGTCCCACTCAACTAGCTAAGTTAGCTCTGATCCAGTTCCCACTCATCTAGCTTGCTCAGCTCTGATCCAGGTCCCACTCATCTAGCTAGCTCTGATCCAGGTCCCACTCATCTAGTTAGCTCTGATCCTGGTCCCAGTCATCTAGCTAGCTCAGCTCTGATCCAGGTCCCACTCATCTAGCTCAGCTCTGATCCAGGTCCCACTCATCTAGCTAGCTCAGTTCTGATCCAGGTCCCACTCATCTAGCTAGCTCTGATCCAGGTCCCACTCATCAAGCTAGCTCTGATCCAGGTCCCACTCATCCACCTAGCTCTGATCCAGGTCCCACTCAACTAGCTAGCTCAGCTCTGATCTAGGTCCCACTCATCTAGCTAGCTCAGCTCTCATCCAGGTCCCACTCATCTAGCTAGCTCTGATCCAGATCCCACTCATCTAGCTAGTTCAGCTCTAATCCAGGTCCCACTCATCTAGCTAGCTCTGATCCAGGTCCCAATCATCTAGCTAGCTCTGATCCAGGTCCCACTCATCTAGCCAGCTCAGCTCTGATCCAAGTCCCACTCAACTAGCTAAGTTAGCTCTGATCCAGTTCCCACTCATCTAGCTAGCTCAGCTCTGATCCAGGTCCCACTCATCTAGCTAGCTCTGATCCAGGTCCCACTCATCTAGCTAGCTCTGATCCAGGTCCCAGTCATCTAGCTAGCTCAGCTCTGATCCAGGTCCCACTCATCTAGCTAGCTCTGATCCAGGTCTCACTCATCTAGCTAGCTCAGCTCTGATCCAGGTCCCACTCATCTAGCTAGTTCAGCTCTGATCCAGGTCCCACTCATCTAGCTAGCTCTGATCCAGGTCCCACTCATCTAGCTAGCTCAGCTCTGATCCAGGTCCCACTCATCTAGCTAGTTCAGCTCTGATCCAGGTCCCACTCATCTAGCTAGCTCTGATCCAGGTCCCACTCATCTAGCTAGCTCAGCTCTGATCCAGGTCCCACTCATCTAGCTAGCTCTGATCCAGGTCCCACTCATCTAGCTAGCTCTGATCCAGGTCCCACTCATCTAGCTAGCTCAGCTCTGATCCAGGTCCCACTCATCTAGCTAGCTCTGATCCAGGTCCCACTCATCTAGCTAGCTCAGCTCTGATCCAGGTCCCACTCATCTAGATAGCTCTGATCCAGGTCCCACTCATCTAGCTAGCTCTGATCCAGGTCCCACTCATCTAGCTAGCTCAGTTCTGATCCAGGTCCCACTCATCTAGCTAGCTCTGATCCAGGTCCCACTCATCAAGCTAGCTCTGATCCAGGTCCCACTCATCCACCTAGCTCTGATCCAGGTCCCACTCAACTAGCTAGCTCAGCTCTGACAAGGTCCCACTCATCTAGCTAGCTCAGCTCTCATCCAGGTCCCACTCATCTAGCTAGCTCTGATCCAGATCCCACTCATCTAGCTAGTTCAGCTCTAATCCAGGTCCCACTCATCTAGCTAGCTCTGATCCAGGTCCCACTCATCTAGCTAGCTCTGATCGAGGTCTCACTCATCTAGCTAGCTCAGCTCTGATCCAGGTCCCACTCATCTAGCTAGTTCAGCTCTAATCCAGGTCCCACTCATCTAGCTAGCTCTGATCCAGGTCCCAATCATCTAGCTAGCTCTGATCCAGGTCCCACTCATCTAGCCAGCTCAGCTCTGATCCAAGTCCCACTCAACTAGCTAAGTTAGCTCTGATCCAGTTCCCACTCATCTAGCTAGCTCAGCTCTGATCCAGGTCCCACTCATCTAGCTAGCTCTGATCCAGGTCCCACTCATCTAGCTAGCTCTGATCCAGGTCCCAGTCATCTAGCTAGCTCAGCTCTGATCCAGGTCCCACTCATCTAGCTAGTTCAGCTCTGATCCAGGTCCCACTCATCTAGCTAGCTCTGATCCAGGTCCCACTCATCTAGCTAGCTCAGCTCTGATCCAGGTCCCACTCATCTAGCTAGCTCTGATCCAGGTCCCACTCATCTAGCTAGCTCTGATCCAGGTCCCACTCATCTAGCTAGCTCAGCTCTGATCCAGGTCCCACTCATCTAGATAGCTCTGATCCAGGTCCCACTCATCTAGCTAGCTCTGATCCAGGTCCCACTCATCAAGCTAGCTCTGATCCAGGTCCCACTCATCCACCTAGCTCTGATCCAGGTCCCACTCAACTAGCTAGCTCAGCTCTGACAAGGTCCCACTCATCTAGCTAGCTCAGCTCTCATCCAGGTCCCACTCATCTAGCTAGCTCTGATCCAGATCCCACTCATCTAGCTAGTTCAGCTCTAATCCAGGTCCCACTCATCTAGCTAGCTCTGATCCAGGTCCCACTCATCTAGCTAGCTCTGATCGAGGTCTCACTCATCTAGCTAGCTCAGCTCTGATCCAGGTCCCACTCATCTAGCTAGTTCAGCTCTAATCCAGGTCCCACTCATCTAGCTAGCTCTGATCGAGGTCCCACTCATCTGGCTAGCTCAGCTCTGATCCAGGTCCCACTCATCTAGCTAGCTCAGCTCTGATCCAGGTCCCACTCAACTAGCTAAGTTAGCTCTAATCCAGGTCCCACTCATCTAGCTAGCTCAGCTCTGATCCAGGTCCCACTCATCTAGCTAGCTCAGCTCTGATCCATGTCCCACTCAACTAGCTTAGTTAGCTCTAATCCAGGTCCCACTCATCTGGCTAGCTCAGCTCTGATCCAGGTCCCACTCATCTAGCTAGCTCAGCTCTGATCCAGGTCCCACTCAACTAGCTAAGTTAGCTCTAATCCAGGTCCCACTCATCTAGCTAGCTCAGCTCTGATCCAGGTCACACTCATCTAGCTAGCTCAGCTCTGATCCAGGTCCCACTCATCTAGCTAGCTCTGATCCAGGTCCCAATCATCTAGCTAGCTCAGCTCTAATCCAGGTCCCACTCATCTAGCTAGCTCAGCTCTGATCCAGGTCCCACTCATCTAGCTAGCTCAGCTCTTATCCAGGTCCCACTCATCTAGCTAGCTCAGATCCAGGTCCCACTCATCTAGCTAGCTCTGATCCAGGTCCCAATCATCTAGCTAGCTCTGATCCAGGTCCCACTCATCTAGCTAGCTCAGCTCTGATCCAAGTCCCACTCAACTAGCTAAGTTAGCTCTGATCCAGTTCCCACTCATCTAGCTTGCTCAGCTCTGATCCAGGTCCCACTCATCTAGCTAGCTCTGATCCAGGTCCCACTCATCTAGTTAGCTCTGATCCTGGTCCCAGTCATCTAGCTAGCTCAGCTCTGATCCAGGTCCCACTCATCTAGCTAGCTCAGTTCTGATCCAGGTCCCACTCATCTAGCTAGCTCTGATCCAGGTCCCACTCATCAAGCTAGCTCTGATCCAGGTCCCACTCATCCACCTAGCTCTGATCCAGGTCCCACTCAACTAGCTAGCTCAGCTCTGATCTAGGTCCCACTCATCTAGCTAGCTCAGCTCTCATCCAGGTCCCACTCATCTAGCTAGCTCTGATCCAGATCCCACTCATCTAGCTAGTTCAGCTCTAATCCAGGTCCCACTCATCTAGCTAGCTCTGATCCAGGTCCCAATCATCTAGCTAGCTCTGATCCAGGTCCCACTCATCTAGCCAGCTCAGCTCTGATCCAAGTCCCACTCAACTAGCTAAGTTAGCTCTGATCCAGTTCCCACTCATCTAGCTAGCTCAGCTCTGATCCAGGTCCCACTCATCTAGCTAGCTCTGATCCAGGTCCCACTCATCTAGCTAGCTCTGATCCAGGTCCCAGTCATCTAGCTAGCTCAGCTCTGATCCAGGTCCCACTCATCTAGCTAGCTCTGATCCAGGTCTCACTCATCTAGCTAGCTCAGCTCTGATCCAGGTCCCACTCATCTAGCTAGTTCAGCTCTGATCCAGGTCCCACTCATCTAGCTAGCTCTGATCCAGGTCCCACTCATCTAGCTAGCTCAGCTCTGATCCAGGTCCCACTCATCTAGCTAGTTCAGCTCTGATCCAGGTCCCACTCATCTAGCTAGCTCTGATCCAGGTCCCACTCATCTAGCTAGCTCAGCTCTGATCCAGGTCCCACTCATCTAGCTAGCTCTGATCCAGGTCCCACTCATCTAGCTAGCTCTGATCCAGGTCCCACTCATCTAGCTAGCTCAGCTCTGATCCAGGTCCCACTCATCTAGCTAGCTCTGATCCAGGTCCCACTCATCTAGCTAGCTCAGCTCTGATCCAGGTCCCACTCATCTAGATAGCTCTGATCCAGGTCCCACTCATCTAGCTAGCTCTGATCCAGGTCCCACTCATCTAGCTAGCTCAGTTCTGATCCAGGTCCCACTCATCTAGCTAGCTCTGATCCAGGTCCCACTCATCAAGCTAGCTCTGATCCAGGTCCCACTCATCCACCTAGCTCTGATCCAGGTCCCACTCAACTAGCTAGCTCAGCTCTGACAAGGTCCCACTCATCTAGCTAGCTCAGCTCTCATCCAGGTCCCACTCATCTAGCTAGCTCTGATCCAGATCCCACTCATCTAGCTAGTTCAGCTCTAATCCAGGTCCCACTCATCTAGCTAGCTCTGATCCAGGTCCCACTCATCTAGCTAGCTCTGATCGAGGTCTCACTCATCTAGCTAGCTCAGCTCTGATCCAGGTCCCACTCATCTAGCTAGTTCAGCTCTAATCCAGGTCCCACTCATCTAGCTAGCTCTGATCGAGGTCCCACTCATCTGGCTAGCTCAGCTCTGATCCAGGTCCCACTCATCTAGCTAGCTCAGCTCTGATCCAGGTCCCACTCAACTAGCTAAGTTAGCTCTAATCCAGGTCCCACTCATCTAGCTAGCTCAGCTCTGATCCAGGTCCCACTCATCTAGCTAGCTCAGCTCTGATCCATGTCCCACTCAACTAGCTTAGTTAGCTCTAATCCAGGTCCCACTCATCTGGCTAGCTCAGCTCTGATCCAGGTCCCACTCATCTAGCTAGCTCTGATCCAGGTCCCACTCATCTAGCTAGCTCAGCTCTGATCCAGGTCCCACTCATCTAGCTAGCTCTGATCCAGGTCCCACTCATCTAGCTAGCTCTGATCCAGGTCCCACTCATCTAGCTAAGTTAGCTCTGATCCAGTTCCCACTCATCTAGCTAGCTCAGCTCTGATCCAGGTCCCACTCATCTAGCTAGCTCTGATCCAGGTCCCACTCATCTAGCTAGCTCTGATCCAGGTCCCAGTCATCTAGCTAGCTCAGCTCTGATCCAGGTCCCACTCATCTAGCTAGCTCTGATCCAGGTCTCACTCATCTAGCTAGCTCAGCTCTGATCCAGGTCCCACTCATCTAGCTAGTTCAGCTCTGATCCAGGTCCCACTCATCTAGCTAGCTCTGATCCAGGTCCCACTCATCTAGCTAGCTCAGCTCTGATCCAGGTCCCACTCATCTAGCTAGTTCAGCTCTGATCCAGGTCCCACTCATCTAGCTAGCTCTGATCCAGGTCCCACTCATCTAGCTAGCTCAGCTCTGATCCAGGTCCCACTCATCTAGATAGCTCTGATCCAGGTCCCACTCATCTAGCTAGCTCTGATCCAGGTCCCACTCATCTAGCTAGCTCAGTTCTGATCCAGGTCCCACTCATCTAGCTAGCTCTGATCCAGGTCCCACTCATCTAGATAGCTCTGATCCAGGTCCCACTCATCTAGCTAGCTCTGATCCAGGTCCCACTCATCTAGCTAGCTCAGTTCTGATCCAGGTCCCACTCATCTAGCTAGCTCTGATCCAGGTCCCACTCATCAAGCTAGCTCTGATCCAGGTCCCACTCATCAAGCTAGCTCTGATCCAGGTCCCACTCATCTAGCTAGCTCAGCTCTGATCCAGGTCCCACTCAACTAGCTAAGTTAGCTCTAATCCAGGTCCCACTCATCTAGCTAGCTCAGCTCTGATCCAGGTCCCACTCATCTAGCTAGCTCAGCTCTGATCCATGTCCCACTCAACTAGCTTAGTTAGCTCTAATCCAGGTCCCACTCATCTGGCTAGCTCAGCTCTGATCCAGGTCCCACTCATCTAGCTAGCTCTGATCCAGGTCCCACTCATCTAGCTAGCTCAGCTCTGATCCAGGTCCCACTCATCTAGCTAGCTCTGATCCAGGTCCCACTCATCTAGCTAGCTCTGATCCAGGTCCCACTCATCTAGCTAGCTCAGCTCTGATCCAGGTCCCACTCATCTAGCTAGCTCTGATCCAGGTCCCACTCATCTAGCTAGCTCAGCTCTGATCCAGGTCCCACTCATCTAGATAGCTCTGATCCAGGTCCCACTCATCTAGCTAGCTCTGATCCAGGTCCCACTCATCTAGCTAGCTCAGTTCTGATCCAGGTCCCACTCATCTAGCTAGCTCTGATCCAGGTCCCACTCATCAAGCTAGCTCTGATCCAGGTCCCACTCATCCACCTAGCTCTGATCCAGGTCCCACTCAACTAGCTAGCTCAGCTCTGACAAGGTCCCACTCATCTAGCTAGCTCAGCTCTCATCCAGGTCCCACTCATCTAGCTAGCTCTGATCCAGATCCCACTCATCTAGCTAGTTCAGCTCTAATCCAGGTCCCACTCATCTAGCTAGCTCTGATCCAGGTCCCACTCATCTAGCTAGCTCTGATCGAGGTCTCACTCATCTAGCTAGCTCAGCTCTGATCCAGGTCCCACTCATCTAGCTAGTTCAGCTCTAATCCAGGTCCCACTCATCTAGCTAGCTCTGATCGAGGTCCCACTCATCTGGCTAGCTCAGCTCTGATCCAGGTCCCACTCATCTAGCCAGCTCAGCTCTGATCCAGGTCCCACTCAACTAGCTAAGTTAGCTCTGATCCAGGTCCCACTCATCTAGCTAGCTCAGCTCTGATCCAGGTCCCACTCATCTAGCTAGCTCAGCTCTGATCCATGTCCCACTCAACTAGCTTAGTTAGCTCTAATCCAGGTCCCACTCATCTGGCTAGCTCAGCTCTGATCCAGGTCCCACTCATCTAGCTAGCTCAGCTCTGATCCAGGTCCCACTCAACTAGCTAAGTTAGCTCTAATCCAGGTCCCACTCATCTAGCTAGCTCAGCTCTGATCCAGGTCACACTCATCTAGCTAGCTCAGCTCTGATCCAGGTCCCACTCATCTAGCTAGCTCTGATCCAGGTCCCAATCATCTAGCTAGCTCAGCTCTAATCCAGGTCCCACTCATCTAGCTAGCTCAGCTCTGATCCAGGTCCCACTCATCTAGCTAGCTCAGCTCTGATCCAGGTCCCACTCATCTAGCTAGCTCTGATCCAGGTCCCACTCATCTAACTAGCTCAGCTCTAATCCACGTCCCACTCATCTAGCTAGCTCAGCTCTGATCCAGGTCCCACTCATCTAGCTAGCTCAGCTCTTATCCAGTTCCCACTCATCTAGCTAGCTCAGATCCAGGTCCCACTCATCTAGCTAGCTCTGATCCAGGTCCCACTCAACTAGCTAAGTTAGCTCTAATCCAGGTCCCACTCATCTAGCTAGCTCAGCTCTGATCCAGGTCCCACTCATCTAGCTAGCTCAGCTCTGATCCAGGTCCCACTCAACTATCTAAGTTAGCTCTAATCCAGGTCCCACTCATCTGGCTAGCTCAGCTCTGATCCAGGTCCCACTCATCTAGCTAGCTCAGCTCTGATCCAGGTCCCACTCAACTAGCTAAGTTAGCTCTAATCCAGGTCCCACTCATCTAGCTAGCTCAGCTCTGATCCAGGTCACACTCATCTAGCTAGTTCAGGTCTGATCCAGGTCCCACTCATCTAGCTAGCTCTGATCCAGGTCCCAATCATCTAGCTAGCTCAGCTCTAATCCAGGTCCCACTCATCTAGCTAGCTCAGCTCTGATCCAGGTTCCACTCATCTAGCTAGCTCAGCTCTGATCCAGGTCCCACTCATCTAGCTAGTTCAGCTCTGATCCAGGTCCCACTCATCTAGCTAGCTCTGATCCAGGTCCCACTCATCTAGCTAGCTCAGCTCTGATCCAGGTCCCACTCATCTAGCTAGTTCAGCTCTGATCCAGGTCCCACTCATCTAGCTAGCTCTGATCCAGGTCCCACTCATCTAGCTAGCTCAGCTCTGATCCAGGTCCCACTCATCTAGCTAGCTCTGATCCAGGTCCCACTCATCTAGCTAGCTCTGATCCAGGTCCCACTCATCTAGCTAGCTCAGCTCTGATCCAGGTCCCACTCATCTAGCTAGCTCTGATCCAGGTCCCACTCATCTAGCTAGCTCTGATCCAGGTCCCACTCATCTAGCTAGCTCAGCTCTGATCCAGGTCCCACTCATCTAGATAGCTCTGATCCAGGTCCCACTCATCTAGCTAGCTCTGATCCAGGTCCCACTCATCTAGCTAGCTCAGTTCTGATCCAGGTCCCACTCATCTAGCTAGCTCTGATCCAGGTCCCACTCATCAAGCTAGCTCTGATCCAGGTCCCACTCATCCACCTAGCTCTGATCCAGGTCCCACTCAACTAGCTAGCTCAGCTCTGACAAGGTCCCACTCATCTAGCTAGCTCAGCTCTCATCCAGGTCCCACTCATCTAGCTAGCTCTGATCCAGATCCCACTCATCTAGCTAGTTCAGCTCTAATCCAGGTCCCACTCATCTAGCTAGCTCTGATCCAGGTCCCACTCATCTAGCTAGCTCTGATCGAGGTCTCACTCATCTAGCTAGCTCAGCTCTGATCCAGGTCCCACTCATCTAGCTAGTTCAGCTCTAATCCAGGTCCCACTCATCTAGCTAGCTCTGATCGAGGTCCCACTCATCTGGCTAGCTCAGCTCTGATCCAGGTCCCACTCATCTAGCTAGCTCAGCTCTGATCCAGGTCCCACTCAACTAGCTTAGTTAGCTCTAATCCAGGTCCCACTCATCTGGCTAGCTCAGCTCTGATCCAGGTCCCACTCATCTAGCTAGCTCAGCTCTGATCCAGGTCCCACTCAACTAGCTAAGTTAGCTCTAATCCAGGTCCCACTCATCTAGCTAGCTCAGCTCTGATCCAGGTCACACTCATCTAGCTAGCTCAGCTCTGATCCAGGTCCCACTCATCTAGCTAGCTCTGATCCAGGTCCCAATCATCTAGCTAGCTCAGCTCTAATCCAGGTCCCACTCATCTAGCTAGCTCAGCTCTGATCCAGGTCCCACTCATCTAGCTAGCTCAGCTCTGATCCAGGTCCCACTCATCTAGCTAGCTCTGATCCAGGTCCCACTCATCTAACTAGCTCAGCTCTAATCCACGTCCCACTCATCTAGCTAGCTCAGCTCTGATCCAGGTCCCACTCATCTAGCTAGCTCAGCTCTTATCCAGTTCCCACTCATCTAGCTAGCTCAGATCCAGGTCCCACTCATCTAGCTAGCTCTGATCCAGGTCCCACTCAACTAGCTAAGTTAGCTCTAATCCAGGTCCCACTCATCTAGCTAGCTCAGCTCTGATCCAGGTCCCACTCATCTAGCTAGCTCAGCTCTGATCCAGGTCCCACTCAACTATCTAAGTTAGCTCTAATCCAGGTCCCACTCATCTGGCTAGCTCAGCTCTGATCCAGGTCCCACTCATCTAGCTAGCTCAGCTCTGATCCAGGTCCCACTCAACTAGCTAAGTTAGCTCTAATCCAGGTCCCACTCATCTAGCTAGCTCAGCTCTGATCCAGGTCACACTCATCTAGCTAGTTCAGCTCTGATCCAGGTCCCACTCATCTAGCTAGCTCTGATCCAGGTCCCACTCATCTAGCTAGCTCAGCTCTGATCCAGGTCCCACTCATCTAGATAGCTCTGATCCAGGTCCCACTCATCTAGCTAGCTCTGATCCAGGTCCCACTCATCTAGCTAGCTCAGTTCTGATCCAGGTCCCACTCATCTAGCTAGCTCTGATCCAGGTCCCACTCATCAAGCTAGCTCTGATCCAGGTCCCACTCATCCACCTAGCTCTGATCCAGGTCCCACTCAACTAGCTAGCTCAGCTCTGACAAGGTCCCACTCATCTAGCTAGCTCAGCTCTCATCCAGGTCCCACTCATCTAGCTAGCTCTGATCCAGATCCCACTCATCTAGCTAGTTCAGCTCTAATCCAGGTCCCACTCATCTAGCTAGCTCTGATCCAGGTCCCACTCATCTAGCTAGCTCTGATCGAGGTCTCACTCATCTAGCTAGCTCAGCTCTGATCCAGGTCCCACTCATCTAGCTAGTTCAGCTCTAATCCAGGTCCCACTCATCTAGCTAGCTCTGATCGAGGTCCCACTCATCTGGCTAGCTCAGCTCTGATCCAGGTCCCACTCATCTAGCTAGCTCAGCTCTGATCCAGGTCCCCCTCAACTAGCTAAGTTAGCTCTAATCCAGGTCCCACTCATCTAGCTAGCTCAGCTCTGATCCAGGTCCCACTCATCTAGCTAGCTCAGCTCTGATCCATGTCCCACTCAACTAGCTTAGTTAGCTCTAATCCAGGTCCCACTCATCTGGCTAGCTCAGCTCTGATCCAGGTCCCACTCATCTAGCTAGCTCAGCTCTGATCCAGGTCCCACTCAACTAGCTAAGTTAGCTCTAATCCAGGTCCCACTCATCTAGCTAGCTCAGCTCTGATCCAGGTCACACTCATCTAGCTAGCTCAGCTCTGATCCAGGTCCCACTCATCTAGCTAGCTCTGATCCAGGTCCCAATCATCTAGCTAGCTCAGCTCTAATCCAGGTCCCACTCATCTAGCTAGCTCAGCTCTGATCCAGGTCCCACTCATCTAGCTAGCTCAGCTCTTATCCAGGTCCCACTCATCTAGCTAGCTCAGATCCAGGTCCCACTCATCTAGCTAGCTCTGATCCAGGTCCCAATCATCTAGCTAGCTCTGATCCAGGTCCCACTCATCTAGCTAGCTCAGCTCTGATCCAAGTCCCACTCAACTAGCTAAGTTAGCTCTGATCCAGTTCCCACTCATCTAGCTTGCTCAGCTCTGATCCAGGTCCCACTCATCTAGCTAGCTCTGATCCAGGTCCCACTCATCTAGTTAGCTCTGATCCTGGTCCCAGTCATCTAGCTAGCTCAGCTCTGATCCAGGTCCCACTCATCTAGCTCAGCTCTGATCCAGGTCCCACTCATCTAGCTAGCTCAGTTCTGATCCAGGTCCCACTCATCTAGCTAGCTCTGATCCAGGTCCCACTCATCAAGCTAGCTCTGATCCAGGTCCCACTCATCCACCTAGCTCTGATCCAGGTCCCACTCAACTAGCTAGCTCAGCTCTGATCTAGGTCCCACTCATCTAGCTAGCTCAGCTCTCATCCAGGTCCCACTCATCTAGCTAGCTCTGATCCAGATCCCACTCATCTAGCTAGTTCAGCTCTAATCCAGGTCCCACTCATCTAGCTAGCTCTGATCCAGGTCCCAATCATCTAGCTAGCTCTGATCCAGGTCCCACTCATCTAGCCAGCTCAGCTCTGATCCAAGTCCCACTCAACTAGCTAAGTTAGCTCTGATCCAGTTCCCACTCATCTAGCTAGCTCAGCTCTGATCCAGGTCCCACTCATCTAGCTAGCTCTGATCCAGGTCCCACTCATCTAGCTAGCTCTGATCCAGGTCCCAGTCATCTAGCTAGCTCAGCTCTGATCCAGGTCCCACTCATCTAGCTAGCTCTGATCCAGGTCTCACTCATCTAGCTAGCTCAGCTCTGATCCAGGTCCCACTCATCTAGCTAGTTCAGCTCTGATCCAGGTCCCACTCATCTAGCTAGCTCTGATCCAGGTCCCACTCATCTAGCTAGCTCAGCTCTGATCCAGGTCCCACTCATCTAGCTAGTTCAGCTCTGATCCAGGTCCCACTCATCTAGCTAGCTCTGATCCAGGTCCCACTCATCTAGCTAGCTCAGCTCTGATCCAGGTCCCACTCATCTAGCTAGCTCTGATCCAGGTCCCACTCATCTAGCTAGCTCTGATCCAGGTCCCACTCATCTAGCTAGCTCAGCTCTGATCCAGGTCCCACTCATCTAGCTAGCTCTGATCCAGGTCCCACTCATCTAGCTAGCTCAGCTCTGATCCAGGTCCCACTCATCTAGATAGCTCTGATCCAGGTCCCACTCATCTAGCTAGCTCTGATCCAGGTCCCACTCATCTAGCTAGCTCAGTTCTGATCCAGGTCCCACTCATCTAGCTAGCTCTGATCCAGGTCCCACTCATCAAGCTAGCTCTGATCCAGGTCCCACTCATCCACCTAGCTCTGATCCAGGTCCCACTCAACTAGCTAGCTCAGCTCTGACAAGGTCCCACTCATCTAGCTAGCTCAGCTCTCATCCAGGTCCCACTCATCTAGCTAGCTCTGATCCAGATCCCACTCATCTAGCTAGTTCAGCTCTAATCCAGGTCCCACTCATCTAGCTAGCTCTGATCCAGGTCCCACTCATCTAGCTAGCTCTGATCGAGGTCTCACTCATCTAGCTAGCTCAGCTCTGATCCAGGTCCCACTCATCTAGCTAGTTCAGCTCTAATCCAGGTCCCACTCATCTAGCTAGCTCTGATCGAGGTCCCACTCATCTGGCTAGCTCAGCTCTGATCCAGGTCCCACTCATCTAGCTAGCTCAGCTCTGATCCAGGTCCCACTCAACTAGCTAAGTTAGCTCTAATCCAGGTCCCACTCATCTAGCTAGCTCAGCTCTGATCCAGGTCCCACTCATCTAGCTAGCTCAGCTCTGATCCATGTCCCACTCAACTAGCTTAGTTAGCTCTAATCCAGGTCCCACTCATCTGGCTAGCTCAGCTCTGATCCAGGTCCCACTCATCTAGCTAGCTCTGATCCAGGTCCCACTCATCTAGCTAGCTCAGCTCTGATCCAGGTCCCACTCATCTAGCTAGCTCTGATCCAGGTCCCACTCATCTAGCTAGCTCTGATCCAGGTCCCACTCATCTAGCTAGCTCAGCTCTGATCCAGGTCCCACTCATCTAGCTAGCTCTGATCCAGGTCCCACTCATCTAGCTAGCTCAGCTCTGATCCAGGTCCCACTCATCTAGATAGCTCTGATCCAGGTCCCACTCATCTAGCTAGCTCTGATCCAGGTCCCACTCATCTAGCTAGCTCAGTTCTGATCCAGGTCCCACTCATCTAGCTAGCTCTGATCCAGGTCCCACTCATCAAGCTAGCTCTGATCCAGGTCCCACTCATCCACCTAGCTCTGATCCAGGTCCCACTCAACTAGCTAGCTCAGCTCTGACAAGGTCCCACTCATCTAGCTAGCTCAGCTCTCATCCAGGTCCCACTCATCTAGCTAGCTCTGATCCAGATCCCACTCATCTAGCTAGTTCAGCTCTAATCCAGGTCCCACTCATCTAGCTAGCTCTGATCCAGGTCCCACTCATCTAGCTAGCTCTGATCGAGGTCTCACTCATCTAGCTAGCTCAGCTCTGATCCAGGTCCCACTCATCTAGCTAGTTCAGCTCTAATCCAGGTCCCACTCATCTAGCTAGCTCTGATCGAGGTCCCACTCATCTGGCTAGCTCAGCTCTGATCCAGGTCCCACTCATCTAGCTAGCTCAGCTCTGATCCAGGTCCCACTCAACTAGCTAAGTTAGCTCTAATCCAGGTCCCACTCATCTAGCTAGCTCAGCTCTGATCCAGGTCCCACTCATCTAGCTAGCTCAGCTCTGATCCATGTCCCACTCAACTAGCTTAGTTAGCTCTAATCCAGGTCCCACTCATCTGGCTAGCTCAGCTCTGATCCAGGTCCCACTCATCTAGCTAGCTCAGCTCTGATCCAGGTCCCACTCAACTAGCTAAGTTAGCTCTAATCCAGGTCCCACTCATCTAGCTAGCTCAGCTCTGATCCAGGTCACACTCATCTAGCTAGCTCAGCTCTGATCCAGGTCCCACTCATCTAGCTAGCTCTGATCCAGGTCCCAATCATCTAGCTAGCTCAGCTCTAATCCAGGTCCCACTCATCTAGCTAGCTCAGCTCTGATCCAGGTCCCACTCATCTAGCTAGCTCAGCTCTGATCCAGGTCCCACTCATCTAGCTAGCTCTGATCCAGGTCCCACTCATCTAACTAGCTCAGCTCTAATCCACGTCCCACTCATCTAGCTAGCTCAGCTCTGATCCAGGTCCCACTCATCTAGCTAGCTCAGCTCTTATCCAGTTCCCACTCATCTAGCTAGCTCAGATCCAGGTCCCACTCATCTAGCTAGCTCTGATCCAGGTCCCACTCAACTAGCTAAGTTAGCTCTAATCCAGGTCCCACTCATCTAGCTAGCTCAGCTCTGATCCAGGTCCCACTCATCTAGCTAGCTCAGCTCTGATCCAGGTCCCACTCAACTATCTAAGTTAGCTCTAATCCAGGTCCCACTCATCTGGCTAGCTCAGCTCTGATCCAGGTCCCACTCATCTAGCTAGCTCAGCTCTGATCCAGGTCCCACTCAACTAGCTAAGTTAGCTCTAATCCAGGTCCCACTCATCTAGCTAGCTCAGCTCTGATCCAGGTCACACTCATCTAGCTAGTTCAGGTCTGATCCAGGTCCCACTCATCTAGCTAGCTCTGATCCAGGTCCCAATCATCTAGCTAGCTCAGCTCTAATCCAGGTCCCACTCATCTAGCTAGCTCAGCTCTGATCCAGGTTCCACTCATCTAGCTAGCTCAGCTCTGATCCAGGTCCCACTCATCTAGCTAGTTCAGCTCTGATCCAGGTCCCACTCATCTAGCTAGCTCTGATCCAGGTCCCACTCATCTAGCTAGCTCAGCTCTGATCCAGGTCCCACTCATCTAGCTAGTTCAGCTCTGATCCAGGTCCCACTCATCTAGCTAGCTCTGATCCAGGTCCCACTCATCTAGCTAGCTCAGCTCTGATCCAGGTCCCACTCATCTAGCTAGCTCTGATCCAGGTCCCACTCATCTAGCTAGCTCTGATCCAGGTCCCACTCATCTAGCTAGCTCAGCTCTGATCCAGGTCCCACTCATCTAGCTAGCTCTGATCCAGGTCCCACTCATCTAGCTAGCTCTGATCCAGGTCCCACTCATCTAGCTAGCTCAGCTCTGATCCAGGTCCCACTCATCTAGATAGCTCTGATCCAGGTCCCACTCATCTAGCTAGCTCTGATCCAGGTCCCACTCATCTAGCTAGCTCAGTTCTGATCCAGGTCCCACTCATCTAGCTAGCTCTGATCCAGGTCCCACTCATCAAGCTAGCTCTGATCCAGGTCCCACTCATCCACCTAGCTCTGATCCAGGTCCCACTCAACTAGCTAGCTCAGCTCTGACAAGGTCCCACTCATCTAGCTAGCTCAGCTCTCATCCAGGTCCCACTCATCTAGCTAGCTCTGATCCAGATCCCACTCATCTAGCTAGTTCAGCTCTAATCCAGGTCCCACTCATCTAGCTAGCTCTGATCCAGGTCCCACTCATCTAGCTAGCTCTGATCGAGGTCTCACTCATCTAGCTAGCTCAGCTCTGATCCAGGTCCCACTCATCTAGCTAGTTCAGCTCTAATCCAGGTCCCACTCATCTAGCTAGCTCTGATCGAGGTCCCACTCATCTGGCTAGCTCAGCTCTGATCCAGGTCCCACTCATCTAGCTAGCTCAGCTCTGATCCAGGTCCCACTCAACTAGCTTAGTTAGCTCTAATCCAGGTCCCACTCATCTGGCTAGCTCAGCTCTGATCCAGGTCCCACTCATCTAGCTAGCTCAGCTCTGATCCAGGTCCCACTCAACTAGCTAAGTTAGCTCTAATCCAGGTCCCACTCATCTAGCTAGCTCAGCTCTGATCCAGGTCACACTCATCTAGCTAGCTCAGCTCTGATCCAGGTCCCACTCATCTAGCTAGCTCTGATCCAGGTCCCAATCATCTAGCTAGCTCAGCTCTAATCCAGGTCCCACTCATCTAGCTAGCTCAGCTCTGATCCAGGTCCCACTCATCTAGCTAGCTCAGCTCTGATCCAGGTCCCACTCATCTAGCTAGCTCTGATCCAGGTCCCACTCATCTAACTAGCTCAGCTCTAATCCACGTCCCACTCATCTAGCTAGCTCAGCTCTGATCCAGGTCCCACTCATCTAGCTAGCTCAGCTCTTATCCAGTTCCCACTCATCTAGCTAGCTCAGATCCAGGTCCCACTCATCTAGCTAGCTCTGATCCAGGTCCCACTCAACTAGCTAAGTTAGCTCTAATCCAGGTCCCACTCATCTAGCTAGCTCAGCTCTGATCCAGGTCCCACTCATCTAGCTAGCTCAGCTCTGATCCAGGTCCCACTCAACTATCTAAGTTAGCTCTAATCCAGGTCCCACTCATCTGGCTAGCTCAGCTCTGATCCAGGTCCCACTCATCTAGCTAGCTCAGCTCTGATCCAGGTCCCACTCAACTAGCTAAGTTAGCTCTAATCCAGGTCCCACTCATCTAGCTAGCTCAGCTCTGATCCAGGTCACACTCATCTAGCTAGTTCAGCTCTGATCCAGGTCCCACTCATCTAGCTAGCTCTGATCCAGGTCCCAATCATCTAGCTAGCTCAGCTCTAATCCAGGTCCCACTCATCTAGCTAGCTCAGCTCTGATCCAGGTTCCACTCATCTAGCTAGCTCAGCTCTGATCCAGGTCCCACTCATCTAGCTAGCTCTGATCCAGGTCCCAATCATCTAGGTAGCTCTGATCCAGGTCCCACTCATCTAACTAGCTCAGCTCTTATCCAGGTCCCACTCATCTAGATAGCTCAGATCCAGGTCCCACTCATCTAGCTAGCTCTGATCCAGGTCCCACTCATCTAGCTAGCTCTGATCCAGGTCCCACTCATCTAGCTAGCTCAGCTCTGATCCAAGTCCCACTCAACTAGCTAAGTTAGCTCTGATCCAGTTCCCACTCATCTAGCTAGCTCAGCTCTGATCCAGGTCCCACTCATCTAGCTAGCTCTGATCCAGGTCCCACTCATCTAGCTAGCTCTGATCCAGGTCCCAGTCATCTAGCTAGCTCAGCTCTGATCCAGGTCCCACTCATCTAGCTAGCTCTGATCCAGGTCTCACTCATCTAGCTAGCTCAGCTCTGATCCAGGTCCCACTCATCTAGCTAGTTCAGCTCTGATCCAGGTCCCACTCATCTAGCTAGCTCTGATCCAGGTCCCACTCATCTAGCTAGCTCAGCTCTGATTCAGGTCCCACTCATCTAGCTAGCTCTGATCCAGGTCCCACTCATCTAGCTAGCTCTGATCCAGGTCCCACTCATCTAGCTAGCTCAGCTCTGATCCAGGTCCCACTCATCTAGCTAGCTCTGATCAAGGTCCCACTCATCTAGCTAGCTCTGATCCAGGTCCCACTCATCTAGCTAGCTCAGCTCTGATCCAGGTCCCACTCATCTAGATAGCTCTGATCCAGGTCCCACTCATCTAGCTAGCTCTGATCCAGGTCCCACTCATCTAGCTAGCTCAGCTCTGATCCAGGTCCCACTCATCTAGCTAGCTCTGATCCAGGTCCCACTCATCAAGCTAGCTCTGATCCAGGTCCCACTCATCCACCTAGCTCTGATCCAGGTCCCACTCAACTAGCTAGCTCAGCTCTGATCTAGGTCCCACTCATCTAGCTAGCTCAGCTCTCATCCAGGTCCCACTCATCTAGCTAGCTCAGCTCTGATCCAGGTCCCACTCATCTAGCTAGCTCTGATCCAGGTCCCAATCATCTAGGTAGCTCTGATCCAGGTCCCACTCATCTAACTAGCTCAGCTCTAATCCACGTCCCACTCATCTAGCTAGCTCAGCTCTGATCCAGGTCCCACTCATCTAGCTAGCTCAGCTCTTATCCAGGTCCCACTCATCTAGCTAGCTCAGATCCAGGTCCCACTCATCTAGCTAGCTCTGATCCAGGTGCCACTCATCTAGCTAGCTCAGCTCTGATCCAAGTCCCACTCAACTAGCTAAGTTAGCTCTGATCCAGTTCCCACTCATCTAGCTTGCTCAGCTCTGATCCAGGTCCCACTCATTTAGCTAGCTCTGATCCAGGTCCCACTCATCTAGCTAGCTCTGATCCAGGTCCCAGTCATCTAGCTAGCTCAGCTCTGATCCAGGTCCCACTCATCTAGCTAGCTCTGATCCAGGTCTCACTCATCTAGCTAGCTCAGCTCTGATCCAGGTCCCACTCATCTAGCTAGTTCAGCTCTTATCCAGGTCCCACTCATCTAGCTAGCTCTGATCCAGGTCCCAGTCATCTAGCTAGCTCAGCTCTGATCCAGGTCCCACTCATCTAGCTAGCTCTGATCCAGGTCCCACTCATCTAGCTAGCTCAGTTCTGATCCAGGTCCCACTCATCTAGCTAGCTCTGATCCAGGTCCCACTCATCAAGCTAGCTCTGATCCAGGTCCCACTCATCCACCTAGCTCTGATCCAGGTCCCACTCAACTAGCTAGCTCAGCTCTGATCTAGGTCCCACTCATCTAGCTAGCTCAGCTCTCATCCAGGTCCCACTCATCTAGCTAGCTCTGATCCAGATCCCACTCATCTAGCTAGTTCAGCTCTAATCCAGGTCCCACTCATCTAGCTAGCTCTGATCCAGGTCCCACTCATCTAGCTAGCTCTGATCGAGGTCTCACTCATCTAGCTAGCTCAGCTCTGATCCAGGTCCCACTCAACTAGCTAAGTTAGCTCTAATCCAGGTCCCACTCATCTAACTAGCTCAGCTCTAATCCACGTCCCACTCATCTAGCTAGCTCAGCTCTTATCCAGGTCCCACTCATCTAGCTAGCTCAGATCCAGGTCCCACTCATCTAGCTAGCTCTGATCCAGGTCCCAATCATCTAGCTAGCTCTGATCCAGGTCCCACTCATCTAGCTAGCTCAGCTCTGATCCAAGTCCCACTCAACTAGCTAAGTTAGCTCTGATCCAGTTCCCACTCATCTAGCTAGCTCAGCTCTGATCCAGGTCCCACTCATCTAGCTAGCTCTGATCCAGGTCTCACTCATCTAGCTAGCTCAGCTCTGATCCAGGTCCCACTCATCTAGCTAGTTCAGCTCTGATCCAGGTCCCACTCAACTAGCTAAGTTAGCTCTAATCCAGGTCCCACTCATCTAACTAGCTCAGCTCTAATCCACGTCCCACTCATCTAGCTAGCTCAGCTCTTATCCAGGTCCCACTCATCTAGCTAGCTCAGATCCAGGTCCCACTCATCTAGCTAGCTCTGATCCAGGTCCCAATCATCTAGCTAGCTCTGATCCAGGTCCCACTCATCTAGCTAGCTCAGCTCTGATCCAAGTCCCACTCAACTAGCTAAGTTAGCTCTGATCCAGTTCCCACTCATCTAGCTAGCTCAGCTCTGATCCAGGTCCCACTCATCTAGCTAGCTCTGATCCAGGTCCCACTCATCTAGCTAGCTCTGATCCAGGTCCCAGTCATCTAGCTAGCTCAGCTCTGATCCAGGTCCCACTCATCTAGCTAGCTCTGATCCAGGTCTCACTCATCTAGCTAGCTCAGCTCTGATCCAGGTCCCACTCATCTAGCTAGTTCAGCTCTGATCCAGGTCCCACTCATCTAGCTAGCTCTGATCCAGATCCCACTCATCTAGCTAGTTCAGCTCTAATCCAGGTCCCACTCATCTAGCTAGCTCTGATCCAGGTCCCACTCATCTAGCTAGCTCTGATCGAGGTCTCACTCATCTAGCTAGCTCAGCTCTGATCGAGGTCCCACTCATCTAGCTAGTTCAGCTCTAATCCAGGTCCCACTCATCTAGCTAGCTCTGATCCAGGTCCCACTCAACTAGCTAAGTTAGCTCTAATCCAGGTCCCACTCATCTAACTAGCTCAGCTCTAATCCACGTCCCACTCATCTAGCTAGCTCAGCTCTTATCCAGGTCCCACTCATCTAGCTAGCTCAGATCCAGGTCCCACTCATCTAGCTAGCTCTGATCCAGGTCCCAATCATCTAGCTAGCTCTGATCCAGGTCCCACTCATCTAGCTAGCTCAGCTCTGATCCAAGTCCCACTCAACTAGCTAAGTTAGCTCTGATCCAGGTCCCACTCATCTAGCTAGCTCAGCTCTGATCCAGGTCCCACTCATCTAGCTAGCTCTGATCCAGGTCCCACTCATCTAGCTAGCTCTGATCCAGGTCCCAGTCATCTAGCTAGCTCAGCTCTGATCCAGATCCCACTCATCTAGCTAGCTCTGATCCAGGTCTCACTCATCTAGCTAGCTCAGCTCTGATCCAGGTCCCACTCATCTAGCTAGTTCAGCTCTGATCCAGGTCCCACTCAACTAGCTAAGTTAGCTCTAATCCAGGTCCCACTCATCTAACTAGCTCAGCTCTAATCCACGTCCCACTCATCTAGCTAGCTCAGCTCTTATCCAGGTCCCACTCATCTAGCTAGCTCAGATCCAGGTCCCACTCATCTAGCTAGCTCTGATCCAGGTCCCAATCATCTAGCTAGCTCTGATCCAGGTCCCACTCATCTAGCTAGCTCAGCTCTGATCCAAGTCCCACTCAACTAGCTAAGTTAGCTCTGATCCAGGTCCCACTCAACTAGCTAGCTCAGCTCTGATCTAGGTCCCACTCATCTAGCTAGCTCAGCTCTGATCCAGGTCCCACTCATCTAGCTAGCTCTGATCCAGGTCCCAATCATCTAGGTAGCTCTGATCCAGGTCCCACTCATCTAACTAGCTCAGCTCTAATCCACGTCCCACTCATCTAGCTAGCTCAGCTCTGATCCAGGTCCCACTCATCTAGCTAGCTCAGCTCTTATCCAGGTCCCACTCATCTAGCTAGCTCAGATCCAGGTCCCACTCATCTAGCTAGCTCTGATCCAGGTCCCAATCATCTAGCTAGCTCTGATCCAGGTCCCACTCATCTAGCTAGCTCAGCTCTGATCCAAGTCCCACTCAACTAGCTAAGTTAGCTCTGATCCAGTTCCCACTCATCTAGCTTGCTCAGCTCTGATCCAGGTCCCACTCATCTAGCTAGCTCTGATCCAGGTCCCACTCATCTAGTTTGCTCTGATCCAGGTCCCAGTCATCTAGCTAGCTCAGCTCTGATCCAGGTCCCACTCATCTAGCTAGTTCAGCTCTGATCCAGGTCCCACTCATCTAGCTAGCTCTGATCCAGGTCCCAGTCATCTAGCTAGCTCAGCTCTGATCCAGGTCCCACTCATCTAGCTAGCTCTGATCCAGGTCCCACCCATCTAGCTAGCTCAGTTCTGATCCAGGTCCCACTCATCTAGCTAGCTCTGATCCAGGTCCCACTCATCTAGCTAGCTCTGATCCAGGTCCCACCCATCTAGCTAGCTCAGTTCTGATCCAGGTCCCACTCATCTAGCTAGCTCTGATCCAGGTCCCACTCATCAAGCTAGCTCTGATCCAGGTCCCACTCATCCACCTAGCTCTGATCCAGGTCCCACTCAACTAGCTAGCTCAGCTCTGATCTAGGTCCCACTCATCTAGCTAGCTCAGCTCTCATCCAGGTCCCACTCATCTAGCTAGCTCTGATACAGATCCCACTCATCTAGCTAGTTCAGCTCTAATCCAGGTCCCACTCATCTAGCTAGCTCTGATCCAGGTCCCACTCATCTAGCTAGCTCTGATCCAGGTCCCACCCATCTAGCTAGCTCAGTTCTGATCCAGGTCCCACTCATCTAGCTAGCTCTGATCCAGGTCCCACTCATCAAGCTAGCTCTGATCCAGGTCCCACTCATCCACCTAGCTCTGATCCAGGTCCCACTCAACTAGCTAGCTCAGCTCTGATCTAGGTCCCACTCATCTAGCTAGCTCAGCTCTCATCCAGGTCCCACTCATCTAGCTAGCTCTGATCCAGATCCCACTCATCTAGCTAGTTCAGCTCTAATCCAGGTCCCACTCATCTAGCTAGCTCTGATCCAGGTCCCAATCATCTAGCTAGCTCTGATCCAGGTCCCACTCATCTAGCCAGCTCAGCTCTGATCCAAGTCCCACTCAACTAGCTAAGTTAGCTCTGATCCAGGTCCCACTCATCTAGCCAGCTCAGCTCTGATCCAAGTCCCACTCAACTAGCTAAGTTAGCTCTGATCCAGTTCCCACTCATCTAGCTAGCTCAGCTCTGATCCAGGTCCCACTCATCTAGCTAGCTCTGATCCAGATCCCACTCATCTAGCTAGTTCAGCTCTAATCCAGGTCCCACTCATCTAGATAGCTCTGATCCAGGTCCCACTCATCTAGCTAGCTCTGATCCAGGTCCCACTCATCTAGCTAGCTCAGCTCTTATCCAGGTCCCACTCATCTAGATAGCTCAGATCCAGGTCCCACTCATCTAGCTAGCTCTGATCCAGGTCCCACTCATCTAGCTAGCTCTGATCCAGGTCCCACTCATCTAGCTAGCTCAGCTCTGATCCAAGTCCCACTCAACTAGCTAAGTTAGCTCTGATCCAGTTCCCACTCATCTAGCTAGCTCAGCTCTGATCCAGGTCCCACTCATCTAGCTAGCTCTGATCCAGGTCCCACTCATCTAGCTAGCTCTGATCCAGGTCCCAGTCATCTAGCTAGCTCAGCTCTGATCCAGGTCCCACTCATCTAGCTAGCTCTGATCCAGGTCTCACTCATCTAGCTAGTTCAGCTCTGATCCAGATCCCACTCATCTAGCTAGCTCTGATCCAGGTCCCACTCATCTAGCTAGCTCAGCTCTGATCCAGGTCCCACTCATCTAGCTAGCTCTGATCCAGGTCCCACTCATCTAGCTAGCTCTGATCCAGGTCCCACTCATCTAGCTAGCTCAGCTCTGATCCAGGTCCCACTCATCTAGCTAGCTCTGATCCAGGTCCCACTCATCTAGCTAGCTCTGATCCAGGTCCCACTCATCTAGCTAGCTCAGCTCTGATCCAGGTCCCACTCATCTAGATAGCTCTGATCCAGGTCCCACTCATCTAGCTAGCTCTGATCCAGGTCCCACTCATCTAGCTAGCTCAGCTCTGATCCAGGTCCCACTCATCTAGCTAGCTCTGATCCAGGTCCCACTCATCAAGCTAGCTCTGATCCAGGTCCCACTCATCCACGTAGCTCTGATCCAGGTCCCACTCAACTAGCTAGCTCAGCTCTGATCTAGGTCCCACTCATCTAGCTAGCTCAGCTCTGATCCAGGTCCCACTCATCTAGCTAGCTCTGATCCAGGTCCCAATCATCTAGGTAGCTCTGATCCAGGTCCCACTCATCTAACTAGCTCAGCTCTAATCCACGTCCCACTCATCTAGCTAGCTCAGCTCTGATCCAGGTCCCACTCATCTAGCTAGCTCAGCTCTTATCCAGGTCCCACTCATCTAGCTAGCTCAGATCCAGGTCCCACTCATCTAGCTAGCTCTGATCCAGGTCCCAATCATCTAGGTAGCTCTGATCCAGGTCCCACTCATCTAACTAGCTCAGCTCTAATCCACGTCCCACTCATCTAGCTAGCTCAGCTCTGATCCAGGTCCCACTCATCTAGCTAGCTCAGCTCTTATCCAGGTCCCACTCATCTAGCTAGCTCAGATCCAGGTCCCACTCATCTAGCTAGCTCTGATCCAGGTCCCAATCATCTAGCTAGCTCTGATCCAGGTCCCACTCATCTAGCTAGCTCTGATCCAGGTCCCACTCATCTAGTTAGCTCTGATCCAGGTCCCAGTCATCTAGCTAGCTCAGCTCTGATCCAGGTCCCACTCATCTAGCTCAGCTCTGATCCAGGTCCCACTCATCTAGCTAGCTCAGCTCTGATCCAAGTCCCACTCAACTAGCTAAGTTAGCTCTGATCCAGGTCCCACTCATCTAGCTAGCTCAGCTCTGATCCAGGTCCCACTCATCTAGCTAGCTCTGATCCAGGTCCCACTCATCTAGCTAGCTCTGATCCAGGTCCCAGTCATCTAGCTAGCTCAGCTCTGATCCAGATCCCACTCATCTAGCTAGCTCTGATCCAGGTCTCACTCATCTAGCTAGCTCAGCTCTGATCCAGGTCCCACTCATCTAGCTAGTTCAGCTCTGATCCAGGTCCCACTCAACTAGCTAAGTTAGCTCTAATCCAGGTCCCACTCATCTAACTAGCTCAGCTCTAATCCACGTCCCACTCATCTAGCTAGCTCAGCTCTTATCCAGGTCCCACTCATCTAGCTAGCTCAGATCCAGGTCCCACTCATCTAGCTAGCTCTGATCCAGGTCCCAATCATCTAGCTAGCTCTGATCCAGGTCCCACTCATCTAGCTAGCTCAGCTCTGATCCAAGTCCCACTCAACTAGCTAAGTTAGCTCTGATCCAGGTCCCACTCAACTAGCTAGCTCAGCTCTGATCTAGGTCCCACTCATCTAGCTAGCTCAGCTCTGATCCAGGTCCCACTCATCTAGCTAGCTCTGATCCAGGTCCCAATCATCTAGGTAGCTCTGATCCAGGTCCCACTCATCTAACTAGCTCAGCTCTAATCCACGTCCCACTCATCTAGCTAGCTCAGCTCTGATCCAGGTCCCACTCATCTAGCTAGCTCAGCTCTTATCCAGGTCCCACTCATCTAGCTAGCTCAGATCCAGGTCCCACTCATCTAGCTAGCTCTGATCCAGGTCCCAATCATCTAGCTAGCTCTGATCCAGGTCCCACTCATCTAGCTAGCTCAGCTCTGATCCAAGTCCCACTCAACTAGCTAAGTTAGCTCTGATCCAGTTCCCACTCATCTAGCTTGCTCAGCTCTGATCCAGGTCCCACTCATCTAGCTAGCTCTGATCCAGGTCCCACTCATCTAGTTTGCTCTGATCCAGGTCCCAGTCATCTAGCTAGCTCAGCTCTGATCCAGGTCCCACTCATCTAGCTAGTTCAGCTCTGATCCAGGTCCCACTCATCTAGCTAGCTCTGATCCAGGTCCCAGTCATCTAGCTAGCTCAGCTCTGATCCAGGTCCCACTCATCTAGCTAGCTCTGATCCAGGTCCCACCCATCTAGCTAGCTCAGTTCTGATCCAGGTCCCACTCATCTAGCTAGCTCTGATCCAGGTCCCACTCATCTAGCTAGCTCTGATCCAGGTCCCACCCATCTAGCTAGCTCAGTTCTGATCCAGGTCCCACTCATCTAGCTAGCTCTGATCCAGGTCCCACTCATCAAGCTAGCTCTGATCCAGGTCCCACTCATCCACCTAGCTCTGATCCAGGTCCCACTCAACTAGCTAGCTCAGCTCTGATCTAGGTCCCACTCATCTAGCTAGCTCAGCTCTCATCCAGGTCCCACTCATCTAGCTAGCTCTGATACAGATCCCACTCATCTAGCTAGTTCAGCTCTAATCCAGGTCCCACTCATCTAGCTAGCTCTGATCCAGGTCCCACTCATCTAGCTAGCTCTGATCCAGGTCCCACCCATCTAGCTAGCTCAGTTCTGATCCAGGTCCCACTCATCTAGCTAGCTCTGATCCAGGTCCCACTCATCAAGCTAGCTCTGATCCAGGTCCCACTCATCCACCTAGCTCTGATCCAGGTCCCACTCAACTAGCTAGCTCAGCTCTGATCTAGGTCCCACTCATCTAGCTAGCTCAGCTCTCATCCAGGTCCCACTCATCTAGCTAGCTCTGATCCAGATCCCACTCATCTAGCTAGTTCAGCTCTAATCCAGGTCCCACTCATCTAGCTAGCTCTGATCCAGGTCCCAATCATCTAGCTAGCTCTGATCCAGGTCCCACTCATCTAGCCAGCTCAGCTCTGATCCAAGTCCCACTCAACTAGCTAAGTTAGCTCTGATCCAGGTCCCACTCATCTAGCCAGCTCAGCTCTGATCCAAGTCCCACTCAACTAGCTAAGTTAGCTCTGATCCAGTTCCCACTCATCTAGCTAGCTCAGCTCTGATCCAGGTCCCACTCATCTAGCTAGCTCTGATCCAGATCCCACTCATCTAGCTAGTTCAGCTCTAATCCAGGTCCCACTCATCTAGATAGCTCTGATCCAGGTCCCACTCATCTAGCTAGCTCTGATCCAGGTCCCACTCATCTAGCTAGCTCAGCTCTTATCCAGGTCCCACTCATCTAGATAGCTCAGATCCAGGTCCCACTCATCTAGCTAGCTCTGATCCAGGTCCCACTCATCTAGCTAGCTCTGATCCAGGTCCCACTCATCTAGCTAGCTCAGCTCTGATCCAAGTCCCACTCAACTAGCTAAGTTAGCTCTGATCCAGTTCCCACTCATCTAGCTAGCTCAGCTCTGATCCAGGTCCCACTCATCTAGCTAGCTCTGATCCAGGTCCCACTCATCTAGCTAGCTCTGATCCAGGTCCCAGTCATCTAGCTAGCTCAGCTCTGATCCAGGTCCCACTCATCTAGCTAGCTCTGATCCAGGTCTCACTCATCTAGCTAGTTCAGCTCTGATCCAGATCCCACTCATCTAGCTAGCTCTGATCCAGGTCCCACTCATCTAGCTAGCTCAGCTCTGATCCAGGTCCCACTCATCTAGCTAGCTCTGATCCAGGTCCCACTCATCTAGCTAGCTCTGATCCAGGTCCCACTCATCTAGCTAGCTCAGCTCTGATCCAGGTCCCACTCATCTAGCTAGCTCTGATCCAGGTCCCACTCATCTAGCTAGCTCTGATCCAGGTCCCACTCATCTAGCTAGCTCAGCTCTGATCCAGGTCCCACTCATCTAGATAGCTCTGATCCAGGTCCCACTCATCTAGCTAGCTCTGATCCAGGTCCCACTCATCTAGCTAGCTCAGCTCTGATCCAGGTCCCACTCATCTAGCTAGCTCTGATCCAGGTCCCACTCATCAAGCTAGCTCTGATCCAGGTCCCACTCATCCACGTAGCTCTGATCCAGGTCCCACTCAACTAGCTAGCTCAGCTCTGATCTAGGTCCCACTCATCTAGCTAGCTCAGCTCTGATCCAGGTCCCACTCATCTAGCTAGCTCTGATCCAGGTCCCAATCATCTAGGTAGCTCTGATCCAGGTCCCACTCATCTAACTAGCTCAGCTCTAATCCACGTCCCACTCATCTAGCTAGCTCAGCTCTGATCCAGGTCCCACTCATCTAGCTAGCTCAGCTCTTATCCAGGTCCCACTCATCTAGCTAGCTCAGATCCAGGTCCCACTCATCTAGCTAGCTCTGATCCAGGTCCCAATCATCTAGGTAGCTCTGATCCAGGTCCCACTCATCTAACTAGCTCAGCTCTAATCCACGTCCCACTCATCTAGCTAGCTCAGCTCTGATCCAGGTCCCACTCATCTAGCTAGCTCAGCTCTTATCCAGGTCCCACTCATCTAGCTAGCTCAGATCCAGGTCCCACTCATCTAGCTAGCTCTGATCCAGGTCCCAATCATCTAGCTAGCTCTGATCCAGGTCCCACTCATCTAGCTAGCTCTGATCCAGGTCCCACTCATCTAGTTAGCTCTGATCCAGGTCCCAGTCATCTAGCTAGCTCAGCTCTGATCCAGGTCCCACTCATCTAGCTCAGCTCTGATCCAGGTCCCACTCATCTAGCTAGCTCAGTTCTGATCCAGGTCCCACTCATCTAGCTAGCTCAGCTCTGATCCAGGTCCCACTCATCTAGCTAGCTCTGATCCAGGTCTCACTCATCTAGCTAGCTCAGCTCTGATCCAGGTCCCACTCATCTAGCTAGTTCAGCTCTGATCCAGGTCCCACTCATCTAGCTAGCTCTGATCCAGGTCCCACTCATCTAGCTAGCTCAGCTCTGATCCAGGTCCCACTCATCTAGCTAGTTCAGCCCTGATCCAGGTCCCACTCATCTAGCTAGCTCTGATCCAGGTCCCACTCATCTAGCTAGCTCAGCTCTGATCCAGGTCCCACTCATCTAGCTAGCTCTGATCCAGGTCCCACTCATCTAGCTAGCTCTGATCCAGGTCCCACTCATCTAGCTAGCTCAGCTCTGATCCAGGTCCCACTCATCTAGCTAGCTCTGATCCAGGTCCCACTCATCTAGCTAGCTCTGATCCAGGTCCCACTCATCTAGCTAGCTCAGCTCTGATCCAGGTCCCACTCATCTAGATAGCTCTGATCCAGGTCCCACTCATCTAGCTAGCTCTGATCCAGGTCCCACTCATCTAGCTAGCTCAGTTCTGATCCAGGTCCCACTCATCTAGCTAGCTCTGATCCAGGTCCCACTCATCAAGCTAGCTCTGATCCAGGTCCCACTCATCCACCTAGCTCTGATCCAGGTCCCACTCAACTAGCTAGCTCAGCTCTGACAAGGTCCCACTCATCTAGCTAGCTCAGCTCTCATCCAGGTCCCACTCATCTAGCTAGCTCAGCTCTGATCCAGGTCCCACTCATCTAGCTAGCTCAGCTCTGATCCAGGTCCCACTCATCTAGCTAGCTCAGCTCTGATCCAGGTCCCACTCATCTAGCTAGCTCTGATCCAGGTCCCAATCATCTAGGTAGCTCTGATCCAGGTCCCACTCATCTAACTAGCTCAGCTCTAATCCACGTCCCACTCATCTAGCTAGCTCAGCTCTGATCCAGGTCCCACTCATCTAGCTAGCTCAGCTCTTATCCAGGTCCCACTCATCTAGCTAGCTCAGATCCAGGTCCCACTCATCTAGCTAGCTCTGATCCAGGTCCCAATCATCTAGGTAGCTCTGATCCAGGTCCCACTCATCTAACTAGCTCAGCTCTAATCCACGTCCCACTCATCTAGCTAGCTCAGCTCTGATCCAGGTCCCACTCATCTAGCTAGCTCAGCTCTTATCCAGGTCCCACTCATCTAGCTAGCTCAGATCCAGGTCCCACTCATCTAGCTAGCTCTGATCCAGGTCCCAATCATCTAGCTAGCTCTGATCCAGGTCCCACTCATCTAGCTAGCTCTGATCCAGGTCCCACTCATCTAGTTAGCTCTGATCCAGGTCCCAGTCATCTAGCTAGCTCAGCTCTGATCCAGGTCCCACTCATCTAGCTCAGCTCTGATCCAGGTCCCACTCATCTAGCTAGCTCAGTTCTGATCCAGGTCCCACTCATCTAGCTAGCTCTGATCCAGGTCCCACTCATCAAGCTAGCTCTGATCCAGGTCCCACTCATCCACCTAGCTCTGATCCAGGTCCCACTCAACTAGCTAGCTCAGCTCTGATCTAGGTCCCACTCATCTAGCTAGCTCAGCTCTCATCCAGGTCCCACTCATCTAGCTAGCTCTGATCCAGATCCCACTCATCTAGCTAGTTCAGCTCTAATCCAGGTCCCACTCATCTAGCTAGCTCTGATCCAGGTCCCAATCATCTAGCTAGCTCTGATCCAGGTCCCACTCATCTAGCCAGCTCAGCTCTGATCCAAGTCCCACTCAACTAGCTAAGTTAGCTCTGATCCAGTTCCCACTCATCTAGCTAGCTCAGCTCTGATCCAGGTCCCACTCATCTAGCTAGCTCTGATCCAGGTCCCACTCATCTAGCTAGCTCTGATCCAGGTCCCAGTCATCTAGCTAGCTCAGCTCTGATCCAGGTCCCACTCATCTAGCTAGCTCTGATCCAGGTCTCACTCATCTAGCTAGCTCAGCTCTGATCCAGGTCCCACTCATCTAGCTAGTTCAGCTCTGATCCAGGTCCCACTCATCTAGCTAGCTCTGATCCAGGTCCCACTCATCTAGCTAGCTCAGCTCTGATCCAGGTCCCACTCATCTAGCTAGTTCAGCTCTGATCCAGGTCCCACTCATCTAGCTAGCTCTGATCCAGGTCCCACTCATCTAGCTAGCTCAGCTCTGATCCAGGTCCCACTCATCTAGCTAGCTCTGATCCAGGTCCCACTCATCTAGCTAGCTCTGATCCAGGTCCCACTCATCTAGCTAGCTCAGCTCTGATCCAGGTCCCACTCATCTAGCTAGCTCTGATCCAGGTCCCACTCATCTAGCTAGCTCTGATCCAGGTCCCACTCATCTAGCTAGCTCAGCTCTGATCCAGGTCCCACTCATCTAGATAGCTCTGATCCAGGTCCCACTCATCTAGCTAGCTCTGATCCAGGTCCCACTCATCTAGCTAGCTCAGTTCTGATCCAGGTCCCACTCATCTAGCTAGCTCTGATCCAGGTCCCACTCATCAAGCTAGCTCTGATCCAGGTCCCACTCATCCACCTAGCTCTGATCCAGGTCCCACTCAACTAGCTAGCTCAGCTCTGACAAGGTCCCACTCATCTAGCTAGCTCAGCTCTCATCCAGGTCCCACTCATCTAGCTAGCTCTGATCCAGATCCCACTCATCTAGCTAGTTCAGCTCTAATCCAGGTCCCACTCATCTAGCTAGCTCTGATCCAGGTCCCACTCATCTAGCTAGCTCTGATCGAGGTCTCACTCATCTGGCTAGCTCAGCTCTGATCCAGGTCCCACTCATCTAGCTAGCTCAGCTCTGATCCAGGTCCCACTCAACTAGCTAAGTTAGCTCTAATCCAGGTCCCACTCATCTAGCTAGCTCAGCTCTGATCCAGGTCCCACTCATCTAGCTAGCTCAGCTCTGATCCATGTCCCACTCAACTAGCTAAGTTAGCTCTAATCCAGGTCCCACTCATCTGGCTAGCTCAGCTCTGATCCAGGTCCCACTCATCTAGCTAGCTCAGCTCTGATCCAGGTCCCACTCAACTAGCTAAGTTAGCTCTAATCCAGGTCCCACTCATCTAGCTAGCTCAGCTCTGATCCAGGTCACACTCATCTAGCTAGCTCAGCTCTGATCCAGGTCCCACTCATCTAGCTAGCTCTGATCCAGGTCCCAATCATCTAGCTAGCTCAGCTCTAATCCAGGTCCCACTCATCTAGCTAGCTCAGCTCTGATCCAGGTCCCACTCATCTAGCTAGCTCAGCTCTGATCCAGGTCCCACTCATCTAGCTAGCTCTGATCCAGGTCCCACTCATCTAACTAGCTCAGCTCTAATCCACGTCCCACTCATCTAGCTAGCTCAGCTCTGATCCAGGTCCCACTCATCTAGCTAGCTCAGCTCTTATCCAGTTCCCACTCATCTAGCTAGCTCAGATCCAGGTCCCACTCATCTAGCTAGCTCTGATCCAGGTCCCACTCAACTAGCTAAGTTAGCTCTAATCCAGGTCCCACTCATCTAGCTAGCTCAGCTCTGATCCAGGTCCCACTCATCTAGCTAGCTCAGCTCTGATCCAGGTCCCACTCAACTAGCTAAGTTAGCTCTAATCCAGGTCCCACTCATCTGGCTAGCTCAGCTCTGATCCAGGTCCCACTCATCTAGCTAGCTCAGCTCTGATCCAGGTCCCACTCAACTAGCTAAGTTAGCTCTAATCCAGGTCCCACTCATCTAGCTAGCTCAGCTCTGATCCAGGTCACACTCATCTAGCTAGTTCAGCTCTGATCCAGGTCCCACTCATCTAGCTAGCTCTGATCCAGGTCCCAATCATCTAGCTAGCTCAGCTCTAATCCAGGTCCCACTCATCTAGCTAGCTCAGCTCTGATCCAGGTTCCACTCATCTAGCTAGCTCAGCTCTGATCCAGGTCCCACTCATCTAGCTAGCTCTGATCCAGGTCCCAATCATCTAGGTAGCTCTGATCCAGGTCCCACTCATCTAACTAGCTCAGCTCTTATCCAGGTCCCACTCATCTAGATAGCTCAGATCCAGGTCCCACTCATCTAGCTAGCTCTGATCCAGGTCCCACTCATCTAGCTAGCTCTGATCCAGGTCCCACTCATCTAGCTAGCTCAGCTCTGATCCAAGTCCCACTCAACTAGCTAAGTTAGCTCTGATCCAGTTCCCACTCATCTAGCTAGCTCAGCTCTGATCCAGGTCCCACTCATCTAGCTAGCTCTGATCCAGGTCCCACTCATCTAGCTAGCTCTGATCCAGGTCCCAGTCATCTAGCTAGCTCAGCTCTGATCCAGGTCCCACTCATCTAGCTAGCTCAGATCCAGGTCTCACTCATCTAGCTAGCTCAGCTCTGATCCAGGTCCCACTCATCTAGCTAGTTCAGCTCTGATCCAGGTCCCACTCATCTAGCTAGCTCTGATCCAGGTCCCACTCATCTAGCTAGCTCAGCTCTGATTCAGGTCCCACTCATCTAGCTAGCTCTGATCCAGGTCCCACTCATCTAGCTAGCTCTGATCCAGGTCCCACTCATCTAGCTAGCTCAGCTCTGATCCAGGTCCCACTCATCTAGCTAGCTCTGATCAAGGTCCCACTCATCTAGCTAGCTCTGATCCAGGTCCCACTCATCTAGCTAGCTCAGCTCTGATCCAGGTCCCACTCATCTAGATAGCTCTGATCCAGGTCCCACTCATCTAGCTAGCTCTGATCCAGGTCCCACTCATCTAGCTAGCTCAGCTCTGATCCAGGTCCCACTCATCTAGCTAGCTCTGATCCAGGTCCCACTCATCAAGCTAGCTCTGATCCAGGTCCCACTCATCCACCTAGCTCTGATCCAGGTCCCACTCAACTAGCTAGCTCAGCTCTGATCTAGGTCCCACTCATCTAGCTAGCTCAGCTCTCATCCAGGTCCCACTCATCTAGCTAGCTCAGCTCTGATCCAGGTCCCACTCATCTAGCTAGCTCTGATCCAGGTCCCAATCATCTAGGTAGCTCTGATCCAGGTCCCACTCATCTAACTATCTCAGCTCTAATCCACGTCCCACTCATCTAGCTAGCTCAGCTCTGATCCAGGTCCCACTCATCTAGCTAGCTCAGCTCTTATCCAGGTCCCACTCATCTAGCTAGCTCAGATCCAGGTCCCACTCATCTAGCTAGCTCTGATCCAGGTGCCACTCATCTAGCTAGCTCAGCTCTGATCCAAGTCCCACTCAACTAGCTAAGTTAGCTCTGATCCAGTTCCCACTCATCTAGCTTGCTCAGCTCTGATCCAGGTCCCACTCATTTAGCTAGCTCTGATCCAGGTCCCACTCATCTAGCTAGCTCTGATCCAGGTCCCAGTCATCTAGCTAGCTCAGCTCTGATCCAGGTCCCACTCATCTAGCTAGCTCTGATCCAGGTCTCACTCATCTAGCTAGCTCAGCTCTGATCCAGGTCCCACTCATCTAGCTAGTTCAGCTCTTATCCAGGTCCCACTCATCTAGCTAGCTCTGATCCAGGTCCCAGTCATCTAGCTAGCTCAGCTCTGATCCAGGTCCCACTCATCTAGCTAGCTCTGATCCAGGTCCCACTCATCTAGCTAGCTCAGTTCTGATCCAGGTCCCACTCATCTAGCTAGCTCTGATCCAGGTCCCACTCATCAAGCTAGCTCTGATCCAGGTCCCACTCATCCACCTAGCTCTGATCCAGGTCCCACTCAACTAGCTAGCTCAGCTCTGATCTAGGTCCCACTCATCTAGCTAGCTCAGCTCTCATCCAGGTCCCACTCATCTAGCTAGCTCTGATCCAGATCCCACTCATCTAGCTAGTTCAGCTCTAATCCAGGTCCCACTCATCTAGCTAGCTCTGATCCAGGTCCCACTCATCTAGCTAGCTCTGATCGAGGTCTCACTCATCTAGCTAGCTCAGCTCTGATCGAGGTCCCACTCATCTAGCTAGTTCAGCTCTAATCCAGGTCCCACTCATCTAGCTAGCTCTGATCCAGGTCCCACTCAACTAGCTAAGTTAGCTCTAATCCAGGTCCCACTCATCTAGCTAGCTCAGTTCTGATCCAGGTCCCACTCATCTAGCTAGCTCTGATCCAGGTCCCACTCATCAAGCTAGCTCTGATCCAGGTCCCACTCATCCACCTAGCTCTGATCCAGGTCCCACTCAACTAGCTAGCTCAGCTCTGATCTAGGTCCCACTCATCTAGCTAGCTCAGCTCTCATCCAGGTCCCACTCATCTAGCTAGCTCTGATCCAGATCCCACTCATCTAGCTAGTTCAGCTCTAATCCAGGTCCCACTCATCTAGCTAGCTCTGATCCAGGTCCCACTCATCTAGCTAGCTCTGATCGAGGTCTCACTCATCTAGCTAGCTCAGCTCTGATCGAGGTCCCACTCATCTAGCTAGTTCAGCTCTAATCCAGGTCCCACTCATCTAGCTAGCTCTGATCCAGGTCCCACTCAACTAGCTAAGTTAGCTCTAATCCAGGTCCCACTCATCTAACTAGCTCAGCTCTAATCCACGTCCCACTCATCTAGCTAGCTCAGCTCTTATCCAGGTCCCACTCATCTAGCTAGCTCAGATCCAGGTCCCACTCATCTAGCTAGCTCTGATCCAGGTCCCAATCATCTAGCTAGCTCTGATCCAGGTCCCACTCATCTAGCTAGCTCAGCTCTGATCCAAGTCCCACTCAACTAGCTAAGTTAGCTCTGATCCAGTTCCCACTCATCTAGCTAGCTCAGCTCTGATCCAGGTCCCACTCATCTAGCTAGCTCTGATCCAGGTCCCACTCATCTAGCTAGCTCTGATCCAGGTCCCAGTCATCTAGCTAGCTCAGCTCTGATCCAGGTCCCACTCATCTAGCTAGCTCTGATCCAGGTCTCACTCATCTAGCTAGCTCAGCTCTGATCCAGGTCCCACTCATCTAGCTAGTTCAGCTCTGATCCAGGTCCCACTCAACTAGCTAAATTAGCTCTAATCCAGGTCCCACTCATCTAACTAGCTCAGCTCTAATCCACGTCCCACTCATCTAGCTAGCTCAGCTCTTATCCAGGTCCCACTCATCTAGCTAGCTCAGATCCAGGTCCCACTCATCTAGCTAGCTCTGATCCAGGTCCCAATCATCTAGCTAGCTCTGATCCAGGTCCCACTCATCTAGCTAGCTCAGCTCTGATCCAAGTCCCACTCAACTAGCTAAGTTAGCTCTGATCCAGTTCCCACTCATCTAGCTAGCTCAGCTCTGATCCAGGTCCCACTCATCTAGCTAGCTCTGATCCAGGTCCCACTCATCTAGCTAGCTCTGATCCAGGTCCCAGTCATCTAGCTAGCTCAGCTCTGATCCAGGTCCCACTCATCTAGCTAGCTCTGATCCAGGTCTCACTCATCTAGCTAGCTCAGCTCTGATCCAGGTCCCACTCATCTAGCTAGTTCAGCTCTGATCCAGGTCCCACTCATCTAGCTAGCTCTGATCCAGATCCCACTCATCTAGCTAGTTCAGCTCTAATCCAGGTCCCACTCATCTAGCTAGCTCTGATCCAGGTCCCACTCATCTAGCTAGCTCTGATCGAGGTCTCACTCATCTAGCTAGCTCAGCTCTGATCGAGGTCCCACTCATCTAGCTAGTTCAGCTCTAATCTAGGTCCCACTCATCTAGCTAGCTCTGATCCAGGTCCCACTCAACTAGCTAAGTTAGCTCTAATCCAGGTCCCACTCATCTAACTAGCTCAGCTCTAATCCACGTCCCACTCATCTAGCTAGCTCAGCTCAGATCCAGGTCCCACTCATCTAGCTAGCTCTGATCCAGGTCCCAATCATCTAGCTAGCTCTGATCCAGGTCCCACTCATCTAGCTAGCTCAGCTCTGATCCAAGTCCCACTCAACTAGCTAAGTTAGCTCTGATCCAGGTCCCACTCATCTAGCTAGCTCAGCTCTGATCCAGGTCCCACTCATCTAGCTAGCTCTGATCCAGGTCCCACTCATCTAGCTAGCTCTGATCCAGGTCCCAGTCATCTAGCTAGCTCAGCTCTGATCCAGGTCCCACTCATCTAGCTAGCTCTGATCCAGGTCTCACTCATCTAGCTAGCTCAGCTCTGATCCAGGTCCCACTCATCTAGCTAGTTCAGCTCTGATCCAGGTCCCACTCATCTAGCTAGCTCTGATCCAGATCCCACTCATCTAGCTAGTTCAGCTCTAATCCAGGTCCCACTCATCTAGCTAGCTCTGATCCAGGTCCCACTCATCTAGCTAGCTCTGATCGAGGTCTCACTCATCTAGCTAGCTCAGCTCTGATCGAGGTCCCACTCATCTAGCTAGTTCAGCTCTAATCTAGGTCCCACTCATCTAGCTAGCTCTGATCCAGGTCCCACTCAACTAGCTAAGTTAGCTCTAATCCAGGTCCCACTCATCTAACTAGCTCAGCTCTAATCCACGTCCCACTCATCTAGCTAGCTCAGCTCAGATCCAGGTCCCACTCATCTAGCTAGCTCTGATCCAGGTCCCAATCATCTAGCTAGCTCTGATCCAGGTCCCACTCATCTAGCTAGCTCAGCTCTGATCCAAGTCCCACTCAACTAGCTAAGTTAGCTCTGATCCAGGTCCCACTCATCTAGCTAGCTCAGCTCTGATCCAGGTCCCACTCATCTAGCTAGCTCTGATCCAGGTCCCACTCATCTAGCTAGCTCTGATCCAGGTCCCAGTCATCTAGCTAGCTCAGCTCTGATCCAGGTCCCACTCATCTAGCTAGCTCTGATCCAGGTCTCACTCATCTAGCTAGCTCAGCTCTGATCCAGGTCCCACTCATCTAGCTAGTTCAGCTCTGATCCAGGTCCCACTCAACTAGCTAAGTTAGCTCTAATCCAGGTCCCACTCATCTAACTAGCTCAGCTCTAATCCACGTCCCACTCATCTAGCTAGCTCAGCTCTTATCCAGGTCCCACTCATCTAGCTAGCTCAGATCCAGGTCCCACTCATCTAGCTAGCTCTGATCCAGGTCCCAATCATCTAGCTAGCTCTGATCCAGGTCCCACTCATCTAGCTAGCTCAGCTCTGATCCAAGTCCCACTCAACTAGCTAAGTTAGCTCTGATCCAGTTCCCACTCATCTAGCTAGCTCAGCTGTGATCCAGGTCCCACTCATCTAGCTAGCTCTGATCCAGGTCCCACTCATCTAGCTAGCTCTGATCCAGGTCCCAGTCATCTAGCTAGCTCAGCTCTGATCCAGGTCCCACTCATCTAGCTAGCTCTGATCCAGGTCTCACTCATCTAGCTAGCTCAGCTCTGATCCAGGTCCCACTCATCTAGCTAGTTCAGCTCTGATCCAGGTCCCACTCATCTAGCTAGCTCTGATCCAGGTCCCACTCATCTAGCTAGCTCAGCTCTGATCCAGGTCCCACTCATCTAGCTAGCTCTGATCCAGGTCCCACTCATCTAGCTAGCTCTGATCCAGGTCCCACTCATCTAGCTAGCTCAGCTCTAATCCAGGTCCCACTCATCTAGCTAGCTCTGATCCAGGTCCCACTCATCAAGCTAGCTCTGATCCAGGTCCCACTCATCCACCTAGCTCTGATCCAGGTCCCACTCAACTAGCTAGCTCAGCTCTGATCTAGGTCCCACTCATCTAGCTAGCTCAGCTCTCATCCAGGTCCCACTCATCTAGCTAGCTCAGCTCTGATCCAGGTCCCACTCATCTAGCTAGCTCTGATCCAGGTCCCAATCATCTAGGTAGCTCTGATCCAGGTCCCACTCATCTAACTAGCTCAGCTCTAATCCACGTCCCACTCATCTAGCTAGCTCATCTCTGATCCAGGTCCCACTCATCTAGCTAGCTCAGCTCTTATCCAGGTCCCACTCATCTAGCTAGCTCAGATCCAGGTCCCACTCATCTAGCTAGCTCTGATCCAGGTCCCAATCATCTAGCTAGCTCTGATCCACGTCCCACTCATCTAGCTAGCTCAGCTCTGATCCAAGTCCCACTCAACTAGCTAAGTTAGCTCTGATCCAGTTCCCACTCATCTAGCTAGCTCAGCTCTGATCCAGGTCCCACTCAACTAGCTAGCTCTGATCCAGGTCCCACTCATCTAGCTAGCTCTGATCCAGGTCCCAGTCATCTAGCTAGCTCAGCTCTGATCCAGGTCCCACTCATCTAGCTAGCTCTGATCCAGGTCTCACTCATCTAGCTAGCTCAGCTCTGATCCAGGTCCCACTCATCTAGCTAGTTCAGCTCTGATCCAGGTCCCACTCATCTAGCTAGCTCTGATCCAGGTCCCACTCATCTAGCTAGCTCAGCTCTGATCCAGGTCCCACTCATCTAGCTAGCTCTGATCCAGGTCCCACTCATCTAGCTAGCTCTGATCCAGGTCCCACTCATCTAGCTAGCTCAGCTCTGATCCAGGTCCCACTCATCTAGCTCAGCTCTGATCCAGGTCCCACTCATCTAGCTAGCTCTGATCCAGGTCCCACTCATCTAGCTAGCTCAGCTCTGATCCAGGTCCAACTCATCTAGATAGCTCTGATCCAGGTCCCACTCATCTAGCTAGCTCTGATCCAGGTCCCACTCATCTAGCTAGCTCTGATCCAGGTCCCACTCATCTAGCTAGCTCAGCTCTGATCCAGGTCCCACTCATCTAGCTAGCTCTGATCCAGGTCCCACTCATCAAGCTAGCTCTGATCCAGGTCCCACTCATCCACCTAGCTCTGATCCAGGTCCCACTCAACTAGCTAGCTAAGCTCTGATCCAGGTCCCACTCATCTAGCTAGCTCTGATCCAGGTCCCACTCATCTAGCTAGCTCAGCTCTGATCCAGGTCCCACTCATCTAGCTAGCTCTGATCCAGGTCCCACTCATCAAGATAGCTCTGATCCAGGTCCCACTCATCCACCTAGCTCTGATCCAGGTCCCACTCAACTAGCTAAGTTAGCTCTAATCCAGGTCCCACTCATCTAGCTAGCTCAGCTCTGATCCAGGTCACACTCATCTAGCTAGCTCAGCTCTGATCCAGGTCCCACTCATCTAGCTAGCTCTGATCCAGGTCCCAATCATCTAGCTAGCTCAGCTCTAATCCAGGTCCCACTCATCTAGCTAGCTCAGCTCTGATCCAGGTCCCACTCATCTAGCTAGCTCAGCTCTGATCCAGGTCCCACTCATCTAGCTAGCTCTGATCCAGGTCCCAATCATCTAGGTAGCTCTGATCCAGGTCCCACTCATCTAACTAGCTCAGCTCTAATCCAGGTCCCACTCATCTAGCTAGCTCAGCTCTGATCCAGGTCCCACTCATCTAGCTAGCTCAGCTCTTATCCAGGTCCCACTCATCTAGCTAGCTCAGATCCAGGTCCCACTCATCTAGCTAGCTCTGATCCAGGTCCCAATCATCTAGCTAGCTCTGATCCAGGTCCCACTCATCTAGCTAGCTCAGCTCTGATCCAAGTCCCACTCAACTAGCTAAGTTAGCTCTGATCCAGTTCCCACTCATCTAGCTAGCTCAGCTCTGATCGAGGTCCCACTCATCTAGCTAGCTCTGATCCAGGTCCCACTCATCTAGCTAGCTCTGATCCAGGTCCCAGTCATCTAGCTAGCTCAGCTCTGATCCAGGTAACACTCATCTAGCTAGCTCTGATCCAGGTCTCACTCATCTAGCTAGCTCAGCTCTGATCCAGGTCCCACTCATCTAGCTAGTTCAGCTCTGATCCAGGTCCCACTCATCTAGCTAGCTCTGATCCAGGTCCCACTCATCTAGCTAGCTCAGCTCTGATCCAGGTCCCACTCATCAAGCTAGCTCTGATCCAGGTCCCACTCATCCACCTAGCTCTGAACTAGGTCCCACTCATCTAGCTAGCTCAGCTCTCATCCAGGTCCCACTCATCTAGCTAGCTCAGCTCTGATCCAGGTCCCACTCATCTAGCTAGCTCTGATCCAGGTCCCAATCATCTAGGTAGCTCTGATCCAGGTCCCACTCATCTAACTAGCTCAGCTCTAATCCACGTCCCACTCATCTAGCTAGCTCAGCTCTGATCCAGGTCCCACTCATCTAGCTAGCTCAGCTCTTATCCAGGTCCCACTCATCTAGCTAGCTCAGATCCAGGTCCCACTCATCTAGCTAGCTCTGATCCAGGTCCCAATCATCTAGCTAGCTCTGATCCAGGTCCCACTCATCTAGCTAGCTCAGCTCTGATCCAAGTCCCACTCAACTAGCTAAGTTAGCTCTGATCCAGTTCCCACTCATCTAGCTAGCTCAGCTCTGATCGAGGTCCCACTCATCTAGCTAGCTCTGATCCAGGTCCCACTCATCTAGCTAGCTCTGATCCAGGTCCCAGTCATCTAGCTAGCTCAGCTCTGATCCAGGTAACACTCATCTAGCTAGCTCTGATCCAGGTCTCACTCATCTAGCTAGCTCAGCTCTGATCCAGGTCCCACTCATCTAGCTAGTTCAGCTCTGATCCAGGTCCCACTCATCTAGCTAGCTCTGATCCAGGTCCCACTCATCTAGCTAGCTCAGCTCTGATCCAGGTCCCACTCATCAAGCTAGCTCTGATCCAGGTCCCACTCATCCACCTAGCTCTGATCCAGGTCCCACTCAACTAGCTAGCTCAGCTCTGATCTAGGTCCCACTCATCTAGCTAGCTCAGCTCTCATCCAGGTCCCACTCATCTAGCTAGCTCATCTCTGATCCAGGTCCCACTCATCTAGCTAGCTCTGATCCAGGTCCCAATCATCTAGGTAGCTCTGATCCAGGTCCCACTCATCTAACTAGCTCAGCTCTAATCCACGTCCCACTCATCTAGCTAGCTCAGCTCTGATCCAGGTCCCACTCATCTAGCTAGCTCAGCTCTTATCCAGGTCCCACTCATCTAGCTAGCTCAGATCCAGGTCCCACTCATCTAGCTAGCTCTGATCCAGGTCCCAATCATCTAGCTAGCTCTGATCCAGGTCCCACTCATCTAGCTAGCTCAGCTCTGATCCAAGTCCCACTCAACTAGCTAAGTTAGCTCTGATCCAGTTCCCACTCATCTAGCTAGCTCAGCTCTGATCGAGGTCCCACTCATCTAGCTAGCTCTGATCCAGGTCCCACTCATCTAGCTAGCTCTGATCCAGGTCCCAGTCATCTAGCTAGCTCAGCTCTGATCCAGGTCCCACTCATCTAGCTAGCTCTGATCCAGGTCTCACTCATCTAGCTAGCTCAGCTCTGATCCAGGTCCCACTCATCTAGCTAGTTCAGCTCTGATCCAGGTCCCACTCATCTAGCTAGCTCTGATCCAGGTCCCACTCATCTAGCTAGCTCAGCTCTGATCCAGGTCCCACTCATCTAGCTAGCTCTGATCCAGGTCCCACTCATCTAGCTAGCTCTGATCCAGGTCCCACTCATCTAGCTAGCTCAGCTCTGATCGAGGTCCCACTCATCTAGCTAGTTCAGCTCTAATCCAGGTCCCACTCATCTAGCTAGCTCTGATCCAGGTCCCACTCAACTAGCTAAGTTAGCTCTAATCCAGGTCCCACTCATCTAACTAGCTCAGCTCTAATCCACGTCCCACTCATCTAGCTAGCTCAGCTCTTATCCAGGTCCCACTCATCTAGCTAGCTCAGATCCAGGTCCCACTCATCTAGCTAGCTCTGATCCAGGTCCCAATCATCTAGCTAGCTCTGATCCAGGTCCCACTCATCTAGCTAGCTCAGCTCTGATCCAAGTCCCACTCAACTAGCTAAGTTAGCTCTGATCCAGTTCCCACTCATCTAGCTAGCTCAGCTCTGATCCAGGTCCCACTCATCTAGCTAGCTCTGATCCAGGTCCCACTCATCTAGCTAGCTCAGCTCTGATCCAGGTCCCACTCATCTAGCTAGCTCTGATCCAGGTCCCACTCATCTAGCTAGCTCTGATCCAGGTCCCACTCATCTAGCTAGCTCAGCTCTGATCGAGGTCCCACTCATCTAGCTAGTTCAGCTCTAATCCAGGTCCCACTCATCTAGCTAGCTCTGATCCAGGTCCCACTCAACTAGCTAAGTTAGCTCTAATCCAGGTCCCACTCATCTAACTAGCTCAGCTCTAATCCACGTCCCACTCATCTAGCTAGCTCAGCTCTTATCCAGGTCCCACTCATCTAGCTAGCTCAGATCCAGGTCCCACTCATCTAGCTAGCTCTGATCCAGGTCCCAATCATCTAGCTAGCTCTGATCCAGGTCCCACTCATCTAGCTAGCTCAGCTCTGATCCAAGTCCCACTCAACTAGCTAAGTTAGCTCTGATCCAGTTCCCACTCATCTAGCTAGCTCAGCTCTGATCCAGGTCCCACTCATCTAGCTAGCTCTGATCCAGGTCCCACTCATCTAGCTAGCTCTGATCCAGGTCCCAGTCATCTAGCTAGCTCAGCTCTGATCCAGGTCCCACTCATCTAGCTAGCTCTGATCCAGGTCTCACTCATCTAGCTAGCTCAGCTCTGATCCAGGTCCCACTCATCTAGCTAGTTCAGCTCTGATCCAGGTCCCACTCATCTAGCTAGCTCTGATCCAGATCCCACTCATCTAGCTAGTTCAGCTCTAATCCAGGTCCCACTCATCTAGCTAGCTCTGATCCAGGTCCCACTCATCTAGCTAGCTCTGATCGAGGTCTCACTCATCTAGCTAGCTCAGCTCTGATCGAGGTCCCACTCATCTAGCTAGTTCAGCTCTAATCCAGGTCCCACTCATCTAGCTAGCTCTGATCCAGGTCCCACTCAACTAGCTAAGTTAGCTCTAATCCAGGTCCCACTCATCTAACTAGCTCAGCTCTAATCCACGTCCCACTCATCTAGCTAGCTCAGCTCTTATCCAGGTCCCACTCATCTAGCTAGCTCAGATCCAGGTCCCACTCATCTAGCTAGCTCTGATCCAGGTCCCAATCATCTAGCTAGCTCTGATCCAGGTCCCACTCATCTAGCTAGCTCAGCTCTGATCCAAGTCCCACTCAACTAGCTAAGTTAGCTCTGATCCAGTTCCCACTCATCTAGCTAGCTCAGCTCTGATCCACGTCCCACTCATCTAGCTAGCTCAGCTCTGATCCAAGTCCCACTCAACTAGCTAAGTTAGCTCTGATCCAGTTCCCACTCATCTAGCTAGCTCAGCTCTGATCCAGGTCCCACTCAACTAGCTAGCTCTGATCCAGGTCCCACTCATCTAGCTAGCTCTGATCCAGGTCCCAGTCATCTAGCTAGCTCAGCTCTGATCCAGGTCCCACTCATCTAGCTAGCTCTGATCCAGGTCTCACTCATCTAGCTAGCTCAGCTCTGATCCAGGTCCCACTCATCTAGCTAGTTCAGCTCTGATCCAGGTCCCACTCATCTAGCTAGCTCTGATCCAGGTCCCACTCATCTAGCTAGCTCAGCTCTGATCCAGGTCCCACTCATCTAGCTAGCTCTGATCCAGGTCCCACTCATCTAGCTAGCTCTGATCCAGGTCCCACTCATCTAGCTAGCTCAGCTCTGATCCAGGTCCCACTCATCTAGCTCACCTCTGATCCAGGTCCCACTCATCTAGCTAGCTCTGATCCAGGTCCCACTCATCTAGCTAGCTCAGCTCTGATCCAGGTCCAACTCATCTAGATAGCTCTGATCCAGGTCCCACTCATCTAGCTAGCTCTGATCCAGGTCCCACTCATCTAGCTAGCTCTGATCCAGGTCCCACTCATCTAGCTAGCTCAGCTCTGATCCAGGTCCCACTCATCTAGCTAGCTCTGATCCAGGTCCCACTCATCAAGCTAGCTCTGATCCAGGTCCCACTCATCCACCTAGCTCTGATCCAGGTCCCACTCAACTAGCTAGCTAAGCTCTGATCCAGGTCCCACTCATCTAGCTAGCTCTGATCCAGGTCCCACTCATCTAGCTAGCTCAGCTCTGATCCAGGTCCCACTCATCTAGCTAGCTCTGATCCAGGTCCCACTCATCAAGATAGCTCTGATCCAGGTCCCACTCATCCACCTAGCTCTGATCCAGGTCCCACTCAACTAGCTAAGTTAGCTCTAATCCAGGTCCCACTCATCTAGCTAGCTCAGCTCTGATCCAGGTCACACTCATCTAGCTAGCTCAGCTCTGATCCAGGTCCCACTCATCTAGCTAGCTCTGATCCAGGTCCCAATCATCTAGCTAGCTCAGCTCTAATCCAGGTCCCACTCATCTAGCTAGCTCAGCTCTGATCCAGGTCCCACTCATCTAGCTAGCTCAGCTCTGATCCAGGTCCCACTCATCTAGCTAGCTCTGATCCAGGTCCCAATCATCTAGGTAGCTCTGATCCAGGTCCCACTCATCTAACTAGCTCAGCTCTAATCCAGGTCCCACTCATCTAGCTAGCTCAGCTCTGATCCAGGTCCCACTCATCTAGCTAGCTCAGCTCTTATCCAGGTCCCACTCATCTAGCTAGCTCAGATCCAGGTCCCACTCATCTAGCTAGCTCTGATCCAGGTCCCAATCATCTAGCTAGCTCTGATCCAGGTCCCACTCATCTAGCTAGCTCAGCTCTGATCCAAGTCCCACTCAACTAGCTAAGTTAGCTCTGATCCAGTTCCCACTCATCTAGCTAGCTCAGCTCTGATCCAGGTCCCACTCATCTAGCTAGTTCAGCTCTGATCCAGGTCCCACTCATCTAGCTAGCTCTGATCCAGGTCCCACTCATCTAGCTAGCTCAGCTCTGATCCAGGTCCCACTCATCTAGCTAGCTCTGATCCAGGTCCCACTCATCTAGCTAGCTCTGATCCAGGTCCCACTCATCTAGCTAGCTCAGCTCTGATCGAGGTCCCACTCATCTAGCTAGTTCAGCTCTAATCCAGGTCCCACTCATCTAGCTAGCTCTGATCCAGGTCCCACTCAACTAGCTAAGTTAGCTCTAATCCAGGTCCCACTCATCTAACTAGCTCAGCTCTAATCCACGTCCCACTCATCTAGCTAGCTCAGCTCTTATCCAGGTCCCACTCATCTAGCTAGCTCAGATCCAGGTCCCACTCATCTAGCTAGCTCTGATCCAGGTCCCAATCATCTAGCTAGCTCTGATCCAGGTCCCACTCATCTAGCTAGCTCAGCTCTGATCCAAGTCCCACTCAACTAGCTAAGTTAGCTCTGATCCAGTTCCCACTCATCTAGCTAGCTCAGCTCTGATCCACGTCCCACTCATCTAGCTAGCTCAGCTCTGATCCAAGTCCCACTCAACTAGCTAAGTTAGCTCTGATCCAGTTCCCACTCATCTAGCTAGCTCAGCTCTGATCCAGGTCCCACTCAACTAGCTAGCTCTGATCCAGGTCCCACTCATCTAGCTAGCTCTGATCCAGGTCCCAGTCATCTAGCTAGCTCAGCTCTGATCCAGGTCCCACTCATCTAGCTAGCTCTGATCCAGGTCTCACTCATCTAGCTAGCTCAGCTCTGATCCAGGTCCCACTCATCTAGCTAGTTCAGCTCTGATCCAGGTCCCACTCATCTAGCTAGCTCTGATCCAGGTCCCACTCATCTAGCTAGCTCAGCTCTGATCCAGGTCCCACTCATCTAGCTAGCTCTGATCCAGGTCCCACTCATCTAGCTAGCTCTGATCCAGGTCCCACTCATCTAGCTAGCTCAGCTCTGATCCAGGTCCCACTCATCTAGCTCACCTCTGATCCAGGTCCCACTCATCTAGCTAGCTCTGATCCAGGTCCCACTCATCTAGCTAGCTCAGCTCTGATCCAGGTCCAACTCATCTAGATAGCTCTGATCCAGGTCCCACTCATCTAGCTAGCTCTGATCCAGGTCCCACTCATCTAGCTAGCTCTGATCCAGGTCCCACTCATCTAGCTAGCTCAGCTCTGATCCAGGTCCCACTCATCTAGCTAGCTCTGATCCAGGTCCCACTCATCAAGCTAGCTCTGATCCAGGTCCCACTCATCCACCTAGCTCTGATCCAGGTCCCACTCAACTAGCTAGCTAAGCTCTGATCCAGGTCCCACTCATCTAGCTAGCTCTGATCCAGGTCCCACTCATCTAGCTAGCTCAGCTCTGATCCAGGTCCCACTCATCTAGCTAGCTCTGATCCAGGTCCCACTCATCAAGATAGCTCTGATCCAGGTCCCACTCATCCACCTAGCTCTGATCCAGGTCCCACTCAACTAGCTAAGTTAGCTCTAATCCAGGTCCCACTCATCTAGCTAGCTCAGCTCTGATCCAGGTCACACTCATCTAGCTAGCTCAGCTCTGATCCAGGTCCCACTCATCTAGCTAGCTCTGATCCAGGTCCCAATCATCTAGCTAGCTCAGCTCTAATCCAGGTCCCACTCATCTAGCTAGCTCAGCTCTGATCCAGGTCCCACTCATCTAGCTAGCTCAGCTCTGATCCAGGTCCCACTCATCTAGCTAGCTCTGATCCAGGTCCCAATCATCTAGGTAGCTCTGATCCAGGTCCCACTCATCTAACTAGCTCAGCTCTAATCCAGGTCCCACTCATCTAGCTAGCTCAGCTCTGATCCAGGTCCCACTCATCTAGCTAGCTCAGCTCTTATCCAGGTCCCACTCATCTAGCTAGCTCAGATCCAGGTCCCACTCATCTAGCTAGCTCTGATCCAGGTCCCAATCATCTAGCTAGCTCTGATCCAGGTCCCACTCATCTAGCTAGCTCAGCTCTGATCCAAGTCCCACTCAACTAGCTAAGTTAGCTCTGATCCAGTTCCCACTCATCTAGCTAGCTCAGCTCTGATCGAGGTCCCACTCATCTAGCTAGCTCTGATCCAGGTCCCACTCATCTAGCTAGCTCTGATCCAGGTCCCAGTCATCTAGCTAGCTCAGCTCTGATCCAGGTAACACTCATCTAGCTAGCTCTGATCCAGGTCTCACTCATCTAGCTAGCTCAGCTCTGATCCAGGTCCCACTCATCTAGCTAGTTCAGCTCTGATCCAGGTCCCACTCATCTAGCTAGCTCTGATCCAGGTCCCACTCATCTAGCTAGCTCAGCTCTGATCCAGGTCCCACTCATCAAGCTAGCTCTGATCCAGGTCCCACTCATCCACCTAGCTCTGATCCAGGTCCCACTCAACTAGCTAGCTCAGCTCTGATCTAGGTCCCACTCATCTAGCTAGCTCAGCTCTCATCCAGGTCCCACTCATCTAGCTAGCTCAGCTCTGATCCAGGTCCCACTCATCTAGCTAGCTCTGATCCAGGTCCCAATCATCTAGGTAGCTCTGATCCAGGTCCCACTCATCTAACTAGCTCAGCTCTAATCCACGTCCCACTCATCTAGCTAGCTCAGCTCTGATCCAGGTCCCACTCATCTAGCTAGCTCAGCTCTTATCCAGGTCCCACTCATCTAGCTAGCTCAGATCCAGGTCCCACTCATCTAGCTAGCTCTGATCCAGGTCCCAATCATCTAGCTAGCTCTGATCCAGGTCCCACTCATCTAGCTAGCTCAGCTCTGATCCAAGTCCCACTCAACTAGCTAAGTTAGCTCTGATCCAGTTCCCACTCATCTAGCTAGCTCAGCTCTGATCGAGGTCCCACTCATCTAGCTAGCTCTGATCCAGGTCCCACTCATCTAGCTAGCTCTGATCCAGGTCCCAGTCATCTAGCTAGCTCAGCTCTGATCCAGGTCCCACTCATCTAGCTAGCTCTGATCCAGGTCTCACTCATCTAGCTAGCTCAGCTCTGATCCAGGTCCCACTCATCTAGCTAGTTCAGCTCTGATCCAGGTCCCACTCATCTAGCTAGCTCTGATCCAGGTCCCACTCATCTAGCTAGCTCAGCTCTGATCCAGGTCCCACTCATCTAGCTAGCTCTGATCCAGGTCCCACTCATCTAGCTAGCTCTGATCCAGGTCCCACTCATCTAGCTAGCTCAGCTCTGATCCAGGTCCCACTCATCTAGCTAGCTCTGATCCAGGTCCCACTCATCTAGCTAGCTCTGATCCAGGTCCCACTCATCTAGCTAGCTCAGCTCTGATCCAGGTCCCACTCATCTAGATAGCTCTGATCCAGGTCCCACTCATCTAGCTAGCTCTGATCCAGGTCCCACTCATCTAGCTAGCTCAGCTCTGATCCAGGTCCCACTCATCTAGCTAGCTCTGATCCAGGTCCCACTCATCAAGCTAGCTCTGATCCAGGTCCCACTCATCCACCTAGCTCTGATCCAGGTCCCACTCAACTAGCTAGCTCAGCTCTGATCTAGGTCCCACTCATCTAGCTAGCTCAGCTCTCATCCAGGTCCCACTCATCTAGCTAGCTCAGCTCTGATCCAGGTCCCACTCATCTAGCTAGCTCTGATCCAGGTCCCAATCATCTAGGTAGCTCTGATCCAGGTCCCACTCATCTAACTAGCTCAGCTCTAATCCACGTCCCACTCATCTAGCTAGCTCAGCTCTGATCCAGGTCCCACTCATCTAGCTAGCTCAGCTCTTATCCAGGTCCCACTCATCTAGCTAGCTCAGATCCAGGTCCCACTCATCTAGCTAGCTCTGATCCAGGTCCCAATCATCTAGCTAGCTCTGATCCAGGTCCCACTCATCTAGCTAGCTCAGCTCTGATCCAAGTCCCACTCAACTAGCTAAGTTAGCTCTGATCCAGTTCCCACTCATCTAGCTAGCTCAGCTCTGATCCAGGTCCCACTCAACTAGCTAGCTCCTATCCAGGTCCCACTCATCTAGCTAGCTCAGCTCTGATCCAGGTCCCACTCATCTAGCTAGTTCAGCTCTGATCCAGGTCCCACTCATCTAGCTAGCTCTGATCCAGGTCCCACTCATCTAGCTAGCTCAGCTCTGATCCAGGTCCCACTCATCTAGCTAGCTCAGCTCTGATCCAGGTCCCACTCATCTAGCTAGCTCTGATCCAGGTCCCAATCATCTAGGTAGCTCTGATCCAGGTCCCACTCATCTAACTAGCTCAGCTCTAATCCACGTCCCACTCATCTAGCTAGCTCAGCTCTGATCCAGGTCCCACTCATCTAGCTAGCTCAGCTCTTATCCAGGTCCCACTCATCTAGCTAGCTCAGATCCAGGTCCCACTCATCTAGCTAGCTCTGATCCAGGTCCCAATCATCTAGCTAGCTCTGATCCAGGTCCCACTCATCTAGCTAGCTCAGCTCTGATCCAAGTCCCACTCAACTAGCTAAGTTAGCTCTGATCCAGTTCCCACTCATCTAGCTAGCTCAGCTCTGATCGAGGTCCCACTCATCTAGCTAGCTCTGATCCAGGTCCCACTCATCTAGCTAGCTCTGATCCAGGTCCCAGTCATCTAGCTAGCTCAGCTCTGATCCAGGTAACACTCATCTAGCTAGCTCTGATCCAGGTCTCACTCATCTAGCTAGCTCAGCTCTGATCCAGGTCCCACTCATCTAGCTAGTTCAGCTCTGATCCAGGTCCCACTCATCTAGCTAGCTCTGATCCAGGTCCCACTCATCTAGCTAGCTCAGCTCTGATCCAGGTCCCACTCATCAAGCTAGCTCTGATCCAGGTCCCACTCATCCACCTAGCTCTGATCCAGGTCCCACTCAACTAGCTAGCTCAGCTCTGATCTAGGTCCCACTCATCTAGCTAGCTCAGCTCTCATCCAGGTCCCACTCATCTAGCTAGCTCAGCTCTGATCCAGGTCCCACTCATCTAGCTAGCTCTGATCCAGGTCCCAATCATCTAGGTAGCTCTGATCCAGGTCCCACTCATCTAACTAGCTCAGCTCTAATCCACGTCCCACTCATCTAGCTAGCTCAGCTCTGATCCAGGTCCCACTCATCTAGCTAGCTCAGCTCTTATCCAGGTCCCACTCATCTAGCTAGCTCAGATCCAGGTCCCACTCATCTAGCTAGCTCTGATCCAGGTCCCAATCATCTAGCTAGCTCTGATCCAGGTCCCACTCATCTAGCTAGCTCAGCTCTGATCCAAGTCCCACTCAACTAGCTAAGTTAGCTCTGATCCAGTTCCCACTCATCTAGCTAGCTCAGCTCTGATCGAGGTCCCACTCATCTAGCTAGCTCTGATCCAGGTCCCACTCATCTAGCTAGCTCTGATCCAGGTCCCAGTCATCTAGCTAGCTCAGCTCTGATCCAGGTCCCACTCATCTAGCTAGCTCTGATCCAGGTCTCACTCATCTAGCTAGCTCAGCTCTGATCCAGGTCCCACTCATCTAGCTAGTTCAGCTCTGATCCAGGTCCCACTCATCTAGCTAGCTCAGCTCTGATCCAGGTCCCACTCATCTAGCTAGCTCTGATCCAGGTCCCACTCATCTAGCTAGCTCAGCTCTGATCCAGGTCCCACTCATCTAGCTAGCTCTGATCCAGGTCCCACTCATCTAGCTAGCTCTGATCCAGGTCCCACTCATCTAGCTAGCTCAGCTCTGATCCAGGTCCCACTCATCTAGATAGCTCTGATCCAGGTCCCACTCATCTAGCTAGCTCTGATCCAGGTCCCACTCATCTAGCTAGCTCAGCTCTGATCCAGGTCCCACTCATCTAGCTAGCTCTGATCCAGGTCCCACTCATCAAGCTAGCTCTGATCCAGGTCCCACTCATCCACCTAGCTCTGATCCAGGTCCCACTCAACTAGCTAGCTCAGCTCTGATCTAGGTCCCACTCATCTAGCTAGCTCAGCTCTCATCCAGGTCCCACTCATCTAGCTAGCTCAGCTCTGATCCAGGTCCCACTCATCTAGCTAGCTCTGATCCAGGTCCCAATCATCTAGGTAGCTCTGATCCAGGTCCCACTCATCTAACTAGCTCAGCTCTAATCCACGTCCCACTCATCTAGCTAGCTCAGCTCTGATCCAGGTCCCACTCATCTAGCTAGCTCAGCTCTTATCCAGGTCCCACTCATCTAGCTAGCTCTGATCCAGGTCCCACTCAACTAGCTAGCTCCTATCCAGGTCCCACTCATCTAGCTAGCTCAGCTCTGATCCAGGTCCCACTCATCTAGCTAGTTCAGCTCTGATCCAGGTCCCACTCATCTAGCTAGCTCTGATCCAGGTCCCACTCATCTAGCTAGCTCAGCTCTGATCCAGGTCCCACTCATCTAGCTAGCTCTGATCCAGTTCCCACTCATCTAGCTAGCTCTGATCCAGGTCCCACTCATCTAGCTAGCTCAGCTCTGATCCAGGTCCCACTCATCTAGATAGCTCTGATCCAGGTCCCACTCATCTAGCTAGCTCTGATCCACTTCCCACTCATCTAGCTAGCTCTGCTCTGATCCAGGTCCCACTCATCTAGCTAGCTCAAATCCAGGTCCCACTCATCAAGCTAGCTCTGATCCAGGTCCCACTCATCCACCTAGCTCTGATCCAGGTCCCACTCAACTAGCTAGCTCAGCTCTGATCCAGGTCCCACTCATCTAGCTAGCTCTGATCCAGGTCCCACTCATCTAGCTAGCTCAGCTCTGATCCAGGTCCCACTCATCTAGCTAGCTCTGATCCAGGTCCCACTCATCAAGCTAGCTCTGATCCAGGTCCCACTCATCCACCTAGCTCTGATCCAGGTCCCACTCAACTAGCTAGCTCAGCTCTGATCTAGGTCCCACTCATCTAGCTAGCTCAGCTCTCATCCAGGTCCCACTCATCTAGCTAGCTCAGCTCTGATCCAGGTCCCACTCATCTAGCTAGCTCTGATCCAGGTCCCAATCATCTAGGTAGCTCTGATCCAGGTCCCACTCATCTAACTAGCTCAGCTCTAATCCACGTCACACTCATCTAGCTAGCTCAGCTCTGATCCAGGTCCCACTCATCTAGCTAGCTCAGCTCTTATCCAGGTCCCACTCATCTAGCTAGCTCAGATCCAGGTCCCACTCATCTAGCTAGCTCTGATCCAGGTCCCAATCATCTAGCTAGCTCTGATCCAGGTCCCACTCATCTAGCTAGCTCAGCTCTGATCCAAGTCCCACTCAACTAGCTAAGTTAGCTCTGATCCAGTTCCCACTCATCTAGCTAGCTCAGCTCTGATCCAGGTCCCACTCATCTAGCTAGCTCTGATCCAGGTCCCACTCATCTAGCTAGCTCTGATCCAGGTCCCAGTCATCTAGCTAGCTCAGCTCTGATCCAGGTCCCACTCATCTAGCTAGCTCTGATCCAGGTCTCACTCATCTAGCTAGCTCAGCTCTGATCCAGGTCCCACTCATCTAGCTAGTTCAGCTCTGATCCAGGTCCCACTCATCTAGCTAGCTCTGATCCAGGTCCCACTCATCTAGCTAGCTCAGCTCTGATCCAGGTCCCACTCATCTAGCTAGCTCTGATCCAGGTCCCACTCATCTAGCTAGCTCTGATCCAGGTCCCACTCATCTAGCTAGCTCAGCTCTGATCCAGGTCCCACTCATCTAGCTAGCTCTGATCCAGGTCCCACTAATCTAGCTAGCTCTGATCCAGGTCCCACTCATCTAGCTAGCTCAGCTCTGATCCAGGTCCCACTCATCTAGATAGCTCTGATCCAGGTCCCACTCATCTAGCTAGCTCTGATCCAGGTCCCACTCATCTAGCTAGTTCAGCTCTGATCCAGGTCCCACTCATCTAGCTAGCTCTGATCCAGGACCCACTCATCAAGCTAGCTCTGATCCAGGTCCCACTCATCCACCTAGCTCTGATCCAGGTCCCACTCAACTAGCTAGCTCAGCTCTGATCTAGGTCCCACTCATCTAGCTAGCTCAGCTCTCATCCAGGTCCCACTCATCTAGCTAGCTCTGATCCAGATCCCACTCATCTAGCTAGTTCAGCTCTAATCCAGGTCCCAATCATCTAGCTAGCTCTGATCCAGGTCCCACTCATCTAGCTAGCTCTGATCGAGGTCTCACTCATCTAGCTAGCTCAGCTCTGATCCAGGTCCCACTCATCTAGCTAGTTCAGCTCTAATCCAGGTCCCACTCATCTAGCTAGCTCTGATCGAGGTCCCACTCATCTGGCTAGCTCAGCTCTGATCCAGGTCCCACTCATCTAGCTAGCTCAGCTCTGATCCAGGTCCCACTCAACTAGCTAAGTTAGCTCTGATCCAGGTCCCACTCATCTAGCTAGCTCAGCTCTGATCCAGGTCCCACTCATCTAGCTAGCTCTTATCCAGGTCCCACTCGTCTAGCTAGCTCTGATCCAGGTCCCACTCATCTAGCTCAGCTCTGATCCAGGTCCCACTCATCTAGCTAGCTCTGATCCAGGTCTCACTCATCTAGCTAGCTCAGCTCTCATCCAGGTCCCACTCATCTAGCTAGCTCTGATCCAGATCCCACTCATCTAGCTAGTTCAGCTCTAATCCAGGCCCCACTCATCAAGCTAGCTCAGCTCTGATCCAGGTCACACTCATCTAGCTAGCTCAGCTCTGATCCAGGTCCCACTCATCTAGCTAGCTCAGCTCTGATCCAGGTCCCACTCATCTAGCTAGCTCAGCTCTGATCCAGGTCCCACTCATCTAGCTAGCTCAGCTCTGATCCAGGTCCCACTCATCTAGCTAGCTCTGATCCAGGTCCCAATCATCTAGCTAGCTCTGATCCAGGTCCCACTCATCTAGCTAGCTCAGCTCTAATCCAGGTCCCACTCATCTAGCTAGCTCAGCTCTGATCTAGGTCCCACTCATCTAGCTAGCTCAGCTCTCATCCAGGTCCCACTCATCTAGCTAGCTCTGATCCAGATCCCACTCATCTAGCTAGTTCAGCTCTAATCCAGGTCCCACTCATCTAGCTAGCTCAGCTCTGATCCAGGTCACACTCATCTAGCTAGCTCAGCTCTGATCCAGGTCCCACTCATCTAGCTTGCTCTGATCCAGGTCCCACTCATCTAGCTAGTTCAGCTCTAATCCAGGTCCCACTCATCTAGCTAGCTCTGATCGAGGTCCCACTCATCTGGCTAGCTCAGCTCTGATCGAGGTCCCACTCATCTAGCTAGCTCAGCTCTGATCCAGGTCCCACTCAACTAGCTAAGTTAGCTCTGATCCAGTTCCCACTCATCTAGCTAGCTCAGCTCTGATCCAGGTCCCACTCATCTAGCTAGCTCTGATCCAGGTCCAACTCATCTAGCTAGCTCAGCTCTGATCCAGGTCCCACTCATCTAGCTCAGCTCTGATCCAGGTCCCACTCATCTAGCTAGCTCTGATCCAGGTCTCACTCATCTAGCTAGCTCAGCTCTCATCCAGGTCCCACTCATCTAGCTAGCTCTGATCCAGATCCCACTCATCTAGCTAGTTCAGCTCTAATCCAGGTCCCACTCAACTAGCTAGCTCAGCTCTGATCCAGGTCCCACTCATCTAGCTAGCTCTGATCCAGGTCCCACTCATCTAGCTAGCTCAGCTCTGATCCAGGTCCCACTCATCTAGCTAGCTCTGATCCAGGTCCCACTCATCAAGCTAGCTCTGATCCAGGTCCCACTCATCCACCTAGCTCTGATCCAGGTCCCACTCAACTAGCTAGCTCAGCTCTGATCTAGGTCCCACTCATCTAGCTAGCTCAGCTCTCATCCAGGTCCCACTCATCTAGCTAGCTCAGCTCTGATCCAGGTCCCACTCATCTAGCTAGCTCTGATCCAGGTCCCAATCATCTAGGTAGCTCTGATCCAGGTCCCACTCATCTAACTAGCTCAGCTCTAATCCACGTCACACTCATCTAGCTAGCTCAGCTCTGATCCAGGTCCCACTCATCTAGCTAGCTCAGCTCTTATCCAGGTCCCACTCATCTAGCTAGCTCAGATCCAGGTCCCACTCATCTAGCTAGCTCTGATCCAGGTCCCAATCATCTAGCTAGCTCTGATCCAGGTCCCACTCATCTAGCTAGCTCAGCTCTGATCCAAGTCCCACTCAACTAGCTAAGTTAGCTCTGATCCAGTTCCCACTCATCTAGCTAGCTCAGCTCTGATCCAGGTCCCACTCATCTAGCTAGCTCTGATCCAGGTCCCACTCATCTAGCTAGCTCTGATCCAGGTCCCAGTCATCTAGCTAGCTCAGCTCTGATCCAGGTCCCACTCATCTAGCTAGCTCTGATCCAGGTCTCACTCATCTAGCTAGCTCAGCTCTGATCCAGGTCCCACTCATCTAGCTAGCTCTGATCCAGGTCCCACTCATCTAGCTAGCTCAGCTCTGATCCAGGTCCCACTCATCTAGCTAGCTCTGATCCAGGTCCCACTCATCTAGCTAGCTCTGATCCAGGTCCCACTCATCTAGCTAGCTCAGCTCTGATCCAGGTCCCACTCATCTAGCTAGCTCTGATCCAGGTCCCACTCATCAATCTAGCTCTGATCCAGGTCCCACTCATCCACCTAGCTCTGATCCAGGTCCCACTCAACTAGCTAGCTCAGCTCTGATCTAGGTCCCACTCATCTAGCTAGCTCAGCTCTCATCCAGGTCCCACTCATCTAGCTAGCTCAGCTCTGATCCAGGTCCCACTCATCTAGCTAGCTCTGATCCAGGTCCCAATCATCTAGGTAGCTCTGATCCAGGTCCCACTCATCTAACTAGCTCAGCTCTAATCCACGTCACACTCATCTAGCTAGCTCAGCTCTGATCCAGGTCCCACTCATCTAGCTAGCTCAGCTCTTATCCAGGTCCCACTCATCTAGCTAGCTCAGATCCAGGTCCCACTCATCTAGCTAGCTCTGATCCAGGTCCCAATCATCTAGCTAGCTCTGATCCAGGTCCCACTCATCTAGCTAGCTCAGCTCTGATCCAAGTCCCACTCAACTAGCTAAGTTAGCTCTGATCCAGTTCCCACTCATCTAGCTAGCTCAGCTCTGATCCAGGTCCCACTCATCTAGCTAGCTCTGATCCAGGTCCCACTCATCTAGCTAGCTCTGATCCAGGTCCCAGTCATCTAGCTAGCTCAGCTCTGATCCAGGTCCCACTCATCTAGCTAGCTCTGATCCAGGTCTCACTCATCTAGCTAGCTCAGCTCTGATCCAGGTCCCACTCATCTAGCTAGTTCAGCTCTGATCCAGGTCCCACTCATCTAGCTAGCTCTGATCCAGGTCCCACTCATCTAGCTAGCTCAGCTCTGATCCAGGTCCCACTCATCTAGCTAGCTCTGATCCAGGTCCCACTCATCTAGCTAGCTCTGATCCAGGTCCCACTCATCTAGCTAGCTCAGCTCTGATCCAGGTCCCACTCATCTAGCTAGCTCTGATCCAGGTCCCACTAATCTAGCTAGCTCTGATCCAGGTCCCACTCATCTAGCTAGCTCAGCTCTGATCCAGGTCCCACTCATCTAGATAGCTCTGATCCAGGTCCCACTCATCTAGCTAGCTCTGATCCAGGTCCCACTCATCTAGCTAGTTCAGCTCTGATCCAGGTCCCACTCATCTAGCTAGCTCTGATCCAGGACCCACTCATCAAGCTAGCTCTGATCCAGGTCCCACTCATCCACCTAGCTCTGATCCAGGTCCCACTCAACTAGCTAGCTCAGCTCTGATCTAGGTCCCACTCATCTAGCTAGCTCAGCTCTCATCCAGGTCCCACTCATCTAGCTAGCTCTGATCCAGATCCCACTCATCTAGCTAGTTCAGCTCTAATCCAGGTCCCAATCATCTAGCTAGCTCTGATCCAGGTCCCACTCATCTAGCTAGCTCTGATCGAGGTCTCACTCATCTAGCTAGCTCAGCTCTGATCCAGGTCCCACTCATCTAGCTAGTTCAGCTCTAATCCAGGTCCCACTCATCTAGCTAGCTCTGATCGAGGTCCCACTCATCTTGCTAGCTCAGCTCTGATCCAGGTCCCACTCATCTAGCTAGCTCAGCTCTGATCCAGGTCCCACTCAACTAGCTAAGTTAGCTCTGATCCAGGTCCCACTCATCTAGCTAGCTCAGCTCTGATCCAGGTCCCACTCATCTAGCTAGCTCTTATCCAGGTCCCACTCGTCTAGCTAGCTCTGATCCAGGTCCCACTCATCTAGCTCAGCTCTGATCCAGGTCCCACTCATCTAGCTAGCTCTGATCCAGGTCTCACTCATCTAGCTAGCTCAGCTCTCATCCAGGTCCCACTCATCTAGCTAGCTCTGATCCAGATCCCACTCATCTAGCTAGTTCAGCTCTAATCCAGGCCCCACTCATCAAGCTAGCTCAGCTCTGATCCAGGTCACACTCATCTAGCTAGCTCAGCTCTGATCCAGGTCCCACTCATCTAGCTAGCTCAGCTCTGATCCAGGTCCCACTCATCTAGCTAGCTCAGCTCTGATCCAGGTCCCACTCATCTAGCTAGCTCAGCTCTGATCCAGGTCCCACTCATCTAGCTAGCTATGATCCAGGTCCCAATCATCTAGCTAGCTCTGATCCAGGTCCCACTCATCTAGCTAGCTCAGCTCTAATCCAGGTCCCACTCATCTAGCTAGCTCAGCTCTGATCTAGGTCCCACTCATCTAGCTAGCTCAGCTCTCATCCAGGTCCCACTCATCTAGCTAGCTCTGATCCAGATCCCACTCATCTAGCTAGTTCAGCTCTAATCCAGGTCCCACTCATCTAGCTAGCTCAGCTCTGATCCAGGTCACACTCATCTAGCTAGCTCAGCTCTGATCCAGGTCCCACTCATCTAGCTTGCTCTGATCCAGGTCCCACTCATCTAGCTAGTTCAGCTCTAATCCAGGTCCCACTCATCTAGCTAGCTCTGATCGAGGTCCCACTCATCTGGCTAGCTCAGCTCTGATCGAGGTCCCACTCATCTAGCTAGCTCAGCTCTGATCCAGGTCCCACTCAACTAGCTAAGTTAGCTCTGATCCAGTTCCCACTCATCTAGCTAGCTCAGCTCTGATCCAGGTCCCACTCATCTAGCTAGCTCTGATCCAGGTCCAACTCATCTAGCTAGCTCAGCTCTGATCCAGGTCCCACTCATCTAGCTCAGCTCTGATCCAGGTCCCACTCATCTAGCTAGCTCTGATCCAGGTCTCACTCATCTAGCTAGCTCAGCTCTCATCCAGGTCCCACTCATCTAGCTAGCTCTGATCCAGATCCCACTCATCTAGCTAGTTCAGCTCTAATCCAGGTCCCACTCATCTAGCTAGCTCAGATCTGATCCAGGTCACACTCATCTAGCTAGCTCAGCTCTGATCCAGGTCCCACTCATCTAGCTAGCTCTGATCCAGGTCCCAATCATCTAGCTGGCTCTGATCCTGATCCAGGTCCCACTCATCTAGCTAGCTCAGCTCTAATCCAGGTCCCACTCATCTAGCTAGCTCAGCTCTGATCCAGGTCCCACTCATCTAGCTAGCTCAGCTCTTATCTAGGTCCCACTCATCTAGCTAGCTCTGCTCTTATCCAGGTCCCACTCATCTAGCTAGCTCTGATCCAGGTCCCAATCATCTAGCTAGCTCTGATCCAGGTCCCACTAATCTAGCTAGCTCAACTCTGATCCAGGTCCCACTCATCTAGCTAGCTCAGCTCTGATCCAGGTCCCACTCATCTAGCTAGCTCAGCTCTGATCCAGGTCACACTAATCTAGCTAGCTCAGCTCTGATCCAGGTCCCACTCATCTAGCTAGCTCTGATCCAGGTCCCAATCATCTAGCTGGCTCTGATCCAGGTCCCACTCATCTAGCTAGCTCAGCTCTAATCCAGGTCCCACTCATCTAGCTAGCTCAGCTCTGATCCAGGTCCCACTCATCTAGCTAGCTCAGCTCTTATCCAGGTCCCACTCATCTAGCTAGCTCAGCTCTTATCCAGGTCCCACTCATCTAGCTAGCTCTAATCCAGGTCCCAATCATCTAGCTAGCTCTGATCCAGGTCCCACTAATCTAGCTAGCTCAGCTCTGATCCAGGTCCCACTCATCTAGCTAGCTCTGATCCAGGTCCCAGTCATCTAGCTAGCTCAGCTCTGATCCAGGTCCCACTCATCTAGCTAGCTCTGATCCAGGTCTCACTCATCTAGCTAGCTCAGCTCTGATCCAGGTCCCACTCATCTAGCTAGTTCAGCTCTGATCCAGGTCCCACTCATCTAGCTAGCTCTGATCCAGGTCCCACTCATCTAGCTAGCTCAGCTCTGATCCAGGTCCCACTCATCTAGCTAGCTCTGATCCAGGTCCCACTCATCTAGCTAGCTCTGATCCAGGTCCCACTCATCTAGCTAGCTCAGCTCTGATCCAGGTCCCACTCATCTAGCTAGCTCTGATCCAGGTCCCACTAATCTAGCTAGCTCTGATCCAGGTCCCACTCATCTAGCTAGCTCAGCTCTGATCCAGGTCCCACTCATCTAGATAGCTCTGATCCAGGTCCCACTCATCTAGCTAGCTCTGATCCAGGTCCCACTCATCTAGCTAGTTCAGCTCTGATCCAGGTCCCACTCATCTAGCTAGCTCTGATCCAGGTCCCACTCATCAAGCTAGCTCTGATCCAGGTCCCACTCATCCACCTAGCTCTGATCCAGGTCCCACTCAACTAGCTAGCTCAGCTCTGATCTAGGTCCCACTCATCTAGCTAGCTCAGCTCTCATCCAGGTCCCACTCATCTAGCTAGCTCTGATCCAGATCCCACTCATCTAGCTAGTTCAGCTCTAATCCAGGTCCCAATCATCTAGCTAGCTCTGATCCAGGTCCCACTCATCTAGCTAGCTCTGATCGAGGTCTCACTCATCTAGCTAGCTCAGCTCTGATCCAGGTCCCACTCATCTAGCTAGTTCAGCTCTAATCCAGGTCCCACTCATCTAGCTAGCTCTGATCGAGGTCCCACTCATCTGGCTAGCTCAGCTCTGATCCAGGTCCCACTCATCTAGCTAGCTCAGCTCTGATCCAGGTCCCACTCAACTAGCTAAGTTAGCTCTGATCCAGGTCCCACTCATCTAGCTAGCTCAGCTCTGATCCAGGTCCCACTCATCTAGCTAGCTCTTATCCAGGTCCCACTCGTCTAGCTAGCTCTGATCCAGGTCCCACTCATCTAGCTCAGCTCTGATCCAGGTCCCACTCATCTAGCTAGCTCTGATCCAGGTCTCACTCATCTAGCTAGCTCAGCTCTCATCCAGGTCCCACTCATCTAGCTAGCTCTGATCCAGATCCCACTCATCTAGCTAGTTCAGCTCTAATCCAGGCCCCACTCATCAAGCTAGCTCAGCTCTGATCCAGGTCACACTCATCTAGCTAGCTCAGCTCTGATCCAGGTCCCACTCATCTAGCTAGCTCAGCTCTGATCCAGGTCCCACTCATCTAGCTAGCTCAGCTCTGATCCAGGTCCCACTCATCTAGCTAGCTCAGCTCTGATCCAGGTCCCAATCATCTAGCTAGCTCTGATCCAGGTCCCACTCATCTAGCTAGCTCAGCTCTAATCCAGGTCCCACTCATCTAGCTAGCTCAGCTCTGATCCAGGTCCCACTCATCTAGCTAGCTCAGCTCTGATCCAGGTCCCAATCATCTAGCTAGCTCTGATCCAGGTCCCACTCATCTAGCTAGCTCAGCTCTAATCCAGGTCCCACTCATCTAGCTAGCTCAGCTCTGATCTAGGTCCCACTCATCTAGCTAGCTCAGCTCTCATCCAGGTCCCACTCATCTAGCTAGCTCTGATCCAGATCCCACTCATCTAGCTAGTTCAGCTCTAATCCAGGTCCCACTCATCTAGCTAGCTCAGCTCTGATCCAGGTCACACTCATCTAGCTAGCTCAGTTCTGATCCAGGTCCCACTCATCTAGCTTGCTCTGATCCAGGTCCCACTCATCTAGCTAGTTCAGCTCTAATCCAGGTCCCACTCATCTAGCTAGCTCTGATCGAGGTCCCACTCATCTGGCTAGCTCAGCTCTGATCGAGGTCCCACTCATCTAGCTAGCTCAGCTCTGATCCAGGTCCCACTCAACTAGCTAAGTTAGCTCTGATCCAGGTCCCACTCATCTAGCTAGCTCAGCTCTGATCCAGGTCCCACTCATCTAGCTAGCTCTGATCGAGGTCCCACTCATCTGGCTAGCTCAGCTCTGATCGAGGTCCCACTCATCTAGCTAGCTCAGCTCTGATCCAGGTCCCACTCAACTAGCTAAGTTAGCTCTGATCCAGGTCCCACTCATCTAGCTAGCTCAGCTCTGATCCAGGTCCCACTCATCTAGCTAGCTCTGATCCAGGTCCAACTCATCTAGCTAGCTCAGCTCTGATCCAGGTCCCACTCATCTAGCTCAGCTCTGATCCAGGTCCCACTCATCTAGCTAGCTCTGATCCAGGTCTCACTCATCTAGCTAGCTCAGCTCTCATCCAGGTCCCACTCATATAGCTAGCTCTGATCCAGATCCCACTCATCTAGCTAGTTCAGCTCTAATCCAGGTCCCACTCATCTAGCTAGCTCAGATCTGATCCAGGTCACACTCATCTAGCTAGCTCAGCTCTGATCCAGGTCCCACTCATCTAGCTAGCTCTGATCCAGGTCCCAATCATCTAGCTGGCTCTGATCCAGGTCCCACTCATCTAGCTAGCTCAGCTCTAATCCAGGTCCCACTCATCTAGCTAGCTCAGCTCTGATCCAGGTCCCACTCATCTAGCTAGCTCAGCTCTTATCCAGGTCCCACTCATCTAGCTAGCTCTGCTCTTATCCAGGTCCCACTCATCTAGCTAGCTCTGATCCAGGTCCCAATCATCTAGCTAGCTCTGATCCAGGTCCCACTAATCTAGCTAGCTCAGCTCTGATCCAGGTCCCACTCATCTAGCTAGCTCAGCTCTGATCCAGGTCCCACTCATCTAGCTAGCTCAATTCTGATCCAGGTCACACTCATCTAGCTAGCTCAGCTCTGATCCAGGTCCCACTCATCTAGCTAGCTCTGATCCAGGTCCCAATCATCTAGCTGGCTCTGATCCAGGTCCCACTCATCTAGCTAGCTCAGCTCTAATCCAGGTCCCACTCATCTAGCTAGCTCAGCTCTGATCCAGGTCCCACTCATCTAGCTAGCTCAGCTCTTATCCAGGTCCCACTCATCTAGCTAGCTCAGCTCTTATCCAGGTCCCACTCATCTAGCTAGCTCTAATCCAGGTCCCAATCATCTAGCTAGCTCTGATCCAGGTCCCACTAATCTAGCTAGCTCAGCTCTGATCCAGGTCCCACTCATCTAGCTAGCTCAGCTCTGATCCAGGTCCCACTCATCTAGCTAGCTCTGATCCAGGTCCCACTCATCTAGCTCAGCTCTGATCCAAGTCCCACTCATCTAGCTAGCTCTGATCCAGATCCCAATCATCTAGCTAGTTCAGCTCGAATCCAGGTCCCACTCATCTAGCTAGCTCAGCTCTGATCCAGGTCGCACTCATCTAGCTAGATCAGCTCAGATCCAGGTCCCATTCACTTAGCTAGCTCAGCTCTGATCCAGGTCCCACTCATCTAGCTAGCTCAGCTCTTATCCAGGTCCCACTCATCTAGCTAGCTCTGATCCAGGTCCCACTCATCTAGCTAGCTCTGATCCAGATCCCAATCATCTAGCTAGTTCAGCTCGAATCCAGGTCCCACTCATCTAGCTAGCTCAGCTCTGATCCAGGTCGCACTCATCTAGCTAGATCAGCTCAGATCCAGGTCCCACTCATCTAGCTAGCTCTGATCCAGGTCCCACTCATCTAGCTAGCTCTGATCCAGATCCCAATCATCTAGCTAGTTCAGCTCGAATCCAGGTCCCACTCATCTAGCTAGCTCAGCTCTGATCCAGGTCGCACTCATCTAGCTAGATCAGCTCAGATCCAGGTCCCATTCACTTAGCTAGCTCAGCTCTGATCCAGGTCCCACTCATCTAGCTAGCTCAGCTCTGATCCAGGTCCCACTCATCTAGCTAGCTCTGATCCAAGTCCCACTCATCTAGCTAGCTCTGATCCAGGTCCCACTCATCTAGCTAGCTCAGCTCTGATCCAGGTCACACTCATCTAGCTAGCTCTTATCCAGGTCCCAATCATCAAGCTAGCTCTGATCCAAGTCCAACTCATCCAGCTAGCTCTGATCCAGGTCCCACTCAACTAGTTAAGTTAGCTCTGATCCAGGTCCCACTCATCTAGCTAGCTCAGCTCTGATCCAGGTCCCACTCATCTAGCTAGCTCTGATCCAGATCCCACTCATCTAGCTAGCTCAGCTCTGATCCAGGTCACACTCATCTAGCTAGCTCAGCTCTGATCCAGGTCCCACTCATCTAGCTAGCTCAGCTCTGATCCAGGTCCCAATCATCTAGCTAGCTCTGATCCAGGTCCCACTCATCAAGCTAGCTCTGATCCAAGTCCAACTCATCCAGCTAGCTCTGATCCAGGTCCCACTCATCAAGCTAGCTCTGATCCAAGTCCAACTCATCCAGCTAGCTCTGATCCAGGTCCCACTCATCTAGCTAGCTCAGCTCTGATCCAGGTCCCACTCATCTAGCTAGCTCTGATCCAGATCCCACTCATCTAGCTAGCTCAGCTCTGATCCAGGTCGCACTCATCTAGCTAGCTCAGCTCTGATCCAGGTCCCACTCATCTAGCTAGCTCTGATCCAGGTCCCAATCATCTAGCTAGCTCTGATCCAGGTCCCACTCATTTAGCTAGCTCTGATCCAGGTCCCACTCATCTAGCTAGCTCAGCTCTGATTCAGGTCCCACTCATCTAGCTAGCTCAGCTCTGATCCAGGTCCCACTCAACTAGCTAAGTTAGCTCTGATCCAGGTCCCACTCATCTAGCTAGCTCAGCTCTGATCCAGGTCCCACTCATCTAGCTAGCTCTGATCCAGGTCCCACTCATCTAGCTAGCTCTGATCCAGGTCCTACTCATCTAGCTAGCTCTGATCCAGGTCCCACTCATCTAGCTAGTTCAGCTCTGATCCAGGTCCCACTCATCTAGCTAGCTCAGCTCTGATCCAGGTCCCACTCATCTAGCTAGTTCTGATCCAGGTCTCACTCGTCTAGCTAGCTCTGATCCAGGTCTCACTCATCTAGCTAGCTCAGCTCTGATCCAGGTCCCACTCATCTAGCTAGCTCTGATCCAGATCCCACTCATCTAGCTAGCTCTGATCCAGATCCCACTCATCTAGCTAGCTCAGCTCTGATCCAAGTCCCACTCATCTAGCTAGTTCAGCTCTGATCCAGGTCCCACTCATCTAGCTAGCTCAGCTCTGATCCAGGTCCCACTCATCTAGCTAGCTCTGATCCAGATCCCACTCATCTAGCTAGCTCTGATCCAGATCCCACTCATCTAGCTAGCTCAGCTCTGATCCAAGTCCCACTCATCTAGCTAGCTCAGCTCTTATCCAGGTCCCACTCATCTAGCTAGCTCTGATCCAGGTCCCACTCATCTAGCTAGCTCTGATCCAGGTCCCTGACATCTAGCTAGTTCAGCTCTGATCCAGGTCCCACTCATCTAGCTAGCTCAGCTCTGATCCAGGTCCCACTCATCTAGCTAGCTCTGATCCAGATCCCACTCATCTAGCTAGCTCAGCTCTGATCCAAGTCCCACTCATCTAGCTAGTTCAGCTCTGATCCAGGTCCCACTCATCTAGCTAGCTCAGCTCTGATCCAGGTCCCACTCATCTAGCTAACTCTGATCCAGGTCCCACTCATCTAGCTAGCTCTGATCCAGGTCCCACTCATCCAGCTAGCTCAGCTCTGATCCAGGTCCCACTCATCTAGCTCAGCTCTGATCCAGCTCCCACTCATCTAGCTAGCTCTGATCCAGGTCCCACTCATCTAGCTAGCTCTGATCCAGGTCCTACTCATCTAGCTAGCTCTGATCCAGGTCCCACTCATCTAGCTAGTTCAGCTCTGATCCAGGTCCCACTCATCTAGCTAGCTCAGCTCTGATCCAGGTCCCACTCATCTAGCTAGCTCTGATCCAGGTCTCACTCGTCTAGCTAGCTCTGATCCAGGTCTCACTCATCTAGCTAGCTCAGCTCTGATCCAGGTCCCACTCATCTAGCTAGCTCTGATCCAGATCCCACTCATCTAGCTAGCTCAGCTCTGATCCAAGTCCCACTCATCTAGCTAGTTCAGCTCTGATCCAGGTCCCACTCATCTAGCTAGCTCAGCTCTGATCCAGGTCCCACTCATCTAGCTAGCTCTGATCCAGATCCCACTCATCTAGCTAGCTCTGATCCAGATCCCACTCATCTAGCTAGCTCAGCTCTGATCCAAGTCCCACTCATCTAGCTAGCTCAGCTCTTATCCAGGTCCCACTCATCTAGCTAGCTCTGATCCAGGTCCCACTCATCTAGCTAGCTCTGATCCAGGTCCCACTCATCTAGCTAGCTCAGCTCTGATCCAGGTCCCACTCATCTAGCTAGCTCTGATCCAGATCCCACTCATCTAGCTAGCTCTGATCCAGATCCCACTCATCTAGCTAGCTCAGCTCTGATCCAAGTCCCACTCATCTAGCTAGTTCAGCTCTGATCCAGGTCCCACTCATCTAGCTAGCTCAGCTCTGATCCAGGTCCCACTCATCTAGCTAACTCTGATCCAGGTCCCACTCATCTAGCTAGCTCTGATCCAGGTCCCACTCATCCAGCTAGCTCAGCTCTGATCCAGGTCCCACTCATCTAGCTCAGCTCTGATCCAGCTCCCACTCGTCTAGCTAGCTCTGATCCAAGTCTCACTCGTCTAGCTAGCTCTGATCCAGGTCTCACTCATCTAGCTAGCTCAGCTCTGATCCAGGTCCCACTCATCTAGCTAGCTCTGATCCAGATCCCACTCATCTAGCTAGCTCTGATCCAGATCCCACTCATCTAGCTAGCTCAGCTCTGATCCAAGTCCCACTCATCTAGCTAGTTCAGCTCTGATCCAGGTCCCACTCATCTAGCTAGCTCAGCTCTGATCCAGGTCCCACTCATCTAGCTAACTCTGATCCAGGTCCCACTCATCTAGCTAGCTCTGATCCAGGTCCCACTCATCCAGCTAGCTCAGCTCTGATCCAGGTCCCACTCATCTAGCTCAGCTCTGATCCAGCTCCCACTCATCTAGCTAGCTCTGATCCATGTCCCACTCATCTAGCTAGCTCTGATCCAGGTCCTACTCATCTAGCTAGCTCTGATCCAGGTCCCACTCATCTAGCTAGTTCAGCTCTGATCCAGGTCCCACTCATCTAGCTAGCTCAGCTCTGATCCAGGTCCCACTCATCTAGCTAGCTCTGATCCAGGTCTCACTCGTCTAGCTAGCTCTGATCCAGGTCTCACTCATCTAGCTAGCTCAGCTCTGATCCAGGTCCCACTCATCTAGCTAGCTCTGATCCAGGTCCCACTCATCTAGCTAGCTCAGCTCTGATCCAGGTCCCACTCATCTAGCTAGCTCTGATCCAGGTCTCACTCGTCTAGCTAGCTCTGATCCAGGTCTCACTCATCTAGCTAGCTCAGCTCTGATCCAAGTCCCACTCATCTAGCTAGCTCAGCTCTTATCCAGGTCCCACTCATCTAGCTAGCTCTGATCCAGGTCCCACTCATCTAGCTAGCTCTGATCCAGGTCCCTGACATCTAGCTAGTTCAGCTCTGATCCAGGTCCCACTCATCTAGCTAGCTCAGCTCTGATCCAGGTCCCACTCATCTAGCTAGCTCTGATCCAGATCCCACTCATCTAGCTAGCTCTGATCCAGATCCCACTCATCTAGCTAGCTCAGCTCTGATCCAAGTCCCACTCATCTAGCTAGTTCAGCTCTGATCCAGGTCCCACTCATCTAGCTAGCTCAGCTCTGATCCAGGTCCCACTCATCTAGCTAACTCTGATCCAGGTCCCACTCATCTAGCTAGCTCTGATCCAGGTCCCACTCATCCAGCTAGCTCAGCTCTGATCCAGGTCCCACTCATCTAGCTCAGCTCTGATCCAGCTCCCACTCGTCTAGCTAGCTCTGATCCAAGTCTCACTCGTCTAGCTAGCTCTGATCCAGGTCTCACTCCTCTAGCTAGCTCAGCTCTGATCCAGGTCCCACTCATCTAGCTAGCTCTGATCCAGATCCCACTCATCTAGCTAGCTCTGATCCAGATCCCACTCATATAGCTAGCTCAGCTCTGATCCAAGTCCCACTCATCTAGCTAGTTCAGCTCTGATCCAGGTCCCACTCATCTAGCTAGCTCAGCTCTGATCCAGGTCCCACTCATCTAGCTAGCTCTGATCCAGGTCCCACTCATCTAGCTAGCTCTGATCCAGGTCCCACTCATCTAGCTAGTTCAGCTCTGATCCAGGTCACACTCATCTAGCTAGCTCAGCTCTGATCCAGGTCCCACTCATCTAGCTAGCTCAGCTCTGATCCAGGTCCCACTCATCTAGCTATCTCTGATCCAGATCCCACTCATCTAGCTAGCTCAGCTCTGATCCAAGTCCCACTCATCTAGCTAGTTCAGCTCTGATCCAGGTCCCACTCATCTAGCTAGCTCAGCTCTGATCCAGGTCCCACTCATCTAGCTAGCTCTGATCCAGGTCCCACTCATCTAGCTAGCTCTGATCCAGGTCTCACTCATCTAGCTAGTTCAGCTCGAATCCAGGTCCCACTCATCTAGCTAGCTCAGCTCTGATCCAGGTCGCACTCATCTAGCTAGCTCAGCTCTGATCCAGGTCCCACTCACTTAGCTAGCTCAGCTCTGATCCAGGTCCCACTCATCTAGCTAGCTCAGCTCTGATCCAGGTCCCACTCATCTAGCTAGCTCAGCTCTGATCCAGGTCCCACTCATCTAGCTAGCTCAGCTCTGATCCAGGTCGCACTCATCTAGCTAGCTCAGCTCTGATCCAGGTCCCACTCATCTAGCTAGTTCAGCTCTGATCCAGGTCCCACTAATCTAGCTAGCTCAGCTCTGATCCAGGTCCCACTCATCTAGCTAGCTCAGCTCTGATCCAGGTCCCACTCATCTAGCTAGCTCTGATCCAGGTCCCACTCATCTAGCTAGCTCTGATCCAGGTCCCACTCATCTAGCTAGCTCAGCTCTGATCCAGGTCCCACTCATCTAGCTAGCTCAGCTCTGATCCAGGTCCCACTCATCTAGCTAGCTCTGATCCAGGTCCCACTCATCCAGCTCGCTCTGATCCAGGTCCCACTCATCTAGCTAGCTCAGCTCTGATCCAGGTCCCACTCTACTAGCTAGCTCTGATCCAGGTCCCACTCATCCAGCTAGCTCTGATCCAGGTCCCACTCATCTAGCTAGCTCTGATCCAGGTCCCACTCACTAGCTAGCTCTGATCCATGTCCCACTCATCTAGCTAGCTCAGCTCTGATCCAGGTCCCAAACATCTAGCTAGCTCTGATCCAGGTCCCACTCATCTAGCTAGCTCTGATCCAGGTCCCACTCATCTAGCTAGCTCTGATCCAGGTCCCACTCATCTAGCTAGCTCAGCTCTGATCCAGGTCCCACTCATCTAGCTAGCTCAGCTCTGATCCAGGTCCCACTCGTCTAGCTAGCTCTGATCCAGGTCTCACTCGTCTAGCTAGCTCTGGTCCAGGTCTCACTCATCTAGCTAGCTCAGCTCTGATCCAGGTCCCACTCATCTAGCTAGCTCTGATCCAGATCCCACTCATCTAGCTAGCTCTGATCCAGATCCCACTCATCTAGCTAGCCCAGCTCTGATCCAGGTCCCACTCATCTAGCTAGTTCAGCTCTGATCCAGGTCCCACTCATCTAGCTAGCTCAGCACTGATCCAGGTCCCACTCATCTAGCTAGCTCTGATCCAGGTCTCAATCATCTAGCTAGCTCAGCTCTGATCCAGGTCCCACTCATCTAGCTAGCTCTGATCCAGGTCCCACTCATCTAGCTAGATCTGATCCAGGTCCCACTCATCTAGCTAGCTCAGCACTGATCCAGGTCCCACTCATCTAGCTAGCTCAGCTCTGATCCAGGTCCCACTCATCTAGCTAGCTCAGCTCTGATCCAGGTCCCACTCATCTAGCTGGCTCAGCTCTGATCCAGGTCCCACTCATCTAGCTAGCTCAGCTCTGATCCAGGTCGCACTCATCTAGCTAGCTCAGCTCTGATCCAGGTCCCACTCATCTAGCTAGTTCAGCTCTGATCCAGGTCAATCAAATCAAATCAAATTTATTTTTATATAGACCTTCGTACATCAGCTGATATCTCAAAGTGCTGTACAGAAACCCAGCCTAAAACCCCAAACAGCAAGCAAAGCATGTGAAAGAAGCACGGTGGCTAGGAAAAACTCCCTAGGAAAAACTCCCTAGAAAGGCCAAAAACCTAGGAAGAAACCTAGAGAGGAACCAGGCTATGAGGGGTGGCCAGTCCTCTTCTGGCTGTGCAGGGTGGATATTATAACAGAACATGGTCAAGATGTTAAAATGTTAAAATGTTCATAAATGACCAGCATGGTCAAATAATAATAATCATAGTAGTTGTCGGGGGTGCAACAAGCACGTCCGGTGAACAGGTCAGGGTTCCATAGTCGCAGGTAGAACAGCTGAAACTGGAGCAGCAGCACGGCCAGGTCCCACTCATCTAGCTAGCTCAGCTCTTATCCAGGTCCCACTCATCTAGCTAGCTCAGCTCTTATCCAAGTCCCACTCATCTAGCTAGCTCTGCTCTGATCCAGGTCCCACTCATCTAGCTAGCTCTGATCCAGGTCCCACTCATCTAGCTAGCTCTGATCGAGGTCCCACTCATCTAGCTAGCTCTGATCCAGGTCCCACTCACCAAGCTAGCTCTGATCCAGGTCCCACTCATCCAGCTAGCTCTGATCCAGGTCCCACTCATCTAGCTAGCTCAGCTCTGATCCAGGTCCCACTCAACTAGCTAAGTTAGCTCTGATCCAGGTCCCACTCATCTAGCTAGCTCAGCTCTGATCCAGGTCCCACTCATCTAGCTAGCTCAGCTCTGATCCAGGTCCCACTCAACTAGCTAAGTTAGCTCTGATCCAGGTCCCACTCATCTAGCTAGCTCAGATCTGATCCAGGTCCCACTCGTCTAGCTAGCTCTGATCCAGGTCCCACTCATCTAGCTAGCTCTGATCCAGATCCCACTCATCTAGCTAGCTCTGATCCAGATCCCACTCATCTAGCTAGCTCAGCTCTGATCCAGGTCCCACTCATCTAGCTAGTTCAGCTCTGATCCAGGTCCCACTCATCTAGCTAGCTCAGCTCTGATCCAGGTCCCACTCATCTAGCTAGCTCTGATCCAGGTCTCACTCATCTAGCTAGGTCTGATCCAGGTCTCACTCATCTAGCTAGTTCAGCTCGAATCCAGGTCCCACTCATCTAGCTAGCTAAGCTCTGATCCAGGTCGCACTCATCTAGCTAGCTCAGCTCTGAACCAGGTCCCACTCACTTAGCTAGCTCAGCTCTGATCCAGGTCCCACTCATCTAGCTAGCTCAGCTCTGATCCAGGTCCCACTCATCTAGCTAGCTCAGCTCTGATCCAGGTCCCACTCATCTAGCTAGCTCAGCTCTGATCCAGGTCCCACTCATATAGCTAGCTCAGCTCTGATCCAGGTCGCACTCATCTAGCTAGCTCAGCTCTGATCCAGGTCGCACTCATCTAGCTAGCTCAGCTCTGATCCAGGTCCCACTCATCTAGCTAGTTCAGGTCTGATCCAGGTCCCACTCATCTAGCTAGCTCAGCTCTTATCCAGGTCCCACTCATCTAGCTAGCTCAGCTCTGATCCAGGTCCCACTCATCTAGCTACCTCTGATCCAGGTCCCACTCATCTAGCTAGCTCTGATCCAGGTCCCACTCATCTAGCTAGCTCTGATCCAGGTCCCACTCATCAAGCTAGCTCTGATTCAGGTCCCACTCATCCAGCTAGCTCTGAACCAGGTCCCACTCAACTAGTTAAGTTAGCTCTGATCCAGGTCCCACTCATCTAGCTAGCTCAGCCCTGATCCAGGCCCCACTCATCTAGCTAGCTCAGCTCTGATCCAGGTCCCACTCATCTAGCTAGCTCTGATCCAGATCCCACTCATCTAGCTAGTTCAGCTCTAATCCAGGTCCCACTCATCTAGCTAGCTCAGCTCGGATCCAGGTCTCACTCATCTAGCTAGCTCAGCTCTGATCCAGGTCCCACTCATCTTGCTCGCTCTGATCCAGGTCCCACTCATCTAGCTAGCTCAGCTCTGATCCAGGTCCCACTCATCTAGATAGCTCAGCTCTGATCCAGGTCCCACTCACTTAGCTAGCTCAGCTCTGATCCAGGTCCCACTCATCTAGCTAGCTCAGCTCTGATCCAGGTCCCAATCATCTAGCTAGCTCTGATCCAGGTCCCACTCATCAAGCTAGCTCTGATCCAAGTCCAACTCATCCAGCTAGCTCTGATCCAGGTCCCACTCAACTAGTTAAGTTAGCTCTGATCCAGGTCCCACTCATCTAGCTAGCTCAGCTCTGATCCAGGTCCCACTCATCTAGCTAGCTCAGCTCTGATCCAGGTCCCACTCATCTAGCTAGCTCTGATCCAGATCCCACTCATCTAGCTAGCTCAGCTCTGATCCAGGTCGCACTCATCTAGCTAGCTCAGCTCTGATCCAGGTCCCACTCATCTAGCTAGCTCTGATCCAGGTCCCAATCATCTAGCTAGCTCTGATCCAGGTCCCACTCATTTAGCTAGCTCTGATCCAGGTCCCACTCATCTAGCTAGCTCAGCTCTGATTCAGGTCCCACTCATCTAGCTAGCTCAGCTCTGATCCAGGTCCCACTCAACTAGCTAAGTTAGCTCTGATCCAGGTCCCACTCATCTAGCTAGCTCAGCTCTGATCCAGGTCCCACTCATCTAGCTAGCTCTGATCCAGGTCCCACTCATCTAGCTAGCTCTGATCCAGGTCCTACTCATCTAGCTAGCTCTGATCCAGGTCCCACTCATCTAGCTAGTTCAGCTCTGATCCAGGTCCCACTCATCTAGCTAGCTCAGCTCTGATCCAGGTCCCACTCATCTAGCTAGCTCTGATCCAGGTCTCACTCGTCTAGCTAGCTCTGATCCAGGTCTCACTCATCTAGCTAGCTCAGCTCTGATCCAGGTCCCACTCATCTAGCTAGCTCTGATCCAGATCCCACTCATCTAGCTAGCTCTGATCCAGATCCCACTCATCTAGCTAGCTCAGCTCTGATCCAAGTCCCACTCATCTAGCTAGTTCAGCTCTGATCCAGGTCCCACTCATCTAGCTAGCTCAGCTCTGATCCAGGTCCCACTCATCTAGCTAGCTCTGATCCAGATCCCACTCATCTAGCTAGCTCTGATCCAGATCCCACTCATCTAGCTAGCTCAGCTCTGATCCAAGTCCCACTCATCTAGCTAGCTCAGCTCTTATCCAGGTCCCACTCATCTAGCTAGCTCAGCTCTTATCCAGGTCCCACTCATCTAGCTAGCTCTGATCCAGGTCCCACTCATCTAGCTAGCTCTGATCCAGGTCCCTGACATCTAGCTAGTTCAGCTCTGATCCAGGTCCCACTCATCTAGCTAGCTCAGCTCTGATACAGGTCCCACTCATCTAGCTAGCTCTGATCCAGATCCCACTCATCTAGCTAGCTCTGATCCAGATCCCACTCATCTAGCTAGCTCAGCTCTGATCCAAGTCCCACTCATCTAGCTAGTTCAGCTCTGATCCAGGTCCCACTCATCTAGCTAGCTCAGCTCTGATCCAGGTCCCACTCATCTAGCTAACTCTGATCCAGGTCCCACTCATCTAGCTCAGCTCTGATCCAGCTCCCACTCATCTAGCTAGCTCTGATCCAGGTCCCACTCATCTAGCTAGCTCTGATCCAGGTCCTACTCATCTAGCTAGCTCTGATCCAGGTCCCACTCATCTAGCTAGTTCAGCTCTGATCCAGGTCCCACTCATCTAGCTAGCTCAGCTCTGATCCAGGTCCCACTCATCTAGCTAGCTCTGATCCAGGTCTCACTCGTCTAGCTAGCTCTGATCCAGGTCTCACTCATCTAGCTAGCTCAGCTCTGATCCAGGTCCCACTCATCTAGCTAGCTCTGATCCAGATCCCACTCATCTAGCTAGCTCTGATCCAGATCCCACTCATCTAGCTAGCTCAGCTCTGATCCAAGTCCCACTCATCTAGCTAGTTCAGCTCTGATCCAGGTCCCACTCATCTAGCTAGCTCAGCTCTGATCCAGGTCCCACTCATCTAGCTAGCTCTGATCCAGATCCCACTCATCTAGCTAGCTCTGATCCAGATCCCACTCATCTAGCTAGCTCAGCTCTGATCCAAGTCCCACTCATCTAGCTAGCTCAGCTCTTATCCAGGTCCCACTCATCTAGCTAGCTCTGATCCAGGTCCCACTCATCTAGCTAGCTCAGCTCTGATCCAGGTCCCACTCATCTAGCTAGCTCTGATCCAGATCCCACTCATCTAGCTAGCTCTGATCCAGATCCCACTCATCTAGCTAGCTCAGCTCTGATCCAAGTCCCACTCATCTAGCTAGTTCAGCTCTGATCCAGGTCCCACTCATCTAGCTAGCTCAGCTCTGATCCAGGTCCCACTCATCTAGCTAACTCTGATCCAGGTCCCACTCATCTAGCTAGCTCTGATCCAGCTCCCACTCATCCAGCTAGCTCAGCTCTGATCCAGGTCCCACTCATCTAGCTCAGCTCTGATCCAGCTCCCACTCGTCTAGCTAGCTCTGATCCAAGTCTCACTCGTCTAGCTAGCTCTGATCCAGGTCTCACTCATCTAGCTAGCTCAGCTCTGATCCAGGTCCCACTCATCTAGCTAGCTCTGATCCAGATCCCACTCATCTAGCTAGCTCTGATCCAGATCCCACTCATCTAGCTAGCTCAGCTCTGATCCAAGTCCCACTCATCTAGCTAGTTCAGCTCTGATCCAGGTCCCACTCATCTAGCTAGCTCAGCTCTTATCCAGGTCCCACTCATCTAGCTAGCTCTGATCCAGGTCCCACTCATCCAGCTAGCTCAGCTCTGATCCAGGTCCCACTCATCTAGCTCAGCTCTGATCCAGCTCCCACTCATCTAGCTAGCTCTGATCCAGGTCCCACTCATCTAGCTAGCTCTGATCCAGGTCTCACTCGTCTAGCTAGCTCTGATCCAGGTCTCACTCATCTAGCTAGCTCAGCTCTGATCCAGGTCCCACTCATCTAGCTAGCTCTGATCCAGATCCCACTCATCTAGCTAGCTCTGATCCAGATCCCACTCATCTAGCTAGCTCAGCTCTGATCCAAGTCCCACTCATCTAGCTAGTTCAGCTCTGATCCAGGTCCCACTCATCTAGCTAGCTCAGCTCTGATCCAGGTCCCACTCATCTAGCTAGCTCTGATCCAGATCCCACTCATCTAGCTAGCTCTGATCCAGATCCCACTCATCTAGCTAGCTCAGCTCTGATCCAAGTCCCACTCATCTAGCTAGCTCAGCTCTTATCCAGGTCCCACTCATCTAGCTAGCTCTGATCCAGGTCCCACTCATCTAGCTAGCTCTGATCCAGGTCCCTGACATCTAGCTAGTTCAGCTCTGATCCAGGTCCCACTCATCTAGCTAGCTGAGCTCTGATCCAGGTCCCACTCATCTAGCTAGCTCTGATCCAGATCCCACTCATCTAGCTAGCTCAGCTCTGATCCAAGTCCCACTCATCTAGCTAGTTCAGCTCTGATCCAGGTCCCACTCATCTAGCTAGCTCAGCTCTGATCCAGGTCCCACTCATCTAGCTAACTCTGATCCAGGTCCCACTCATCTAGCTAGCTCTGATCCAGGTCCCACTCATCCAGCTAGCTCAGCTCTGATCCAGGTCCCACTCATCTAGCTCAGCTCTGATCCAGCTCCCACTCGTCTAGCTAGCTCTGATCCAAGTCTCACTCGTCTAGCTAGCTCTGATCCAGGTCTCACTCATCTAGCTAGCTCAGGTCTGATCCAGGTCCCACTCATCTAGCTAGCTCTGATCCAGATCCCACTCATCTAGCTAGCTCTGATCCAGATCCCACTCATATAGCTAGCTCAGCTCTGATCCAAGTCCCACTCATCTAGCTAGTTCAGCTCTGATCCAGGTCCCACTCATCTAGCTAGCTCAGCTCTGATCCAGGTCCCACTCATCTAGCTAGCTCTGATCCAGGTCCCACTCATCTAGCTAGCTCTGATCCAGGTCCCACTCATCTAGCTAGTTCAGCTCTGATCCAGGTCACACTCATCTAGCTAGCTCAGCTCTGATCCAGGTCCCACTCATCTAGCTAGCTCAGCTCTGATCCAGGTCCCACTCATCTAGCTATCTCTGATCCAGATCCCACTCATCTAGCTAGCTCAGCTCTGATCCAAGTCCCACTCATCTAGCTAGTTCAGCTCTGATCCAGGTCCCACTCATCTAGCTAGCTCAGCTCTGATCCAGGTCCCACTCATCTAGCTAGCTCTGATCCAGGTCCCACTCATCTAGCTAGCTCTGATCCAGGTCTCACTCATCTAGCTAGTTCAGCTCGAATCCAGGTCCCACTCATCTAGCTAGCTCAGCTCTGATCCAGGTCGCACTCATCTAGCTAGCTCAGCTCTGATCCAGGTCCCACTCACTTAGCTAGCTCAGCTCTGATCCAGGTCCCACTCATCTAGCTAGCTCAGCTCTGATCCAGGTCCCACTCATCTAGCTAGCTCAGCTCTGATCCAGGTCCCACTCATCTAGCTAGCTCAGCTCTGATCCAGGTCGCACTCATCTAGCTAGCTCAGCTCTGATCCAGGTCCCACTCATCTAGCTAGTTCAGCTCTGATCCAGGTCCCACTAATCTAGCTAGCTCAGCTCTGATCCAGGTCCCACTCATCTAGCTAGCTCAGCTCTGATCCAGGTCCCACTCATCTAGCTAGCTCTGATCCAGGTCCCACTCATCTAGCTAGCTCTGATCCAGGTCCCACTCATCTAGCTAGCTCAGCTCTGATCCAGGTCCCACTCATCTAGCTAGCTCAGCTCTGATCCAGGTCCCACTCATCTAGCTAGCTCTGATCCAGGTCCCACTCATCCAGCTCGCTCTGATCCAGGTCCCACTCATCTAGCTAGCTCAGCTCTGATCCAGGTCCCACTCTACTAGCTAGCTCTGATCCAGGTCCCACTCATCCAGCTAGCTCTGATCCAGGTCCCACTCATCTAGCTAGCTCTGATCCAGGTCCCACTCACTAGCTAGCTCTGATCCATGTCCCACTCATCTAGCTAGCTCAGCTCTGATCCAGGTCCCAAACATCTAGCTAGCTCTGATCCAGGTCCCACTCATCTAGCTAGCTCTGATCCAGGTCCCACTCATCTAGCTAGCTCTGATCCAGGTCCCACTCATCTAGCTAGCTCTGATCCAGGTCCCACTCATCTAGCTAGCTCAGCTCTGATCCAGGTCCCACTCATCTAGCTAGCTCAGCTCTGATCCAGGTCCCACTCGTCTAGCTAGCTCTGATCCAGGTCTCACTCGTCTAGCTAGCTCTGGTCCAGGTCTCACTCATCTACCTAGCTCAGCTCTGATCCAGGTCCCACTCATCTAGCTAGCTCTGATCCAGATCCCACTCATCTAGCTAGCTCAGCTCGGATCCAGGTCTCACTCATCTAGCTAGCTCAGCTCTGATCCAGGTCCCACTCATCTTGCTCGCTCTGATCCAGGTCCCACTCATCTAGCTAGCTCAGCTCTGATCCAGGTCCCACTCATCTAGATAGCTCAGCTCTGATCCAGGTCCCACTCACTTAGCTAGCTCAGCTCTGATCCAGGTCCCACTCACTTAGCTAGCTCAGCTCTGATCCAGGTCCCACTCATCTAGCTAGCTCAGCTCTGATCCAGGTCCCACTCATCTAGCTATCTCAGCTCTGATCCAGGTCCCACTCATCTAGCTAGCTCAGCTCTAATCTAGCTCCCACTCATCTAGCTAGCTCACCTCTGATCCAGGTCCCACTCATCTAGCTAAGTTAGCTCTGATCCAGGTCCCACTCAACTAGCTAGCTCAGCTCTGATCCAGGTCCCACTCATCTAGCTAGCTAAGCTCTGATCCAGGTCCCACTCATCTAGCTAGTTCAGCTCTGATCCAGGTCCCACTCATCTAGCTAGCTCAGCTCTGATCCAGGTCCCACTCATCTAGCTAGCTCAGCTCTGATCCAGGTCCCACTCATCTAGCTAGCTCTGATCCAGGTCCCACTCATCTAGCTAGCTCTGATCCAGGTACCACTCATCTAGCTAGCTCTGATCCAGGTCCCACTCATCTAGCTAGCTCTGATCCAGGTCCCACTCATCTAGCTAGCTCTGATCCAGGTCCCACTCATCCAGCTCGCTCTGATCCAGGTCCCACTCATCTAGCTAGCTCAGCTCTGATCCAGGTCCCACTCTACTAGCTAGCTCTGATCCAGGTCCCACTCATCCAGCTAGCTCTGATCCAGTTCTGATCCAGCTAACTCTGATCCAGGTCCCACTCATCCAGCTAGCTCTGATCCAGGTCCCACTCATCCAGCTAGCTCTGATCCAGGTCCCACTCATCTAGCTAGCTCTGATCCAGGTCCCACTCATCTAGCTAGCTCTGATCCAGGTCCCACTCATCTAGCTAGCTCTGATCCAGGTCCCACTCATCTAGCTAGCTCTGATCCAGGTCCCACTCATCTAGCTAGCTCAGCTCTGATCCAGGTCCCACTCATCTAGCTAGCTCAGCTCTGATCCAGGTCCCACTCGTCTAGCTAGCTCTGATCCAGGTCTCACTCGTCTAGCTAGCTCTGGTCCAGGTCTCACTCATCTACCTAGCTCAGCTCTGATCCAGGTCCCACTCATCTAGCTAGCTCTGATCCAGATCCCACTCATCTAGCTAGCTCAGCTCGGATCCAGGTCTCACTCATCTAGCTAGCTCAGCTCTGATCCAGGTCCCACTCATCTTGCTCGCTCTGATCCAGGTCCCACTCATCTAGCTAGCTCAGCTCTGATCCAGGTCCCACTCATCTAGATAGCTCAGCTCTGATCCAGGTCCCACTCACTTAGCTAGCTCAGCTCTGATCCAGGTCCCACTCACTTAGCTAGCTCAGCTCTGATCCAGGTCCCACTCATCTAGCTAGCTCAGCTCTGATCCAGGTCCCACTCATCTAGCTATCTCAGCTCTGATCCAGGTCCCACTCATCTAGCTAGCTCAGCTCTAATCTAGCTCCCACTCATCTAGCTAGCTCACCTCTGATCCAGGTCCCACTCATCTAGCTAAGTTAGCTCTGATCCAGGTCCCACTCAACTAGCTAGCTCAGCTCTGATCCAGGTCCCACTCATCTAGCTAGCTAAGCTCTGATCCAGGTCCCACTCATCTAGCTAGCTAAGCTCTGATCCAGGTCCCACTCATCTAGCTAGCTCAGCTCTGATCCAGGTCCCACTCATCTAGCTAGCTCAGCTCTGATCCAGGTCCCACTCATCTAGCTAGCTCTGATCCAGGTCCCACTCATCTAGCTAGCTCTGATCCAGGTACCACTCATCTAGCTAGCTCTGATCCAGGTACCACTCATCTAGCTAGCTCTGATCCAGGTCCCACTCATCTAGCTAGCTCAGCTCTGATCCAGGTCCCACTCATCTAGCTAGCTCAGCTCTGATCCAGGTCCCACTCATCTAGCTAGCTCAGCTCTGATCCAGGTCCCACTCATCTAGCTAGCTCAGCTCTGATCCAGGTCCCACTCATCTAGCTAGCTCTGATCCAGTTCTGATCCAGCTAACTCTGATCCAGGTCCCACTCATCCAGCTAGCTCTGATCCAGGTCCCACTCATCCAGCTAGCTCTGATCCAGGTCCCACTCATCTAGCTAGCTCTGATCCAGGTCCCACTCATCCAGCTAGCTCTTATCCAGGTCCCACTCATCTAGCTAGCTCTGATCCAGGTCAAATCAAATCAAATCAAATGTATTTTTATATAGCCCTTCGTACATCAGCTGATATTCTCAAAGTGCTGTACAGAAACCCAGCCTAAAACCCCAAACAGCATGCAAAGCATGTGAAAGATGCACGGTGGCTAGGAAAAACTCCCTAGGAAAAACTCCCTAGAAAGGCCAAAAACCTAGGAAGAAACCTAGAGAGGAACCAGGCTATGAGGGGTGGCCAGTCCTCTTCTGGCTGTGCAGGGTGGATATTATAACAGAACATGGTCAAAATGTTAAAATGTTAAAATGTTCATAAATGACCAGCATGGTCAAATAATAATAATCATAGTAGTTGTCGAGGGTGCAACAAGCACGTCCGGTGAACAGGTCAGGGTTCCATAGCCGCAGGCAGAACAGTTGAAACTGGAGCAGCAGCACGGCCAGGTGGACTGGGGACAGCAAGGAGTCATCATACCAGGTAGTCCTGAGGCATGGTCCTAGGGCTCAGGTCCTCCGAGAGAAAGACAGAAAGAGAGAAAGAGAGAATTCGAGAGAGCATAGAGAGGTCCCACTCATCCAGCTAGCTCTGATCCAGGTACACTTTAATACTATAGTTTTATAATCTGAGTGTATGAAATGTCCACAGGTGTGTTACCTGTCCAACTTCATTTCATGTGATGGTCAAGTGACAACTCTCTTCCAGTCTATAACCATAGTGATCACTAGTGCCTAAAAGACAGTTTTAACATGGGCAGTGCCATTGAGGACTTTCACCACTTTGAAGTAGTCAACTGGGTGGGACTTCCTATTGGTTAAGGAAGGATCACATAATTCCATCCAGGTCATTGGGAGGGATCAGCCAATGAATTATAATTGTGAGCAAACATTCCATAACTGCAGGTGACAGTAAATCACCAACCTTGTCTTTATACCTGTTCAGACATCACCCTCCAGGGGGCAGTAAATCACCAACCTTGTCTTTAAACCTGTTCAGACATCACCCTCCAGGGGGCAGTAAATCACCAACCTTGTCTTTATACCTGTTCAGACATCACCCTCCAGGGGGCAGTAAATCACCAACCTTGTCTTTATACCTGTTCAGACATCACCCTCCAGGGGGCAGTAAATCACCAACCTTGTCTTTATACCTGTTCAGACATCACCCTCCAGGGGGCAGTAAATCCCCAACCTTGTCTTTATACCTGTTCACACAACACCCTCCAGGGGGCAGTATGCACCCTTTCAGTTTGATTACCAACTCAGAGAAGTAGTAGAAGCAGAAAATGTACCACTTCAAAATGGAGATGGCCTTAATGGTGCTGCCCATGCCCACACATATGCTGTAATGCGACAGATACAAAGAGGAGTCATTCTCTATGATTAAAACACACCACCATAGAATAAGTGTGATGTTATAAAAATAAGATGACAACTCTAAATATAAACATATAAAGCAGTCTATTATGGAAAAGCTGAACAGAGATGTTCTGGGTAATAAAGTTTCCATTGATTCCACTCTAACTGATGACATTCTCATGTCTTGTAGAACCTCAGGGAGACAAAGACGCAGCACCATGTCTCAGCCCCTGCAGCCCTGAGCTAGCATGACCAGTACTGCAGCCAGACCACCATAACCCCCGGACAGCTGCTGCCTAGACCTCACCCCGGCCCGGCCCTGCTGCCTAAACCTCACCCCGGCCCTGCTGCCTAGACCTCACCCCGGCCCGGCCCTGCTGCCTAGACCTCACCCCGGCCCGGCCCTGCTGCCTAGACCTCACCCCGGCCCGGCCCTGCTGCCTAGACCTCACCCCGGCCCGGCCCTGCTGCCTAGACCTCACCCCGGCCCGGCCCTGCTGCCTAGACCTCACCCCGGCCCTGCTGCCTAGACCTCACCCCGGCCCTGCTGCCTAAACCTCACCCCGGCCCTGCTGCCTAGACCTCACCCCGGCCCTGCTGCCTAGACCTCACCCCGGCCCTGCTGCCTAGACCTCACCCCGGCCTGGCCCTGCTGCCTAGACCTCACCCCGGCCCTGCTGCCTAAACCTCACCCCGGCCCTGCTGCCTAAACCTCACCCCGGCCCTGCTGCCTAGACCTCACCCCGGCCCTGCTGCCTAGACCTCACCCCGGCCTGGCCCTGCTGCCTAGACCTCACCCCGGCCCTGCTGCCTAGACCTCACCCCGGCCCTGCCCTGCTGCCTAGACCTCACCCCGGCCCGGCCCTGCTGCCTAGACCTCACCCCGGCCCGGCCCTGCTGCCTAGACCTCACCCCGGCCCTGCTGCCTAGACCTCACCCCGGCCCGGCCCTGCTGCCTAGACCTCACCCCGGCCAGGCCCTGCTGCCTAGACCTCACCCCGGCCCGGCCCTGCTGCCTAGACCTCACCCCGGCCCTGCTGCCTAGACCTCACCCCGGCCCTGCTGCCTAGACCTCACCCCGGCCTGGCCCTGCTGCCTAGACCTCACCCCGGCCCGGCCCTGTTGCCTAGACCTCACCCCGGCCCTGTTGCCTAGACCTCACCCCGGCCTGGCCCTGCTCGTGGTTCTGCTGTATGGCTGATCTGCAGCCCTGCAGTAGCAGCAGTATGGAGGAATGGCAGGAGAAACGAGGCCTGCAGACAGTAAGTAGAGAAACCACCACCTAGACTATGAGCCTTTATATTCTAATGTACCTATTACACACACTGAGTGTACAAAACATTAGGAACACCTGCTCTTTCTATAACAGACTGACCAGGTGAATCCAGGTGATCCCTTATTGATGTCACTTGTTAAATCCACTTCAATCAGTGTAGATGAAGTGGAGGAGACAGGTTAAAGAAGGATTGTGAAGCCTTTGAGAATTGAGACATGGATTGTGTATGTGTGCCATTCAGAGGGTGAATCGGCAAGATGAAAGTCCCTTTGAACGGGGTGTGGTAGTAGGTGCCAGGCGCACAGGTTTGGGTCAAGAACTGCAACGCTGCTGAATTTCACACTCAACAGTCTCCAGTGTGTATCCAGAATGGTCCAACACCCAAAGGACATCCAGCCAACTGGACACAACTGTGGGAAGCATTGGAGTCAACATGGACCAGCATCCCTGTGGAACGCTTTCCACACCTTGTAGAGTCCATACCCTGACAAAATGAGGCTGTTCTGAAGGCAAAAGGGGATGAAACTCAATGTTAAGAAAGTATTCCATGTCTCAATTGTCTCAAGGCTTAAAAATCCTTCTTTAACCTGTCTCCTCCCCTTCATCTACACTGATTGAAGTGGATTTAACAAGTGACATCAATAAGGGATTGTAGCTTTCACCTGGTCAGTCTATGTCGATGTTTTATCTACTGTGTATATAGGTCTACATACAGACTGGGTACAGACTGGAAGCATGTTTTATCCACTGTGTATATAGGTCTACATACAGACTGGGTATAGACTGGAAGCATGTTTTATCCACTGTGTATATAGGTCTACATACAGACTGGGTACAGACTGGAAGCACATTTGTGGTTGAAGGGAAGAGCTAGTTTACATATGCTACATTACTCATCTCATATGTATATACTGCTCTATACCATCTACTGCATCTTGCCTATGCCTGTCATTAGTCACTTTAAATAAGGCCACTATAATGTTTCCATAGCCTACATTACTCATCTCATATGTACAGTTGAAGTTGGAGGTTTACATACACCTTAGCCAAATACATTTAAACTCAGTTTCACAATTCCTGACATTTAATCCTCGTAAAAATCCCGTCTTAGGTCAGTTAGGATCACCACTTTATTTTAAGAATGTGAAATGTCAGAATAATAGTAGAGAGAATTATTTATTTCAGCTTTTATTTCTTTCATCACATTCCCAGTGGGTCAGAAGTTTACACTCAATTAGTATTTGGTAGCATTGCCTTTAAATTGTTTAACTTGGGTCAAACATTTTGGGTAGCCTTCCATAAGCTTCCAACAATAAGTTGGGTGAATTTTTCCTCCTGACAGACCTGGTGTAACTGAGTCAGGTTTGTAGGCCTCCTTGCTCGCACATGCTTTGTCAGTTCTGCCAATACATTTTCTATAGGATTGAGGTCGGGGCTTTGTGATGACCACTCCAATACCTTGACTTTGTTGTCCTTAAACCATTTTGCCACAACTTTGGAAGTATGCTTGGGGTCATTGTCCATTTTGAAGGCCCGTTTGCGACCAATCTTTAACTTCCCGATTGATGTCTTGAGATGTTGTTTCAATATATCCACATAATTTTCCTCCCTCATGATGCCATCTATTTTGTGAAGTGCACCAGTCCCTCCTGCAGCAGAGCATCCCCACAACATAATGCTGCCACCCCCGTGCTTCACGGTGGGGATGGACGGTTGGGGATGGTGTTCTTCGGCTTGCAAGCCTCCCCCTTCTTCCTCTAAACATAAACTGCTTTTTTTATGGCTGTTTTGTAGCAATGGCTTCTTCCTTGCTGAGCGGCCTTTCAGGTTATGTTGATATAGGACTCGTTTTACTGTAGATATTAGATACCTTTGTACCCGTTTCCTCCAATATCTTCACAAGGTCCTTTGCTGTTGTTCTGGGATTGATTTGCACTTTTCACACCAAAGTACGTTCATCTCTAGGAGACAGAACGTGTCTCCTTCCTGAGCGGTCCCATGGTGTTTATACTTGCGTACTATTGTTTGTACAGATGAACGTGGTACCTTCAGGTGTTTGGAAATTGCTCTCAAGGATGAACCAGACTTGTGGAGGTCTACAATAATTTTTCGGAGGTCTTGGCTGATTTTTTTTGATTTTCCCATAATGTCAAACAAAAAGGCACCAAGTTTGAAGGTAGGCCTTGAAATACATCCACAGGTACACCTCTAATTGATTCAAATGATATCAATTAGCCTATCAGAAGCTTCTAAGGCCATGACATAATTTTCTGGAATTTTCCAAGCTGTTTAAAGGCACAGTCAACTTAGTGTATGTAAACTTCTGACCAACTAGAATTGTGATACAGTGAATTATAAGTGAAATAATCTGTCTGTAAACAACTGTTGGAAAAATGACTTGTGTCATGCACAAAGTAGATGTCCTAACTGACTTGCCAAAACTATAGTTTGTTAACAAGAAATTTGTGGAGTGGTTGAAAAACAAGTTTTAACGACTAGTCACTTCAAATTACACCTGTTTAATAATGTTTACATATCCTACATTACTCATCTCATATGTATATACTGTACTCTATACCATCTACTGCATCTTGCCTATGGCACATGGCCATCGCTCATCCATATATTTATATGTACATATTCTTATTCATTCCTTTATACTTGTGTGTATAAGGTAGTTGTTGTGAATTTGTTAGATTACTTTGTTAGATATTACTGCATTGTTGGAACTAGAAGCACAAGCATTTCGCTGTACTCGCATTAACATCTGCTAACCATGTGTATGGACCAATAACATCTGCTAACCATGTGACCAATAACATCTGCTAACCATGTGTATGGACCAATAACATCTGTTAAATATGTGATCAATAACATCTGTTAAATATGGACCAATAACATCTGCTAACCATGTGTATGGACCAATAACATCTGCTAACCATGTGACCAATAACATCTGCTAACCATGTGACCAATACCATCTGTTTAATATGGACCAATAACATCTGTTAAATATGGACCAATAACATCTGTTAAATATGGACCAATAACATCTGTTAAATATGGACCAATAACATCTGTTAAATATGGACCAATAACATCTGTTAAATATGGACCAATAACATCTGTTAAATATGGACCAATAACATCTGCTAACCATGGGACCAATAACATCTGCTAACCATGGGACCAATAACATCTGTTAAATATGGACCAATAACATCTGCTAACCATGGGACCAATAACATCTGTTAAATATGGACCAATAACATCTGCTAACCATGGGACCAATAACATCTGTTAAATATGGACCAATAACATCTGCTAACCATGGGACCAATAACATCTGTTAAATATGGACCAATAACACCTGCTAACCATGTGTATGTGACCAATAACATTTGATATGATTAGTGAACTCAATGTTGTTTTCATTGGCTAGTTTATTGACCAATTAGATGTCTCTGTCAGATGAACCTGCGGTCTGTGTTCACACTGGAGCAGCAGCGAGTCCTGGATAGCTACTATGACAACGGGATGACCAATCAGAGCAAGAGCTGCTTCCAGCTGATCCTTCAGTGTTCTCAGGAGACCAAACTGGACTTCAGCGTGGTGCGGGTCTGTAGGGCTCTATAAAATTCAGAAATGCTTTCGTTTGTTTCCGAAATTCAGTTTGCTCCGTTTTTTTTTTTTTTTTTCCAGGTTTCTGTTTTTGCCCTCAATCACACTTTAATTGAAAAACAACTCAATTGGATAAGTCCACAACCGTGCTTAAACCACATCAGGAAACAACTTTTGGGGTCTGGGAAAATTGAAAAATGTTTTTTTTTTTTTGGGTAGTTACCCTTTAATTCCAGTGTGCACCTAGCAAGAGGCTGTTTAAGTGGTGTTTTTGTAGCAAAACGTGATGGTAGAGATGATTTTAAAATAATCATGATCTCATTCTGCCAGGCTACTTTTTAGTTAACATTTAATTGAGAAGGTTTTTGGGAAAGCCTTATCATCAACTAGAATACTTTTCATTAGCATCGTCGCTAACGGCGCACCGCTCATTTTGTCGGTTTCCTCCATCGTAATCGCTCCTCTTTCACTCCAGCTGACAAACTAACCCTGATTCAGATGACCATCCTACCCATGCTAGATTACGGAGACGTAATTTATAGATCAGCAGGTAAGGGTGCTCTCGAGCGGCTAGATGTTCTTTACCGTTCGGCCATCAGATTTGCCACCAATGCTCCTTATAGGACACATCACTGCACTCTATACTCCTCTGTAAACTGGTCATCTCTGTATACCTGTCACAAGACCCACTGGTTGATGCTTATTTATAAAACCCTCTTAGGCCTCACTCCCCCCCTATCTGAGTTATCTACTGCAGCCCTCATCCTTCCCATACAACACCCGTTCACTCCCCCCCTATCTGAAATATCTACTGCAGCCCTCATCCTCCCCATACAACACCCGTTCACTCCCCCCTATCTGAAATATCTACTGCAGCCCTCATCCTCCCCATACAGCACCCGTTCACTCCCCCCTATCTGAGATATCTACTGCTGCCCTCATCCTCCCCATACAACACCCATTCACTCCCCCCCTATCTGAAATATCTACTGCAGCCCTCATCCTCCCCATACAGCACCCGTTCACTCCCCCCTATCTGAGATATCTACTGCAGCCCTCATCCTCCACATACAACACCCGTTCACTCCCCCCTATCTGAGATATCTACTGCAGCCCTCATCCTCCACATACAACACCCGTTCACTCCCCCCTATCTGAGATATCTACTGCAGCCCTCATCCTCCACATACAACACCCCTTCACTCCCCCCTATCTGAGATATCTACTGCAGCCCTCATCCTCCCATACAACACCCGTTCACTCCCCCCTATCTGAGATATCTACTGCAGCCCTCATCCTCCACATGCAACACCCGTTCTGCCAGTTACATTCTGTTAAAGGTCCTCAAAGCACACACATCCCTGGGTCGCTCCTCTTTTCAGTTCGCTGCAGCTAGCGACTGGAACGAGCTGCAACAAACACTCAAACTGGACAGTTTTATCTCAATCTCTTCATTCAAAGACTCAATCATGGACACTCTTACTGACAGTTGTGGCTGCTTTGCGTGATGTATTGTTGTCTCAACCTTCTTGCCCTTTGTGCTGTTGACTGTGCTCAATAATGTTTGTACCCTGTTGTATTGCTACCATGCTGTGTTGATGTCATGTTGATGTCATGTTGTGTTGCTGCCATGCTGTGTTGCCATGTTGTGTTGCTACCATGCTGTGTTGTCATGTGTTGCTGCCATGCTGTGTTGTCATGTGTTGCTGCCATGCTGTGTTGCTGCCACATTGATGTCATGTTGTGTTGCTACCATGCTGTGTTGTCATGTTGTGTTGCTGCCATGCTGTGTTGTCATGTTGTGTTGCTACCATGCTGTGTTGTCATGTGTTGCTGCCATGCTGTGTTGTCATGTGTTGCTACCATGCTGTGTTGTCATGTGTTGCTACCATGCTATGTTGTCATGTGTTGCTACCATGCTGTGTTGTCATGTGTTGCTGCCATGCTGTGTTGTCATGTGTTGCTGCCTTGCTGTGTTGTCATGTTGTGTTGCTACCATGCTGTGTTGTCATGTGTTGCTGCCTTGCTGTGTTGTCATGTTGTGTTGCTGCCATGCTGTGTTGTCATGTTGTGTTGCTACCATGCTGTGTTGCCATGTTGTGTTGCTGCCATGCTGTGTTGTCATGTTGTGTTGCTACCATGCTGTGTTGTCATGAGTTGCTGCCATGCTGTGTTGTCATGTGTTGCTGCCATGCCGTGTTGCCATGTTGTGTTGCTGCCATGCTGTGTTGTCATGTTGTGTTGCTACCATGCTGTGTTGTCATGTGTTGCTGCCATGCTGTGTTGTCATGTGTTGCTGCCATGCTGTGTTGTCATGTGTTGCTGCCATGCTGTGTTGTCATGTGTTGCTACCATGCTGTGTTGTCATGTTGTGTTGCTGCCATGCTGTGTTGCCATGTGTTGCTACAATGCTGTGTTGTCATGTGTTGCTACCATGCTGTGTTGTCATGTGTTGCTACCATGCTGTGTTGTCATGTGTTGCTGCCATGCTGTGTTGTCATGTGTTGCTACCATGCTGTGTTGTCATGTGTTCCTACCATGCTGTGTTGTCATGTGTTGCTGCCTTGCTGTGTTGTCTTGTTGTGTTGCTACCATGCTGTGTTGTCATGTGTTGCTGCCTTGCTGTGTTGTCATGTTGTGTTGCTGCCATGCTGTGTTGTCATGTTGTGTTGCTGCCATGCTGTGTTGTCATGTGTTGCTGCCATGCTGTGTTGTCATGTGTTGCTACCATGCTGTGTTGCCATGTTGTGTTGCTGCCATGCTGTGTTGCCATGTTGTGTTGCTACCATGCTGTGATGTCATGTGTTGCTGCCATGCTGTGTTGTCATGTGTTGCTGCCATGCTGTGTTGTCATGTGTTGCTACCATGCTGTGTTGCCATGTTGTGTTGCTGCCATGCTGTGTTGTCATGTTGTGTTGCTGCCATGCTGTGTTGTCATGTTGTGCTGCTACCATGTTGTGTTGTCATGTGTTGCTGCCATGCTGTGTTGTCATGTTGTGTTGCTGCCATGCTGTGTTGTCATGTTGTGTTGCTACCATGCTGTGTTGTCATGTGTTGCTACCATGCTGTGTTGCCATGTTGTGTTGCTGCCATGCTGTGTTGTCATGTTGTGTTGCTACCATGCTGTGTTGTCATGTTGTGGTGCTACCATGCTGTGTTGTCATGTGTTGCTACCATGCTATGTTGTCATGTGTTGCTACCATGCTGTACCACACTCTCACACACACACACACACACACACTCACACACACACACACACACACACACACACACACACACACACACACACACACACACACACACACACACACACACACACACACACTCACACTCACACTCACACTCACACACACACACACACCAAAACCTCCCCCAGTAGCAGTGTCCAGTGTGACAGTGTTGTTGTTTTAGATGGGACCAGTCTGTCGTACCAGAGAGAAGAAGAGAACGGAGTAGAGGAGGAGAACAGCAGCGCCCCCATGGCTCACAGTATGGTACTGCAGTATACACCCTGTTACTACACTAGAGATACACTATTAAAATATACTGTTAATACACTAGATACACTATTAAAATATACTGTTAATACACTAGAGATACACTATTAAAATACACTGTTACACTAGTACAATATACTGTTAATACACTAGTACAATATACTGTTAATACACTAGATATACACTAGTACAATATACTGTTAATACACTAGTACAATATACTGTTAATACACTAGAGATACACTAGTACAATATACTGTTAATACACTAGATACACTAGTACAATATACTGTTATTACACTAGAGATACACTATTAAAATACACTGTTACACTAGTACAATATACTGTTAATACACTAGTACAATATACTGTTAATACACTAGATATACACTAGTACAATATACTGTTAATACACTAGTACAATATACTGTTAATACACTAGAGATACACTAGTACAATATACTGTTAATACACTAGATACACTAGTACAATATACTGTTAATACACTAGAGATACACTAGTACAATATACTGTTAATACACTAGAGATACACTAGTACAATATACTGTTAATACACTAGATACACTAGTACAATATACTGTTAATACACTAGTACAATATACTGTTAATACACTAGATACACTAGTACAAAATACTGTTAATACACTAGAGATACACTAGTACAATATACTGTTAATACACTAGAGATACACTAGTACAATATACTGTTAATACACTAGATACACTAGTACAATATACTGTTAATACACTAGTACAATATACTGTTAATACACTAGATACACTAGTACAATATACTGTTAATACACTAGAGATACACAAGTACAATATACTGTTAATACACTAGATACACTAGTACAATATACTGTTAATACACTAGTACAATATACTGTTAATACACTAGATACACTAGTACAATATACTGTTAATACACTAGAGATACACTAGTACAATATACTGTTATTACACTAGAGATACACTAGTACAATATACTGTTAATACACTAGAGATACACTAGTACAATATACTGTTAATACACTAGAGATACACTAGTACAATATACTGTTAATACACTAGATACACTAGTACAATATACTGTTAATACACTAGAGATACACTATTAAAATACACTGTTACACTAGTACAATACAATTGTTACACTATAGATGCACTAGTACAATACACTGTTATTACACTAGAGATACACTAGTACAATACACTGTTATTACACTAGTACAATACACTGTTACTACACTAGTACAATATACTGTTACTACACTAGTACAATACACTGTTACTACACTAGTACAATACACTGTTACTACACTAGTACAATACACTGTTACTACACTAGTACAATACACTGTTACTACACTAGTACAATACACTAGTACAATACACTGTTATTACACTAGTACAATACACTGTTACTACACTAGTGCAATACACTTGACTACGCTAGAGATACACTAGTGCAATATACTGTTAATACACTGGAGATTAGAGGTCAACCGATAATGATTTTTCAACGCCGATACCGATTCTATAACAAAATAATAATATTAAATAAATTGTAAAAAGTTTTTAAAAAATACAAACCAAAAAATATATATTTTATTTTTATTTATTTGTAATAATGATAATTACAACAATACTGAATGAACACTTATTTTAACTTAATATAATACATCAATAAAATCAATTTAGCCTCAAATAAATAATGAAACATGTTCAATTTGGTTTAAATATTGTAAAAACAAAGTGTTGGAGAAGAAAGTAAAAGTGCAATATGTGCCATGTAAGAAAGCTAACGTTTAAGTTCCTTGCTCAGAACATGAGAACATATGAAAGCTGGTGGTTCCTTTTAACATGAGTCTTCAATATTCCCAGGTAAGAAGTTTTAGGTTGTAGTTATTCTAGGAATTATAGGACTATTTCTCTCTATACGATTTGTGTTTCATATTCCTTTGACTATTGGATGTTCTTATAGGCACTTTAGTATTGCCAGTGTAACAGTATAGCTTCCGTCCCTCTCCTCGCTCCTACCTGGGCTCGAACCAGGAACACATCGACAACAGCCACCCTCGAAGCAGCGTTACCCATCGTTCCACAAAAGCCGCGGCCCTTGCAGAGCAAGGGGAACAACTACTTCAAGGTCTCAGAGCGAGTGACGTCACCGATTTGAAACGCTATTAGCGCGCACCTGCTAACTAGCTAGCCATTTCACATCGGTCACACCAGCCTAATCTCGGGAGTTGATAGGCTTGAAGTCAAACAGCTCAATGCTTGAAGCACAGCGAAGAGCTGCTGGCAAAACGCACGAAAGTGCTGTTTGAATGAATGCTTACAAGCCTGCTGCTGCCTACCATCGCTCAGTCAGACTGCTCTATCAAATATCAAATCATAGACTTAATTATAACATAATAACACACAGAAATACGAGCCTTTGGTCATTAATATGGTCAAATCCGGAAACTATCATTTCGAAAACAAAATGTTTATTATTTCAGTGAAATACGGAACCGTTCCGTATTTTATCTAACGGGTGGCATCCCTAAGTCTAAATATTCCTGTTACATTGCACACCTTCAATGTTATGTCATAATTATGTAAAATTCTAGTAAATTAGTTCGCAACGAGCCAGGCGGCCCAAACTGTTGCATATACCCTGACTCTGCGTGCAATGAACGCAAGAGAAGTGACACAATTTCCCTACTTTAATATTGCCTGCTAACCTGGATTTCATTTAACTAAATATGCAGGTTTAAGAATATATATTTCTGTGTATTGATTTTAAGAAAGGCATTGATGTTTATGGTTGGAGCAACGTGTACCTAAGCGATTATATGCAACGTAGGACAGGCTAGATAAACTAGTAATATCATCAACCATGTGTAGTTAACTAGTGATTATGATTGATTGATTGTTTTTTATAAGATAAGTTTAATGCTAGCTAGCAACTTACCTTGGCTTCTTACTGCATTCGCGTAACAGGCAGGCTCCTTGTGGAGTGCAACGTAAAGCAGGTGGTTAGAGCGTTGGACTAGTTAACCGTAAGGTTGCAAGATGGAATCCCCGAGCTGACAAAATGATTGTTTTTTATAAGATAGGTTTAATGCTAGCTAGCACCTTACCTTGGCTCCTTGCTGCACTCGCATAACAGGTAGTGAGCCTGCCAGGCAGTCTCCTCGTGGAGTGCAATGTAATCGGCCATGATTGGTGTCCAAAAATGCAGATTACCGATTGTTATGAAAACTTGATATCGGCCCTAATTATTCGGCCATTCCGATTAATCGGTCGACCTCTACTAGAGATACACAAGTACAATACTGTTAATACACTGTTACTACACTAGTACAATACACTGCTATTACACTAGTACAATACACTGTTACTACACTAGTACAATACACTGTTACTACACTAGTACAATACACTGTTGTTACACTAGTGCAATACACTGTTGTTACACTAGTGCAATACACTGTTGTTACACTAGTGCAATACACTGTTGTTACACTAGTGCAATACACTGTTGTTACACTAGTGCAATACACTGTTGTTACACTAGTGCAATACACTGTTGTTACACTAGCGCAATACACTGTTGTTGCACAAGAGATAGACTAGTACAATACACTGTTATTACACTAGTACAATACACTGTTATTACACTAGTGCAATACACTGTTACACGATCGAGACGCTAGTACAATACACTGTTAATACACTAGTACAATACACTGTTATTGCACAAGAGATACACTAGTACAATATACTTTTACAACGCTAGAGATACACTAATACAATATACTGTTATTACACTAGTGATACACTAAATCAAAACACTTGACTACGCTAGAGATACACTAGTACAATACTGGTAATACACTGTTACTACACTAGTACAATACTGTTACTACACTAGTACAATACACTGTTACTACACTACTACAATACACTGTTATTACTCTAGTGCAATACACTGTTATTACACTAGTACAATACTGTTAATACACTGTTACTACACTTGTACAATACACTGCTATTACACTAGTACAATACACTGTTATTACACTAGTACAATACACTGTTATTACACTAGTACAATACACTGTTATAATGCTAGTACAATACACTGTTACTACACTAGTACAATACACTGTTACTACACTAGTACAATACACTGTTATTACACTAGTACAATACACTGTTATAATGCTAGTACAATACACTGTTACTACACTAGTACAATACACTGTTGTTACACTAGTACAATATACTGTTGTTACACTAGTACAATACACTGTTATAATGCTAGTACAATACACTGTTACTACACTAGTACAATATACTGTTACTACACTAGTACAATACACTGTTATTACACTAGTAAAATACACTGTTATTACACTAGTACAATACACTGTTATTACACTAGTACAATACAAATCAAATCAAATTTATTTTTATATAGCCCTTCGTACATCAGCTGATATTCTCAAAGTGCTGTACAGAAACCCAGCCTAAAACCCCAAACAGCAAGCAAAGCATGTGAAAGAAGCACGGTGGCTAGGAAAAACTCCCTAGGAAAAACTCCCTAGAAAGGCCAAAAACCTAGGAAGAAACCTAGAGAGGAACCAGGCTATGAGGGGTGGCCAGTCCTCTTCTGGCTGTGCAGGGTGGATATTATAACAGAACATGGTCAAGATGTTAAAATGTTCATAAATGACCGGCATGGTCAAATAATAATAATCATAGTAGTTGTCGAGGGTGCAACAAGCACGTCCGGTGAACAGGTCAGGGTTCCATAGCCGCAGGCAGAACAGTTGAACCTGGAGCAGCAGCACGGCCAGGTGGACTGGGGACAGCAAGGAGTCATCATACCAGGTAGTCCTGAGGCATGGTCCTAGGGCTCAGGTCCTCCGAGAGAAAGACAGAAAGAGAGAAAGAGAGAATTAGAGAGAGCATATTTAAATACACACAGGACACCGGATAAGACAAGAGAAATACTCCAGATGTAACAGACTGACCCTAGCCCCCCGACACATAAACTACTGCAGCATAAATACTGGAGGCTGAGACAGGAGGGATCAGAAGACACTGTGGTCCCATCCGATGATACCCCCGGACAGGGCCAAACAGGCAGGATATAACCCCACCCACTTTGCCAAAGCACAGCCCCCACACCACTAGAGGGATGTCTCCAACCACCAACTTACCGTCCTAAGACAAGGCCGAGTATAGCCCACAACGATCTCCGCCATGGCACAACCCAAGGGGGGGGGGGCGCCAACCCAGACAGGAAGACCACGTCAGTGACTAAACCCACTCAAGTGACGCACCCCTCCCATGGACGGCATGGAAGAACACCAGTAGGCCAGTGACTCAGCCCCTGTAAAAGGGTTAGAGGCAGAGAATCCCAGTGGAAAGAGGGGAACCGGCAAGGCAGAGACAGCAAGGGCGGTTCGTTGCTCCAGCCTTTCCGTTCACCTTCACACTCCTGGGCCAGACTATACTTAATCATAGGACCTACTGAAGAGATAAGTCTTCAGTAAAGACTTAAAGGTTGAGACTGAGTCTGCGTCTCTCACATTGGTAGGCAGACCTTTCCATAAAAATTGAGCTCTATAGGAGAAAGCCCTACCTCCAGCCGTTTGCTTAGAAATTCTAGGGACAATTAGGAGGCCTGCGTCTTGTGACCGTAGCGTACGTGTAGGTATGTACGGCAGGACCAAATCGGAAAGATAGGTAGGAGCAAGCCCATGTAATGCTTTGTAGGTTAGCAGTAAAACCTTGAAATCAGCCCTTGCCTTAACAGGAAGCCAGTGTAGGGAGGCTAGCACTGGAGTAATATGATCAAACTTTTTGGTTCTAGTCAGGATTCTAGCAGCCGTATTTAGCACTAACTGAAGTTTATTTAGTGCTTTATCCGGGTAGCCGGAAAGTAGAGCATTGCAGTAGTCCAGCCTAGAAGTAACAAAAGCATGGATTAATTTTTCTGCGTCATTTTTGGACAGAAAATTTCTGATTTTTGCAATGTTACGTAGATGGAAAAAAGCTGCCCTTGAAACAGTCTTGATATGTTCTTCAAAAGAGAGATCAGGGTCCAGAGTAACGCCGAGGTCCTTCACAGTTTTATTTGAGACGACTGTACAACCATCCAGATTAATTGTCAGATTCAACAGAAGATCTCTTTGTTTCTTGGGACCTAGAACAAGCATCTCTGTTTTGTCCGAGTTTAAAAGTAGAAAGTTTGCAACCATCCACTTCTTTATGTCTGAAACACAGGTTTCTAGCGAGGGCAATTTTGGGGCTTCACCATGTTTCATTGAAATGTACAGCTGTGTGTCGTCCGCATAGCAGTGAAATGTAACATTATGTTTTCGAATGACATCCCCAAGAGGTAAAATATATAGTGAAAACAATAGTGGTCCTAAAACGGAACCTTGAGGAACACCGAAATTTACAATTGATTTGTCAGAGGACAAACCATTCACAGTGACAAACTGATATCTTTCCGACAGATAAGATCTAAACCAGGCCAGAACTTGTCCATGTAGACCAATTTGGGTTTCCAATCTCTCCAAAAGAATGTGGTGATCGATGGTATCAAAAGCGGCACTAAGATCTAGGAGCACGAGGACAGATTCAGAGCCTCGGTCTGACGTCATTAAAAGGTCATTTACCACCTTTACAAGTGCAGTCTCAGTGCTATGATGGGGTCTAAAACCAGACTGAAGCGTTTCGTATACATTGTTGGTCTTCAGGAAGGCAGTGAGTTGCTGTGCAACAGCTTTTTCTAAAATTTTTGAGAGGAATGGAAGATTCGATATAGGCCGATAGTTTTTTATAATTTCTGGATCAAGATTCGGCTTTTTCAAGAGAGGCTTTATTACTGCCACTTTTAGTGAGCTTGGTACACATCCGGTGGATAGAGAGCCGTTTATTATGTTCAACATAGGAGGGCCAAGCACAGGAAGCAGCTCTTTCAGTAGTTTAGTTGGAATAGGGTCCAGTATGCAGCTTGAGGGTTTGGAGGCCATGATTATTTTCATCATTGTGTCAAGAGATATAGTACTAAAACACTTTAGTATCTCCCTTGATCCTAGGTCCTGGCAGAGTTGTGCAGACTCAGGACAACGGAGCTTTGGAGGAATACCCAGATTTAAAGAGGAGTCTGTAATTTGCTTTCTAATGATCATGATCTTTTCCTCAAAGAAGTTCATAAATTTATTACTGCTGAAGTGAAAGCCATCCTCCATTTGCGAAGGCTGCTTTTTAGTTAGCTTTGCGACAGTATCAAAAAGAAATTTCGGATTGTTCTTATTTTCCTCAATTAAGTTGGAAAAATAGGATGATCGAGCAGCAGTGAGGGCTCTTCGATACTGCACGGTACTGTCTTTCCAAGCTAGTCGGAAGACTTCCAGTTTGGTGTGGCGCCATTTCCGTTCCAATTTTCTGGAAGCTTGCTTCAGAGCTCGTGTATTTTCTGTATACCAGGGAGCTAGTTTCTTATGACAGATGTTTTTAGTTTTTAGGGGTGCAACTGCATCTAGGGTATTGCGCAAGGTTAAATTGAGTTCCTCAGTTAGGTGGTTAACTGATTTTTGTCCTCTGACGTCCTTGGGTAGGCAGAGGCAGTCTGGAAGGGCATCAAGGAATCTTTGGGTTGTCTGAGAATTTATAGCACGACTTTTAATGCTCCTTGGTTGGGGTCTGAGCAGATTATTTGTTGCGATTGCAAATGCAATAAAATGGTGGTCCGATAGTCCAGGATTATGAGGAAAAACATTAAGATCCACAACATTTATTCCATGGGACAAAACTAGGTCCAGAGTATGACTGTGGCAGTGAGTAGGTCCAGAGACATGTTGGACAAAACCCACTGAGTCGATGATGGCTCCGAAAGCCTTTTGGAGTGGGTCTGTGGACTTTTCACATGTGCATGTTAAAGTCACCAAAAATTAGAATATTATCTGCTATGACTACAAGGTCCGATAGGAATTCAGGGAACTCAGTGAGGAACACTGCATATGGCCCAGGAGGCCTATAAACAGTAGCTATAAAAAGTGAGTGAGTAGCTGCATAGATTTCATGACTAGAAGCTCAAAAGACGAAAACGTCATTGTTTTTTTTTTTGTAAATTGAAATTTGCTATCGTAAATGTTAGCAACACCTCCGCCTTTGCCGGATGCACGGGGGGTATGGTCACTAGTGTAACCAGGGGGTGAGGCCTCATTTAACACAGTAAATTCATCAGGCTTAAGCCATGTTTCAGTCAGGCCAATCACATCAAGATTATTATCAGTGATTAGTTCATTGACTATAACTGCCTTGGAAGTGAGGGATCTAACATTAAGTAACCCAATCTCTTTCAATAATGGCAGGAATGGAGGAGGTCTTTATACTAGTGAGATTGCTAAAGCGAACACCGCCATTTTTAATTTTGCCCAACCTAGATCGAGGCACAGACACGGTCTCAATGGGGAAAGCTGAGCTGACTACGCTGACTGTGCTAGTGGCAGACTCCACTAAGCTGGCAGGCTGGCTAACAGCCTGCTGCCTGGCCTGCACCCTATTTCATTGTGGAGCTAGAGGAGTTAGAGCCCTGTCTATGTTCGTAGATAAGATGAGAGCACCCCTCCAGCTAGGATGGAGTCCGTCACTCCTCAACAGGCCAGGCTTGGTCCTGTTTGTGGGTGAGTCCCAGAAAGAGGGCCAATTATCTACAAATTCTATCTTTTGGGAGGGGCAGAAAACAGTTTTCAACCAGCGATTGAGTTGTGAGACTCTGCTGTAGAGCTCATCACTCCCCCTAACTGGGAGGGGGCCAGAGACAATTAATCGATGCCGACACATCTTTCTAGCTGATTTACACGCTGAAGCTATGTTGCGCTTGGTGACCTCTGACTGTTTCATCCTAACATCGTTGGTGCCGACGTGGATAACAATATCTCTATACTCTCTACACTCGCCAGTTTTAGCTTTAGCCAGCACCGTCTTTAGATTAGCCTTAACGTCGGTAGCCCTGCCCCCTGGTAAACAGTTTATGATCGCTGGATGATTAGTTTTAAGTCTAATACTGCGGGTAATGGAGTCGCCAATGACTAGGGTTTTCAATTTGTCAGAGCTAATGGTGGGAGCCGTCGGCGTCTCAGACCCCACAACGGGAGGAGTAGAGACCAGAGAAGTCTCGGCCTCCGACTCCGACTCGCTTAATGGGGAGAACCGGTTGAAAGTTTCTGTCGGCTGAATAAGCGACACCGGTTGAGCATTCCTACAGCGTTTCCCTCCAGAAGCCATGAGAAAGTTGTCCGGCTGCGGGGACCGTGCGAGGGGGTTTATACTAACGTTACTATCTGTACTTACTGGTGGCACAGACGCTGTTTCATCCTTTCCTACACTGAAATTACCCTTGCCTAACGATCGCGTCTGAAGCTGGGCTTGCAGCACAGCTATCCTTGCCGTAAGGCGATCGTTCTCCTGTATATTATAAGTACAGCGACTGCAATTAGAAGGCATCATGTTAATGTTACTTAGCTTCGGCTGTTTGAAGTCCTGACGAACCATGTCCAGATAAAACCTCCGGGGTGAAAAAGTTGAATGAAAAAAGTTGAGTGAGGGAAAAAGTAAAAATATACGGTAATGAAAAAGTAAAAACCGTCAGGTAGCAAAGTAAGATCGGCAACAAAACGCACAGCAGCGTAAACAAGTCTGCAAGTTGTGACCGGAAACAGGAAACAGCCTCTCTTTTGAGTTACTGGCCCAATGCTCTTAGCCGCTAGGTTACCCTCCGCCGCTATGTAGACGGTGATGCCTAGTGGCGGCGCTGCGCGGCACGCCTGCTCCGTAGCTGTCTCCGTTACACCTAGTACACCTGAGCTAGCAATACACTGTTCTACCTAGACTCCGGCTAGTACAATACACTGTTACTACACTAGTACAATATACTGTTATTACACTAGTACAATACACTGTTACTACACTAGTACAATACACTATTACACTAGTACAATACACTGTTATTACACTTCCTGACAGATTTAGCCACTGATTGTACAGGGCTGTGTTTCCTGACAGATTTAGCCACTGATTGTATAGGGCTGTGTTTCCTGACAGATTTAGCCACTGATTGTACAGGGCTGTGTTTCCTGACAGATTTAGCCACTGATTGTATAGGGCTGTGTTTCCTGACAGATTTAGCCACTGATTGTACAGGGCTGTGTTTCCTGACAGATTTAGCCACTGATTGTATAGGGCTGTGTTTCCTGACAGATTTAGCCACTGATTGTACAGGGCTGTGTTTCCTGACAGATTTAGCCACTGATTGTACAGGGCTGTGTTTCCTGACAGATTTAGCCACTGATTGTATAGAGCTGTGTTTCCTGACAGATTTAGCCACTGATTGTACAGGGCTGTGTTTCCTGACAGATTTAGCCACTGATTGTACAGGGCTGTGTTTCCTGACAGATTTAGCCACTGATTGTACAGGGCTGTGTTTCCTGACAGATTTAGCCACTGATTGTATAGGGCTGTGTTTCCTGACAGATTTAGCCACTGATTGTACAGGGCTGTGTTTCCTGACAGATTTAGCCACTGATTGTACAGGGCTGTGTTTCCTGACAGATTTAGCCACTGATTGTACAGGGCTGTGTTTCCTGACAGATTTAGCCACTGATTGTATAGGGCTGTGTTTGACTGTACTGACAGACACTCCACACCCTGTGGAAGGATCCTAAACTAACTGGGCTCACAATGCCTTTTATATTACTGATCACTAGGCCTTGTCTAGTTTCAGACACAATAATAAACAGACTCCATAATTACTCCATCCAGAATGCCTGTTACTGTCTGTTACCATCCACAATGCCTGTTACTGTCTGTTACCATCCAGAATGTCTGTTTCTGTCTGTTACCATCCAAAATGTCTGTTCACTGTCTGTTACCATCCAGAATGTCTGTTACTGTCTGTTACCATCCACAATGTCTGTTACTGTCTGTTACCATCCAGAATGTCTGTTACTGTCTGTTACCATCCAGAATGTCTGTTACTGTCTGTTACCATCCAGAATGTCTGTTATTGTCTGTTACCATCCACAATGTCTGTTACTGTCTGTTACCATCCACTATGTCTGTTACCATCCAGAATGTCTGTTACTGTCTGTTACCATCCAGAATGTCTGTTACTGTCTGTTACCATCCAGAATGTCTGTTACCATCCAGAATGTCTGTTCACTGTCTGTTACCATCCAGAATGTCTGTTCACTGTCTGTTACCATCCAGAATGCCTGTTACTGTCTGTTACCATCCAGAATGTCTGTTACTGTCTGTTACCATCCAGAATGTCTGTTACCATCCAGAATGTCTGTTACTGTCTGTTACCATCCAGAATGTCTGTTACTGTCTGTTACCATCCAGAATGTCTGTTACTGTCTGTTACCATCCAGAATGTCTGTTACCATCCAGAATGTCTGTTACTGTCTGTTACCACCCAGAATGTCTGTTACCATCCAGAATGTCTGTTACCATCCAGAATGTCTGTTACCATCCAGAATGTCTGTTACTGTCTGTTACCATCCAGAATGTCTGTTACTGTCTGTTACCATCCAGAATGTCTGTTACCATCCAGAATGTCTGTTACCATCCAGAATGTCTGTTACTGTCTGTTACCATCCAGAATGTCTGTTACTGTCTGTTACCATCCAGAATGTCTGTTACTGTCTGTTACCATCCAGAATGTCTGTTACCATCCAGAATGTCTGTTACTGTCTGTTACCATCCACAATGTCTGTTAATGTCTGTTACCATCCAGAATGTCTGTTACCATCCAGAATGTCTGTTACCATCCAGAATGTCTGTTACTGTCTGTTACCATCCAGAATGTCTGTTACCATCCAGAATGTCTGTTACTGTCTGTTACCACCCAGAATGTCTGTTACTGTCTGTTACCATCCAGAATGTCTGTTACCATCCAGAATGTCTGTTACCATCCAGAATGTCTGTTACCATCCAGAATGTCTGTTACTGTCTGTTACCATCCAGAATGTCTGTTACCATCCAGAATGTCTGTTACTGTCTGTTACCATACAGAATGTCTGTTACTGTCTGTTACCATCCAGAATGTCTGTTACTGTCTGTTACCATCCAGAATGTCTGTTACTGTCTGTTACCATCCAGAATGTCTGTTACTGTCTGTTACCATCCAGAACGTCTGTTCACTGTCTGTTACCATCCAGAATGTCTGTTACTGTCTGTTACCATCCAGAATGTCTGTTACTGTCTGTTACCATCCAGAATGTCTGTTACCATCCAGAATGTCTGTTCACTGTCTGTTACCATCCAGAATGTCTGTTCACTGTCTGTTACCATCCAGAATGCCTGTTACTGTCTGTTACCATCCAGAATGTCTGTTACTGTCTGTTACCATCCATAATGTCTGTTACCATCCAGAATGTCTGTTACTGTCTGTTACCATCCAGAATGTCTGTTACTGTCTGTTACCATCCAGAATGTCTGTTACTGTCTGTTACCATCCAGAATGTCTGTTACCATCCAGAATGTCTGTTACTGTCTGTTACCACCCAGAATGTCTGTTACCATCCAGAATGTCTGTTACCATCCAGAATGTCTGTTACCATCCAGAATGTCTGTTACTGTCTGTTACCATCCAGAATGTCTGTTACTGTTTGTTACCATCCAGAATGTCTGTTACCATCCAGAATGTCTGTTACTGTCTGTTACCATCCAGAATGTCTGTTACCATCCAGAATGTCTGTTACCATCCAGAATGTCTGTTACTGTCTGTTACCATCCAGAATGTCTGTTACTGTCTGTTACCATCCAGAATGTCTGTTACCATCCAGAATGTCTGTTACTGTCTGTTACCATCCACAATGTCTGTTAATGTCTGTTACCATCCAGAATGTCTGTTACCATCCAGAATGTCTGTTACCATCCAGAATGTCTGTTACTGTCTGTTACCATCCACAATGTCTGTTAATGTCTGTTACCATCCAGAATGTCTGTTACCATCCAGAATGTCTGTTACCATCCAGAATGTCTGTTACTGTCTGTTACCATCCAGAATGTCTGTTACTGTCTGTTACCATCCAGAATGTCTGTTACTGTCTGTTACCATCCAGAATGTCTGTTACCATCCAGAATGTCTGTTACTGTCTGTTACCACCCATAATGTCTGTTACTGTCTGTTACCATCCAGAATGTCTGTTACTGTCTGTTACCATCCAGAATGTCTGTTACCATCCAGAATGTCTGTTACTGTCTGTTACCACCCAGAATGTCTGTTACTGTCTGTTACCATCCAGAATGTCTGTTACATCCAGAATGTCTGTTACCATCCAGAATGTCTGTTACCATCCAGAATGTTTGTTACTGTCTGTTACCATCCAGAATGTCTGTTACCATCCAGAATGTCTGTTACTGTCTGTTACCATACAGAATGTCTGTTACTGTCTGTTACCATCCAGAATGTCTGTTACTGTCTGTTACCATCCAGAATGTCTGTTACTGTCTGTTACCATCCAGAATGTCTGTTCACTGTCTGTTACCATCCAGAATGTCTGTTACTGTCTGTTACCATCCAGAATGTCTGTTACCGGCCAGAATGTCTGTTCACTGTCTGTTACCATCCAGAATGTCTGTTACTGTCTGTTACCATCCAGAATATCTGTTACTGTCTGTTACCATCCAGAATGTCTGTTACTGTCTGTTACCATCCAGAATGTCTGTTACCATCCAGAATGTCTGTTACTGTCTGTTACCACCCAGAATGTCTGTTACCATCCTGAATGTCTGTTACCATCCAGAATGTCTGTTACCATCCAGAATGTCTGTTACCATCCAGAATGTCTGTTACTGTCTGTTACCATGCAGAATGTCTGTTACTCTGACTGTTACATTCCAGAATGTCTGTTCCTCTGCGTCTGTGGATGGTGCTGTTGGGAAGCTATGTGGTGGAAGAGTTATATAGCAGGGCCGCGAAAAAGTATTTGCCCCGTTTGTAATTTACTTTACTTTTGCATAGTTTTTTTTATACTAAATTATCAGATCTTCAACCAAAACCTAATATTAGATAAAGGGAACCTGAGTGTACCAATAACACAACAAGTACGTACTTATTTAATGAACAAAGTTATGCAACACCTAATTCCCCCGTGTGAAAAATGAATTGCCCCCTTAAAACCTCTTAGGGCTAGGGCGCAGTATTTTCACAGCCGGATGAAAAACGTACCCAATTTAAATAGGTTACTACTCTGGCCCAGAAACTAGAATATGCATATTATTAGTCGATTTGGATAGAAAACACTCTGAAGTTTCTAAAACTGTTTGAATGGTGTCTGTGAGTATAACAGAACTCATATGGCAGGCCAAAACCTGAGACAAAGTCAAGCAGGAAGTGGGAAGTCTGGTGCTTGTAGTCCTTTCAAGTGATTGCCTTGACTGTATACAGTGACTTAGGGTTCATTGTGCACTTCCTAAAGCTTCCACTAGATGTCAGCAGTCTTTAGAACGGTGTTTGAAGATTCTATGGTGAATTTGAAGGGACTACCAGCTGTGGTAAACTGGTGTCCCATTATAAGGCATGGGCCCAAGTCACGCGCAGAGACTTGGGAGCGAGCTGAGTTCATATTCCCTCCTAAAGAGAACGGATAGGTCCGGTTGGAATTTTATTCAAGGTATATGATAAAAACAACCTAAAGATTGATTCTATACATCGTTTGACATGTTTCTAAAAACTGTAGTATAACTTTTTTGACTTTTCGTCTGGACTAAGTAAGCACGCGCGTAGTGGATTTGGATAGTGAGCCTAACGCGGAAACAAAATGGATTATTTGGAAATAAATATGAACTTTATCGATCATTTATTGTGGAGCTGGGATTCCTGGGAGTGCCTTCTGATGAAGATAATCAAAGGTAAGTGAATATTTATAATGTAATTTCTTAGTTTTATTGACTCTAAGATGGCGGGTTTCTGTTTGCTTGTTGTTGGTGTCTTCTGGGCTGTACTCAGATTATTGCAAATTGTGCTTTTGCCGTGAACCTTTTTTGAAATCTGACAAAGCGATTACATTTAGGAGAAGTGTATCTATAATTCTGTGCATAACACTTCTATATTGATCAATGTTTACGATGAGAATTTACATACTATTTGTGCTCATTCAGTAGTGCGTACGGCCCTGTACATCACTGGGGCCAAGCTTCCTGCCATCCAGGACCTATATAATAGGCAGTGTCAGAGACTCCAGTCACCAAAGTCATAGACAGTTTTCTCTGCTACCGCATGACAAGCGGTACCGGAGCGCCAAGTCTGGGACCAAAAGGCTCCTTAAAAGCTTCTACCCCCAAGCCATCAGACTGCTGAACAGCTTCTATCCCCAAGCCATCAGACTGCTGAACAGCTTCTATCCCCAAGCCATCAGACTGCTGAACAGCTTCTACCCCCAAGCCATCAGACTGCTGAACAGCTTCTACCCCCAAGCCATCAGACTGCTGAACAGCTTCTACCCCCAAGCCATCAGACTGCTGAACAGCTTCTACACCCAAGCCATCAGACTGCTGAATAATTAATCAAATGGCCACTGGACTATTTACATTGACCCCCCCCCCCTCCCTCCTTTTGTACACTGCTTCTATTCTCTGTTTATTATCTATGCATAGTCACTTCACCCCCACCTACATGTACAAATTACATCAACTAGCCTGTACCCACTGCACATTGACTCTGTACCGTTACCCCCTGTATATAGCCTCCACATTGACTCTGTACCGGTACCCCCTGTATATAGCCTCCACATTGACTCTGTACCGGTACCCAATGTATATAGCCTCCACATTGACTCTGTACCGGTACCCCCTGTATATAGCCTCCACGTTGACTCTGTACCGGTACCCCCTGTATATAGCCTCCACATTGACTCTGTACCGGTACCCCCTGTATATAGCCTCCACGTTGACTCTGTACCGGTACATTTTTTTTTCTTACATTTTAGTCATTTAGCAGACGCTCTTATCCAGAGCGACTTACAATAGTGAATACATACATTTCATTTTCATTTCATGCATTTTTTTTTTGTACTGGCCCCCCGTGGGAATCGAACCCACAACCCTGGTGTTGCACACACCATGCTCTACCAACTGAGCCACAGGGAAGGCCAGTACTCTGTACAGACTCTGTACCGGTACCCCCTGTATATAGCCTCCACATTGACTCTGTACCGGTACCCCCTGTATATAGCCTCCACATTGACTCTGTACCGGTACCCCCTGTATATAGCCTCCACATTGACTCTGTACCGGTACCCCCTGTATATAGCCTCCACATTGACTCTGTACCGGTACCCCCTGTATATAGCCTCCACATTGACTCTGTACCGGTACCCCCTGTATATAGCCTCCACATTGACTCTGTACCGGTACCCCCTGTATATAGCCTCCACATTGACTCTGTACCGGTACCCCCTGTATATAGCCTCCACATTGACTCTGTACCGGTACCCCCTGTATATAGCCTCCACATTGACTCTGTCCCGGTACCCCCTGTATATAGCCTCCACATTGACTCTGTACCGGTACCCCCTGTATATAGCCTCCACATTGACTCTGTACCGGTACCCCCTGTATATAGCCTCCACATTGACTCTGTACCGGTACCCCCTGTATATAGCCTCCACATTGACTCTGTACCGGTACCCCCTGTATATAGCCTCCACATTGACTCTGTCCCGGTACCCCCTGTATATATAGCCTCCACATTGACTCTGTACCGGTACCCCCTGTATATAGCCTCCACATTGACTCTGTACCGGTACCCCCTGTATATAGCCTCCACATTGACTCTGTACCGGTACCCCCTGTATATAGCCTCCACATTGACTCTGTACCGGTACCCCCTGTATATAGCCTCATTATTGTTATTTTATTGTGTTACTTTTTATTATTTTTTACTTTTGTTTATTTGGTAAATATTTTCTTAACTCTTCTTGAACTGCACTGTTGGTTAAGGGCTTGTAAGTAAGCATTTTACGGTAAGGTCTACACATGTTGTATTCGGTGCATGTGACAAAGTTTGATTTGATTTGAAGAGTAGGCCAAGATTCCTCGACAGCGATGTGAGAGACTGAGCAACTACAGGAAGGGTTTGGTTGGAGTCATTGCAGCTTAAGGTGACACAAACACTTATTGAGTGTAAAAGGGGCAACTACTTTTTCACACAGGGGCATTGGGTGTTGCATAACTTTGTTTATAAAGTAATTGTTTTTATTTTTTCACTCAGGTTCCCCTTACCCCCTTACCCCTTAGGTTAGGGTTGAAGATCTGCTATCATTATGTATCAAAAATGTAGAAATTCAGAAAGGAGAGTTATATTAGAATAGTTCTGTATTAGAGTTATATTAGTATAATTCTGTATGAGTTATTTTAGTATAATTCTGTATTAGAGTTATATTAGTATAATTCTGTATGAGTTATTTTAGTATAATTCTGTATGAGTTGTATTAGTATAATTCTGTACGAGTTATTTTAGTATAATTCTGTATGAGTTGTATTAGTATAATTCTGTAGGAGAGTTATATTAGTATAATTCTGTATTAGAGTTATATTAGTATAATTCTGTATGAGTTATATTAGTATAATTCTGTATGAGTTATATTAGTATAATTCTGTATGAGAGTTGTATTAGTAAAAATCTGTAGGAGAGTTGTATTAGTATAATTCTGTAGGAGAGTTATATTTGTCACGTCCTGGCCAGTATAAGGGTTAATTGTTATTGTAGTTTGGTCAGGAAGTGGCAGAGGGTATTTGTTTTATGTGGTCCGGGGTGGTGTTTTGGAAAAGGGTGTTTGATTTAGTATTTCCGGGTTTTTGGGTTATGATCTTTGTTTACGTATTTCTATGTTTATCTAGTTAGTTGTATGTCTATGTTTGGTTAATTGGGGTGGACTTCCAATTGAAGGCAGCTGTGTGGTGTTGCCTTTGATTGGAAGTCCTATATTAGTTGGGTGTGTTTGTCTGTGTGTTTGTGGGGAATTGTTTGTGAGCACTGCTTTTTGGTTTAGCCTGCTACGCTGTCGTATCGTGAGTACTGGTCATTGTTTTTTTTTTTTCTTCTGTGGATGCTTTTGTTTTTTTTATTCATTAAAAGAATGAGTCTCCACATACCCGCTGCGTTTTGGTCCTCCTCTCTGCAACACCACGACTTAATTTGTGACAATATTAGTATAATTCTGTATGAGAGTTATATTAGTATAATGATGACATGGATATTCAGCTAGTGGGATATACGCTGCACTGGCAAGAAAGAAGAGCACACTCCGGTAAGACGAGGGGGTGGGGCGGTCTGTGCATATTTGTAAACAACAGCTGGTGCACGAAATCTAAGGAAGTCTCTAGATTTTGCTCGCCTGAAGTAGAGTATATTGTGATAAATTACACGCCACACTACTTGCCTAGAGAGTTTTCATCTATACTTTTCGTGGCTGTTTATTTACCACCACAGACGGATGCTGGCACTAAGACCGCACTCAGTCAGCTGTATAAGGAAATAAGCAAACAGGAAACTACTCACCCAGAGGCGGCGCTCCTAGTGGCCGGAGACTTTAATGCAGGGAAACTTAAATCAGTTCTACCTAATTTCTATCAACATGTTAAATGTGCAACCAGAGGGAAATAAATTCTAGATCACCTGTGCTCCACACACAGAGTCGCGTACAAAGCTCTCCTGACCACAATTCTATCCTCCTGGTTCCTGCTTACAAGCAAAAATTAAAGCAGGAAGCACCAGTGACTCGGTCTATAAAAAAGTGGTCAGATGAAGCAGATGCTAAACTACAGGACTGTTTTGCTACCACAGACTGGAACATGTTCCGGGATTCTTCCGATGGCATTGAGGAGTACACCACATCAGTCACTGGCTTTATCAGTAAGTGCATCGAGGACGTCGTCCCCACAGTGACTGTACGTACATACCCCAACCAGAAGCCATGGATTACAGGCAACATCCGCACTGAGCTAAAGGGTAGAGCTGACGCTTTCAAGGTGCGGGACTCTAACCCGGAAGCTTACAAGAAATCCTGCTATGCCCTTCGACGAACCATCAAACAGGCAAAGCTTCAATACAGGGCTAAGATTGAATCGTACTACACCGGCTCCGACGCTCGTCTTATGTGGCAGGGCTTGCAAACTATTACAGACTACAAAGGGAAGCACAGCCGAGAGCTGCCCAGTGACATAAGCCTACCAGACAAGCTAAATCACTTCTATGCTCGCTTCGAGGCAAGCAACACTGAGGCATGCATGAGAGCATCAGCTGTTCCAGGTGACTGTGTGATCACGCTCTCCGTAGCCGACGTGAGTAAGACCTTTTAAACAGGTCGATATACACAAGGCTGCGGGGCCAGACGGATTACCAGGACGTGTGCTCCGGGCATGTGCTGACCAACTGGCAGGTGTCTTCACTGACATTTTCAACATGTCCCTGATTAAGTCTGTAATACCAACATGTTTCAAGCAGACCACCGTAGTGCCTGTGCCCAAGAACACAAAGGCAACCTACCTAAATGACTACAGACCCGTAGAACTCACTTCCGTAGCCATGAAGGTCTTTCAAAGGTTGGTAATGGCTCACATCAACACCATTATCCTAAAAACCCTAGACCCACTCCAATTTGCATACCGCCCAAACAGATCCACAGATGATGCAATCTCTATTGCACTCCACACTGCCCTTTCCCACCAGGACAAAAGGAACACTTACTTAAGACTGTTATTCATTGACTACAGCTCAGTGTTCAACACCATAGTACCCTCAAAGCTCATCACTAAGCTAAGGACCCTGGGACTAAACACCTCCCTCTGCAACTGGATCCTGGAATTCCTGACGGTCCGCCCCCAGGTGGTGAGGGTAGGTAGCAACACATCTGCCACGCTGATCCTCAACACTGGAGCTCCCCAGGGGTGCGTGCTCAGTCCCCCTCCTGTACTCCCTGTTCACCCATGACTGCATGGCCAGGCACGACTCCAACACCATCATTAAAGTTTGCAGATGACACAACAGTGGAAGGCCTGATCAACGACGAGACAGCCTATAGGGAGAAAGTCAGAGACCTGGACGGGTGGTGCCAGGACAACAACCTATCCCTCAACGTAACCAAGACTAAGGAGATTATTGTGGACTACAGGAAAAGGAGGACCGAGCACGCCCCCATTCTCATCGACGGGGCTGTAGTGGAGCAGGTTGAGAGCTTCAAGTTCCTTGGTGTCCACATCAACAACAAACCAGAATGGTCCAAACACACCAAGACAGTTGTGAAGAGGGCACGGCAAAGCCTATTCCCCCTCAGGAAACTAAAAAGATTTGGCATGGGTCCTGAGATCCTCAAAAGGTTCTACAGCTGCAACATTGAGAACATCCTGACTGGTTGCATCACTGCCTGGTACGGCAACTGCTCGGCCTCTGACCGCAAGGCACTTCAGAGGGTAGTGCGTAAGGCCCAGTACATCACTGGGGCCAAGCTTCCTGCCATTCAGGACCTATATACCAGGCGGTGTCAGAGGAAGGCCCTAAAAATTGTCAAAGACCCCAGCCACCCCAGTCATAGACTGTTTTCTCTACTACCGCATGGCAAGCGGTACCGGAGTGCCAAGTCTATGACAAAAAAAGGCTTCTCAACAGTTTTTACCCCCAAGCCATAAGACTCCTAAACAGGTAATCAAATGGCTACCCGGGCTATCTGCATTGTGTGCCCCCCCCCCCCAACCCCTCTATTTACACTGCTGCTACTCTCTGTTTATCATATATGCATAGTCACTTTAACCATATCTACATGTACATACTACCTCAATCAGCCTGACTAACCGGTGTCTGTAAGTAGCCTCACTACTTTTATAGCCTCTCTACTGTATATAGCCTCTCTACTGTATATAGCCCCTCTACTGTATATAGCCCCTCTACTGTATATAGCCTCTACTGTATATAGCCTCTACTGTATATAGCCTCTCTACTGTATATAGCCTCTCTACTGTATATAGCCCCTCTACTGTATATAGCCCCTCTACTGTATATAGCCTCTCTACTGTATATAGCCTCTCTACTGTATATAGCCCCTCTACTGTATATAGCCCCTCTACTGTATATAGCCCCTCTACTGTATATAGCCTCTACTGTATATAGCCTCTACTGTATATAGCCTCTCTACTGTATATAGCCTCTCTACTGTATACAGCCTCTCTACTGTATATAGCCTCTCTACTGTATATAGCCTCGCTACTGTATATAGCCTCGCTACTGTATATAGCCTCGCTACTGTATATAGCCTCGCTACTGTATATAGCCTCTACTGTATATAGCCTCTCTACTGTATATAGCCCCTCTACTGTATATAGCCCCTCTACTGTATATAGCCCCTCTACTGTATATAGCCCCTCTACTGTATATAGCCTCTACTGTATATAGCCTCTACTGTATATAGCCTCTACTGTATATAGCCCCTCTACTGTATATAGCCCCTCTACTGTATATAGCCCCTCTACTGTATATAGCCCCTCTACTGTATATAGCCCCTCTACTGTATATAGCCCCTCTACTGTATATATCCTCTCTACTGTATATAGCCTCTACTGTATATAGCCTCTCTACTGTATATAGCCCCTCTACTGTATATAGCCTCTACTGTATATAGCCCCTCTACTGTATATAGCCTCTCTACTGTATATAGCCTCTCTACTGTATACAGCCTCTCTACTGTATACAGCCTCTCTACTGTATATAGCCTCTCTACTGTATATAGCCTCTCTACTGTATATAGCCTCTCTACTGTATATAGCCTCGCTACTGTATATAGCCTCTACTGTATATAGCCTCTACTGTATATAGCCTCTACTGTATATAGCCTCTCTACTGTATATAGCCTCTCTACTGTATATAGCCCCTCTACTGTATATAGCCCCTCTACTGTATATAGCCCCTCTACTGTATATAGCCCCTCTACTGTATATAGCCCCTCTACTGTATATAGCCCCTCTACTGTATATAGCCTCTACTGTATATAGCCCCTCTACTGTATATAGCCCCTCTACTGTATATAGCCCCTCTACTGTATATAGCCCCTCTACTGTATATAGCCCCTCTACTGTATATAGCCCCTCTACTGTATATAGCCCCTCTACTGTATATAGCCCCTCTACTGTATATATCCTCTCTACTGTATATAGCCTCTCTACTGTATATAGCCCCTACTGTATATAGCCCCTACTGTATATAGCCTCTCTACTGTATATAGCCTCTCTACTGTATATAGCCTCTACTGTATATAGCCTCTCTACTGTATATAGCCTCTCTACTGTATATAGCCTGTCTCATTACTGTTTTATTTCTTTACTTACCTATTGTTTACCTAACACCTTTTTTGCACTACTGGTTAGAGCCTGTAAGTAAGGACTTCACTGTAAGGTCTACACCTGTTGTATTCAGTGCACATGACAAATAAACTTTGATTTGATTTTGGACATTCAACAAGCACACCACTTACACTGGAAGGATATTGACCTCACCCCGTCAGTAGAGGATGCCTGGTTATTCTTTAAAAGTGCCTTCCTCACCATCTTAAATAAGCCCCATTCAAAAAATGTAGAACCAGGAACAGATATAGCCCTTGGTTCACTCCAGACCTGTCTGCCCTTAACCAACACAAAAACATCCTGTGGCGTTCTGCATTAGCATCGATTAGCCCCCATGACATGCAACTTTTCAGGGACGTTAGGAACCAATATACACAGGCAGTTAGAAAAGCCAAGGCTAACTTTTTCAAACAGAAATTTGCATCCTGTAGCACAAACTCAAAAAAGTTCTGGGACACTGTAAAGTCCATGGAGAATAAGAGCACCTCCTCCCAGCTGCCCACTGCTCTGAGGATAGGAAACTCTGTTACCACCGATAAATCCACTATAATTGAGAATTTCAACAAGCATTTTTCTATGGCTGGCCATGCTTTCCACCTGGCTACCCCTACCCCGGTCAACTGCCCTGCACTCCCCACAGCAACTTGCCCAAGCCTCCCCGATCTCCCCTTCACCCAAATCCAGATAGCTGATGTTCTGAAAGAGCTGTAAAATCTGGACCCCTACAAATCAGCCGGGCTAGACAATCTGGACCCTCTCTTTCTAAAATTCTGTCGAAATTGTTGCAACCCCTATTACTAGCCTGTTCAACCTCTCTTTCGTATCGTCTGAGATTCCCAACGATTGGAAAGCTGCCGTGGTCATCCACCTCTTCAAAGGGGGAGACACTCTAGACCCAAACTTCTACAGACCTATATCTATGCTACCCTGCCTTTCTAAGGTCTTCGAAAGCCAAGTTACCAGATTACCGACCATTTCGAATCCCACCGTACCTTCTCCGCTATGCAATCTGGTTTCAGAGCTGGTCATGGGTGCACCTCAGCCACGCTCAAGGTCCTAAACGACATCATAACCGCCATCGATAAGAAAAAATACTATGCAGCCGTATTCATCGACCTGGCCAAGGCTTTCGACTATGTCAATCACCACATTCTTATTGGCAGACTCAACAGCCTTGGTTTCTCAAATGATTACCTCGCCTGGTTTACCAACTACTTGTCTGATAGAGTTCAGTGTGTCAAATCGGAGGGCCTGTTGTCCGGACCTCTGGCAGTCTCTATGGTGGTGCCACAGGGTTCAATTCTCGGGCCGACTGTCTTCTCTGTATACATAAATGATGTCGCTCTTGCTGCTGGTGATTCTCTGATCCACCTCTACGCAGACGACACCATTCTGTATACTTCTGGCCCTTCTTTGGACACTGTGTTAACTAACCTCCAGACGAGCTTCAATGCCATACAACTCTCCTTCTGTGGCCTCCAACTGCTCTTAAACGTAAGTAAAACTAAATGCATGCTATTCAATCGATCACTGCCCGCACCACTACTCTGGACGGTTCTGACTTAGAATACGTGGACAACTACAAATACCTACAGTGGGGGAAAAAAGTATTTGATCCCCTGCTGATTTTGTACGTTTGCCCACTGACAAAGAAAGGATCAGTCTATAATTTTAATGGTAGGTTTATTTGAACAGTGAGAGACAGAATAACAACAAAAATATCCAGAAAAAAGCATGTTTGAAATGTTATAAATTGATTGATTCTTTGTCAGTGGGCAAACGTACAAAATCAGCAAGGGATCAAAAACTTTTTTCCCTCACTGTATGTGTTTACAGCTGACAGTCCCCCAAGAAGGATCCCTGCTGCATTATGGACTCTGAACGACTACGGAGGAGCTGATGAAACAGACAATATTCTACCGTTTTGTACGAACGTTTTTTCAAACACACCGAGATCCGAGGCTATAACCATCACATCAACACCCCCGTGAACCTCAAGCCAATCAACACCCCCGTGAACCTCAAGCCAATCAACACCCTCGTGAACCTCAAGCCAATCAACACCCCCGTGAACCTCAAGCCAATCAACACCCCCGTGAACCTCAAGCCAATCAACACCCCCGTGAACCTCAAGCCAATCAACACCCCCGTGAACCTCAAGCCAATCAACACCCTCGTGAACCTCAAGCCAATCAACACCCCCGTGAACCTCAAGCCAATCAACACCCCCGTGAACCTCAAGCCAATCAACACCCCCGTGAACCTCAAGCCAATCAACACCCCCGTGAACCTCAAGCCAATCAACACCCCCGTGAACCTCAAGCCAATCAACACCCCCGTGAACCTCAAGCCAATCAACACCCCCGTGAACCTCAAGCCAATCGACCCCAAGACGCAACGCACAACTCAGGCCCATTGCGCAGAATCACCCCGGCCCGAGAAGGGCTACTGGGCGGGAAACGCACGGCTTCAAGAAACGGCGCTCTATGGATACGGTATGAACCCAATATATATATATATGTTATTAGTTATACATTTTTTATTATTTATATAGTTATATATAGTTATAGTTATATATATTAGTTATATATCTGCAATGTATTTGACATTTTTATCTAATATATTTTATGTTTAATAACCTATTTTGTATGTACATTTTTCTTTCAGACTCCTTCCTGGCGCCCAGGACATCCACAATAAAACACTGAAACCGGATGATTTCAACGTTTTAAGTGACATTTCTGAGGTAGACGATTTGATGTTTTACGAGGCGGCCAGCCATCTTGAATCAGCCAATTCTGAGGTAGAAACACCAGATAGGTTTCTCACAGCCTTTTACAGGGCTCTAAAATCCAGAAAAAAACTTGCTACACAAACTAATGGTGGCTTTACTCAAGCGGCAATACAGTCAAGATTTATCCTTCTGGCATAGAACAATGCCACGTTTGTTAAACAACAATCTGATTAAAAAACGCAAATACAAGCGCTAAAAACCTATATGTAACATGGATGAGCCATCAGACATAATTCAGACAGTTGAAAACCTGTTATCACAGATCCCGCCCGAACTCCAAGCCTTAATTAACCAAATGAATGAGAGCACAAGATCTTCGACACCGGACCACACAGACCATTAACTTCCATGTCCGAGGAGTCTGAACCACAATACGATGTTTTTGAGGAATTGGAAAATTGTCTAATAAATCAGGGGGGCGATGGTCTTGATAGAAGTGTTCAGGTTGTGTACTGAATAGTTTTTTAATTTCACATGGCTGAATCAGAACCTTGATTGTGCAGTTTTTTTATGTGATGGTATTGGATACTCTGAACGAACTGTTAGACAGGGCAACAGATTTTGGCAAACCTCGTGATGTCTTACAGCTTGAAATTTGTGGAGATGGCATTCAAAACACTGTATCTCTGGTTTTACCCAACGGTGCCGCAAATCTTGAACAGTTTATAGCCCTGCTGGAACGACTTGTTCAATCAAATGTATCCATCACAGCTGATAGGACCCTCGCGCTCGTAGTACAAATAGTACGTCAACCCTTAGGCGGAGGGGGTCAGAGAAGGAAACTTGATAGTCTCATGCAATCAGAAATCATAAGCAATATAAGGGCATATCTCATAAACATTCACAATCCTGGTAATAAGCTATGCTTTGCTAATAGGCCTAGCACATTTACTCAACCCTGGATGTACTGATCTAGCCGCTTTACAAAAGGCTCGGGAGCTTGAAATTGCCATGGGTCTAGGTATTCAGGATGCAGTGGCTTCCTCTGACATAGTCAAATGTGAAAATTTTCTGAACATCAAGATTGTGGTTTTGTACCACAGTAGAGCTAATGCACCTCTCTTGAAATTCCAGAACAACCCATAACCTCATCCTCAGGTACTTTTATGACCAACATCACAGCGTTTTTAGGAGCGCCTTATGTGTGTCCAGCCTGTCATACAGGCTACACCCAAAAAGGGGGGGCACTCTTGTCGTTATAACTGTTCAGTATGTCTGAATGAAACATGTCCGATGCAACCCTTAAACCTAACACCCTGTGCGGATTGTCAACGCACGTGTCGTTCGGCCTACTGCTACGAAAAAACACAACATTTAAACATGGCACCCCAAGGCCTGTAAATCTGTAAGCAGTTGTGACATTAACAAGAAATGTCTAAAATGCCTTTGCAATTACAACCTTAAAATAGACAACCCTAAACCTCATGTGTGTGGAATCATACATTGCCCAATCTGTAAAGGGCCTTTGAAAAGCAGAGACGCTGAAGTGGTTCAAGAAGTGCCACACGAGTGTTATATTCAGCCCTTGGCTGAAGATGAACATTCAGAGAAATATGTGTTTTATGATTTTGAGACTAATCAGCAATCAGGGGTTAATTTGCCTATTTTTGTATCTACCATGACTTTCAAGGGTGAAAAGTGGTCGGCGGAGGGGCCCAATTGTGCACTCCTCTTTCTAAAACACTTCAGAAAACCCCAGTACAGAAACTTCACGTTTATAGCTCACAATTCTAGAGCCTATGACTCCTATCTTCTTTTGAACCCTCTGATACAACAAGGCATTGCACCCAGTGTCATAGCTCAAGCTAGTAAAATCTTGTGTTTTGTAGACCCCGCCTTCAGCCAGAGATACATTGACAGTTTTAAGTTTCTTACCCATGAGATTGGCTCAAATGCCTGAAGCCTTGGGTTTTGAAAACTCTGTGAAAGGTTGGTTTCCTCATTTCTTCACATCTGAGGAGAATCTACATTATATTGGATCTTATCCCATCTGAGGAGAATCTACATTATATTGGATCTTATCCCATCTGAGGAGAATCTACATTATATTGGATCTTATCCCAGCCCCGAAATGTACGGGTGTGATCAAATGTCTCCCAAAGAGCGAGAGAGATTCATGACATGGTCCGAGACAGTATGTCATAGCACTTTTCATTTCCACAAAGAGTTCTAGTCATACTGTGACAACGACATTGTTATACTTTGTGAAGGATGCCTCAGATTCAGAGAAGAGGTAATCAAAGATGCAGGCATTGACCCCTGGACTTGTACAACTATTGCATCGGAATGCATGAAAACCTATCGTACACACTTTTTACCTCCAGCATCTATAGCTATTCCATCACCTGACAACTACCGACGCCAATTCAAGTCTAGTGGCTCCATTCATTGGTTGGAGTACTTGGCCCAGGATAAAAACATTTTTATTCAACATGCTTTGAATAGGGGTGAGAAGGCGTTTGGGGCTTATCACGTAGATGGATACACACAGATTGACGGTGTTGAGACAGTGTTTGAGTACAACGGTTGTTTCTTCCACGGTTGTAAATCTTGCTTTGTGCCCCAGGCCATATGTGACCAAAATACTTTTGGTGAAATGTACCAAGAGTTCCAAGACAAATTGGAATCTTTACAGACTACTTACGGGTTGAAAGGGAATGTGGTGTGGGAGCATGAGTGGTGTGAACTCAAAGACTTTCCAGCTTTGATACACCAGAACCCTTGGAATCCCAAAAGGCCTTGTATGGAGGCCGTACCAATGCTTTGACATTACGGTATGTGGCGTAACCAGACGAGACAATAGGATATCTAGATTTTACATCCCTTTATCCTCATGTAATGAGTTCCTCATGCTATCCTAAGGGGTATCCTGAAATTATTCACCGTGACTTTGACTTACCCCAAAACTATTTTGGTCTGATCAAAGCAACTGTTTACCCTCCTAGGGGTTTGTTTCTGCCAGTGTTGCCTTACAAGGGACCTCAAGGAAAACGTTTCTTTCCCCTTTGTCGCACCTGCAGTGAAAACAACAACCAGGAAAAGCCTTGTGATCATTCAGATCAAGAAAGAACCCTGACAGGTGTCTGGGTCACAGTTGAATTCTCTAAGACTCCAGAGATGGGGTATCGTGTGGCGCAAATCTTTTGAAGTGTGGAACTTTTCCAGGAAATCAGACACTGTTTTTAAAGAGTACATCAAGACCTTCTTGAGATGCAAGCAAATGGCTTCAGGCTATCCTGCATCGGTCACAGATCAAGAGAGCAAAGACAAGTACATTCAAGACTATCATGACAGAGAAGGCATACTTCTTGACCCAGACAGAAGAGAGGTCAACAAAACCAAAAGAAATCTGTCGAAATTGTACTTAAACTCTCTTTGGGGGAAGCTTTCCCAGAGAAGCAATATGCTAACAACGTCGATCATAAAAGATCCCGAATAATTTTTGGAATTAGTTTTTTCGGACCAATATGAAATTGCTAATTTTTCTTGAGTCAAGACATTGCCCTGGTGCAATGGAGACGTAACATGAAGTGGGTTCTACCTCGGGTAATGTAAATGTGTAAATGTGTTTCTTGCAGCATTTACCACGGCCTATGGCCGACTTGAACTGTACGCCCTCATGGAGCAGCTTCAGAGGAGGGTTCTTTACCACGACACAGACTCTGTGGTCTATGTAAGCAAACCGGGTGATTGGAACCCCCCACTTAGCAACTATCTGGGTGGTTTAACGAGTGAACTCAAAGATGGCGACCATATCAAAGAATGGTCCTCCTGTGGTCCCAAAAGCTATGCTTTTAGGACTAAAGACAATCACGTGGTGTTGAAAGCCAAAGGCATGACTCAAAACGATGAATGATGTCACGATCGTCATACAGAGCGGACCAATGCGCAGCGTGAGTTATATATTTATAATATTTTACATATTTATTAAATGTGAAACAAACAAAACAAAAAAACAAACAACGAAACGTGAAGTAGCAACTAATCAAAAACAAGATCCCACAAAACAAGATGGGAAAAAGGCTACCTAAATATGATCCCCAATCAGAAGCAACGATAAACTGCTGCCTCTAATTGGGAACAACATGGAAATAGAACAGCTAGAAACACCATAGAGAATTCACAGGGCGTGACAGTACCCCCCCCCCCCCCCCTTCCAAAGGTGCGGACTCCGACCACAAAACCTAAACTATATGGGGGAGGGTTAGGGTGGGCAACTAGCGTCGGTGACGGCTCTGGTGCGAGCCCCCGCCCAGACCCCGGATCCGGCCATGGCCCCGGGCTGAACGCCATGCCTGGACTGGGCACCGGCGCAGAGGAGGGCTCCGGCCATGGAGCTGGGTTGGACGCCGTGCCAGGAAGCTCCGGGCCGATGACCGTCTCTGGAAGCCCCGGATTGTGAACTGTCGCTGGAGGTTCCGGGCTGTAGAGGTGCACTGGAGGCCTAGTGCGTGGAGCCGGCACAGGTTTCACCGGACTGCTGACACACACTTCAGGGTGAGTGTCGGAGTCAGAGTCTCACAACTCAATCGCTGGTTGAAAGCTGTTTTCTTCCCAAAAGGTAGATAATTGGCCCTCCTGGGACTCACCCACAAACAGGACCAAGCCTGGCCTGTTGAGGAGTGACAGACTCCATCCTAGCTTGAGGGGTGCTCTCATCTTATCTACTAACATAGACAGGGGCTCTAACTCCACTAGCTCCACAATGAAATAGGGTGCAGGTCAGGCAGCAGGCTGTTAGCCAGCCTGCCAGCTTAGTGGAGTCTGCCACTAGCACAGTCAGTGTATTCAGCTCAGCGATCCCCATTGAGAACGTGTCTGTGCCTCGACCTAGGTTGGGCAAAACTAAACATGGCGGTGTTCGTTTTAGCAATCTCACTGGAATAAAGACCTCCTCCATTCCTGCCATTATTGAAAGAGATTGTGATTCCTCACATCTCAAAATAGAGCTACTTAATGTTAGATCCCTCACTTCCAAGGCAGTTATAGTCAATGAACTAATCACTGATAATAATCTTGATGTGATTGGCCTGACTGAAACATGGCTTAAGCCTGATGAATTTACTGTGTTAAATGAGGCCTCACCCCCTGGTTACACTAGTGACCATACCCCCCGTGCATCCGGCAAAGGCGGAGGTGTTGCTAACATTTATGACAGCAAATTTAAATATACAAAAACAACAAAAGAAATTCGTCTTTTGAGCTTCTAGTCATGAAATCTATGCAGCTACTCAATCACTTTTTATAGCTACTGTTTACAGGGCTCCTGGGCCATATGCAGCGTTCCTCACTGAGTTCCCTGAATTCCTATCGGACCTTGTAGTCATGGCACATAATATTCGAATTTTTGGTGACTTTAATATTCACATGGAATAGTCCACAGACCCACTCCAAAAGGCTTTCGGAGCCATCATCGACTCAGTGGGTTTTGTCCAACATGTCTCTGGACCTACTCACCGCCACAGTCATACTCTGGATCTAGTTTTGTCCCGTGGAATAAATGTTGTGGATCTTAATGTTTTTCCTCATAATCCTGGACTATCGGACCACCATTTTATTACATTTGCAATCGTAACAAATAATCTGCTCAGACCCCAACCAAGGATCATCAAACGCCGTGCTATTACAGGGGCTGAGTCACTGGCTTACTGGTGCTCTTCCATGCCATCTCTAGGAGGGGTGCGTCACTTGAGTGGGTTGATTCGCTGACATGGTCTTCCTGTCTGGGTTGGCGCCCCCCCCCCCCCCCCCCCTTGGGTTGTGCCGTGGCGGAGATCTTTGTGGGCTATACTCGGCCTTGTCTCAGGATGGTAAGTTGGTGGTTGAAGCTTTCCCTCTAGTGATGTGGGGGCTGTGCTTTGGCAAAGTGGGTGGAGTTATATCCTGCCTGTTTGGTCCTGTCCGGGGGTATCGTCAGATGGGGCCACAGTGTCTCCCGACCCCTCCTGTCTCAGCCTCCATTATTTATGCTGCAATATTTTGTGTTGGGGGCTAGTGTCAGTCTGTTATATCCGGAGTATTTCTCCTGTCTTATCCGGTGTCCTGTGTGAATTTAAATATGCTCTCTCTAATTCTCTCTCTCGCTCACTTTATTTATTTATTTCTCTCAGAGGACCTGAGCCCTGGGACCATGCCTCAGGACCACCTGGCCTGATGACTCCTTGTTGTCCCCAGTCCACCTGGCCGTGCTGCTGCTCCAGTTCCAACTGTTCTGCCTGCAGCTATGGAATCCTGACCTGTTCACCGGAGGTGCTACCTGTCCCAGACATGCTGTTGTTTTCAACTCTCTAGAGACAGCAGGAGCGGTAGAGATACTCTGAATGATCAGCTATGAAAAGCCAACTGACATTTACTCCTGAGGTACTGACCTGTTGCACCCTCTACAACCACTGTGATTATTATTATCTGACCCTGCTGGTCATCTATGAACATTTAAACATCTTGGCCATGTTCTGTTATAATCTCCACCCGGCACAGCCAGAAGAGGACTGGCCACCCCTCATAGCCTGGTTCCTCTCTAGGTTTCTTCCTAGGTTCTGGCCTTTCTAGGGAGTTTTTCTTGAATGAAATGTTGTAATGTACATGAAAAAGCAGAGCCTTGTATGAAAATGCGTTATGAAGAAAATCGTTTTTGCCTACACAAAAAAAGGGCCATTCTGACTACAAGTGCACCAGTATCCCAAAGTATTAATAAGTGAAAACAAGTATAGAAAACAGTATTGGCATTAATTTAAAAAATGAAGGCTACTATTACATAATTATTTCGGTGACAACCTGGTTGATTGACAATATTGGGTTGTTAATACGTTTTTTTTATATAAATAAACGTGGGACAAAAAAGAGGCAGTGTAGAACACCATTGCCCATCATGCATTGCTCTAATAACTTTCAAAAGACTGTTCCGAAGTTAGAATGTGACTGGCAGAACGGGTGTTGTATGTGTGTTGTATGTGGAGGATGAGGGCTGCAGTAGATATCTCAGATAGGGGGGAGTGAACGGGTGTTGCATGTAGAGGATGAGGGCTGCAGTAGATATCTCAGATAGGGGGGAGTGAGGCCTAAGAGGGTTTTATAACTAAGCATCAACCAGTGGGTCTTGCGACAGGTATACAGAGATGACCAGTGTACAGAGGAGTATAGATTGCAGTGATGTGTCCTATAAGAAGCATTGGTGGCAAATCTGATGGGTGAATGGTAAAGAACATCTAGCCGCTCGAGAGCACCCTTACCTGCCGATCTATAAATTGTCTCCGTAATCTAGCATGGGTAGGATGGTCATCTGAATCAGGGTTAGTTTGGCAGCTGGGGTGAAAGAGGAGTGATTACGATAGAGGAAACCAAGTCTAGATTTAATTTTAGCCTGCAGCTTTGATATGTGCTGAGTGTAATGAATACTCAGGGAGGAAAGAGGTGTAGATTCACACGCAGGGCGCGCCAGGTGTTTAGTGTCATAATACTACTATGACAAGGATGGCGGTGTTACCAGAGGATTCAGGAAGGTCTGTGATGAAGTCAACAGCTATGTGGGACCAGGGTCTGTGAGGGATTGGGTAAAGGTGAAGCTTCCTGTAAGGAAGGGAGATGACGAGGGCTTTTGGTTTGGGCGCAGACTGGACAGTCAGACAGGACAATCCCTTACGCCGGATGCCAGTGAGGACCACCAGAACTTCCGGGCTAGAAGTAATGCCCGGATGTTCTGACCCAAAGGACGTGTATCACCATTGCATCAGTTGTGGTCTAACAGCTGCTGGTACGTAACTCTTCCCAGCTGGTGTCTCTGGAGGAGCTGGGTCTGAGGTTAGGGCTTCTTGTATGGCAGAGTGAACGTCCCACTGTACCGGTCCCATAATGCAAGAGGAAGGAAGAATGGGTGAAGGGTCTGAGTTATTGGTCGGAAGGTCAAACTGGTGGGTGAGAGCATCAGCTTTTACGTTTTTTCCCCCCCAGGGATGTAAAGTAACATGAAAATGGAAGTGTGTGAAGAAGATCCCAGTGTGCTTGTCTGGGGTTTAACCTCTTGGCCCCTCTGATATATTCCAGATTACGATGATCTGTTAGGACGAGAAAGGGATGGGTATCGGTCCATTGAAGGGTCCGGGTCTTTTGGCTGGTGAGGGCAGTGGCAGTAGAACTGAAGTTCTGAATGAACCGGCGATAGAAGTAGGAGAACCCAATGAAACGTTGGAGTTCCTTAACTTGTGGTGGGTTTGGGCCAGTTACTGATGGCGCTGACTTTGTTCTTATCCATGGGGGGTTGTGCTGAATGTATTTGCTGCATTGCATCAGAAATCCCTGACATTTCCCAGGTGAACTGTCACATTTTCCAGGCATGGGTATGAATGAAGGAGGGCTATGGGTTACGATACCTGGCATCGGAGGAGTAGGGCTAGGCTGGCGGAGAAGATGGCAAATTTCATCCATACGCTTCTCTTGCTGGGTTAGGCACCGCTGTAGCTCCGCTGAATTGATTCCGTTTTTAGGTGAGGTATTCTGTAATGAATGCTCAGGGAGAAGAAAAAAGTGTAGATTCACGCGCAGAGCGCGGCACTTGTTATTTACGCCGTCGCAGAAGGCAGGAATCGTGGTTACAGGCAGGCAATGGTCACACAGGTAGGCAAACAGGCAGGTGAATCAAAACTAGGACTGGCTTAGTAGAGTCAAAACGAACAATACCTCACAAAGGCACAACCAGAATGAACTGAACTAAATAAGGAGCTGATGAGACCAGGTGAGTAACTAACACAGGTGAAATCAATGAACAAAAATGAAAGACAGGGCTACGTTCCAGAACACAACGAAACAGGGCTACATTCCAGAACACAAAGAAACAGGGCTACATTCCAGAACACAACGAAACAGGGCTACGTTCCAGAACACAAAGAAACAGGGCTACGTTCCAGAACACAACGAAACAGGGCTACGTTCCAGAACACAACGAAACAGGGCTACGTTCCAGAACACAAAGAAACAGGGCTACATTCCAGAACACAACGAAACAGGGCTACGTTCCAGAACACAAAGAAACAGGGCTACGTTCCAGAACACAAAGAAACAGGGCTGCGTTCCAGAACACAAAGAAACAGGGCTACATTCCAGAACACAACGAAACAGGGCTACGTTCCAGAACACAAAGAAACAGGGCTACATTCCAGAACACAACGAAACAGGGCTACGTTCCAGAACACAACGAAACAGGGCTACGTTCTAGAACACAAAGAAACAGGGCTACATTCCAGAACACAACGAAACAGGGCTACATTCCAGAACACAAAGAAACAGGGCTACGTTCCAGAACACAAAGAAACAGGGCTACGTTCCAGAACACAAAGAAACAGGGCTACGTTCCAGAACACAAAGAAACAGGGCTACGTTCCAGAACACAAAGAAACAGGGCTACGTTCCAGAACACAAAGAAACAGGGCTATGTTCCAGAACACAACGAAACAGGGCTACATTCCAGAACACAAAGAAACAGGGCTACGTTCCAGAACACAAAGAAACAGGGCTACATTCCAGAACACAAAGAAACAGGGCTACGTTCTAGAACACAAAGAAACAGGGCTACGTTCCAGAACACAACGAAACAGGGCTATGTTCCGGAACACAACAAAACAGGGCTATGTTCCGGAACACAACAAAACAGGGCTACATTCCGGAACACAACGAAACAGGGCTACGTTCCAGAACACAAAGAAACAGGGCTACGTTCCGGAACACAACAAAACAGGGCTATGTTCCGGAACACAACAAAACAGGGCTATGTTCCGGAACACAACAAAACAGGGCTACATTCCAGAACACAACGAAACAGGGCTACGTTCCAGAACACAACGAAACAGGGCTACGTTCCAGAACACAACGAAACAGGGCTACGTTCCGGAACACAACAAAACAGGGCTATGTTCCGGAACACAACAAAACAGGGCTATGTTCCGGAACACAACGAAACAGAACACAAGGTTGACTTAGAAAATAAATATATAACCTTACACTGAGAGAAGGACAGTGTACCGTCTAGCCATACTCCCACTAGCCATACTCCCACTTGTAGACAACCGTCTAGCCATACTCCCAAGTACTTGTATGAGTTGACTACCTCCAGCTCTAAACCCTCAGAGGTAGTAATCACACCTGTGGGGAGAGGGGCATTAATAGTGCAGATAGACTGTAGATTCCATCAATGTAATTATCTGCAGCCTTTCCAATCCCCCTTTATATTTTTTGGTAAATATATATATATTATTATTTTAAATGTATTTTCCTTTATTATTTTCCCCTAACCCTACCACCCCTCCCCTAATTGGAGTAAACTAATGGACAACATTAGGCTTCTACTTCCAGCTTATACATGTACTATATACATTTATGGACACAATCTATTTTACAGTAGTTATATTTAGTTTTTTTTAGCCCCATCCTTCAGCTAACATCAACCCCTCCCATCTCCCATCTATCTCTGAAGACCATCCTTCAGCTACCATCAATTTATGTTATTCTTTAATAACACAGACCCCAAAGCAAATCAGGAAAATAGATTTATTGGAAGAGGACAAATCATATGGGGAGGTAGATAGTCTCCCCTGTCCTCAGTGGTTCTCTCCAGTGGTTCTCTCCAGTGGTTCTCTCCAGTGGTTCTCTCCAGTGGTTCTCTCCAGTGGTTCTCTCCAGTGCTTCTCTCCAGTGCTTCTCTCCAGTGGTTCTCTCCAGTGGTTCTCTCCAGTGGTTCTCTCCACAGATCAAAGGAACAGCATGTAGTTGTATAGCCCAGCCCTAGCCTGTAGTTGACCAATAAGAATTCCTTGCAATAAAACTAGCCAATGGCCAAATATCAAGTATCCGATTTCAGAAGACATATTCCTCCCATGTCTCTGAACCATTGATGATTTTTTTATTTTTTTATTTATTTTGGTATATATCTTAATCTCACTTTCTATCTACAAACTAAATATACTTTCCTGCAACCCACCTCACCCAATGTGGTACGGATCTGCTATTTTGTATTCCTTATAACTGGAACTTCCATCAGGAGCTAGCCAGCTAACTAGCTTCTAGTCTTTGTCAGCCACGGCTAGCGGTCTTCACCTTTTTCTGGGTCACCAGCCAGCCTCAGCTCGGACAACACCTGCCAGTCTGCACAGCGCGATATCAACCCAGAGCATATCGAATTGCTTCTCTCTACCTCATCACCGGATTCCTGCTGCTCTCGATCATTACACCAGATCATTGCAGCTAGCTAGCTGCAAACGAGTGGCTACTGTTAGCTAACACCACTTGTACCGAAGCAAGCACCAGCTAACCTTGAGCTAGCCTCGAACCAATATACCAGCTAATTCTAGGGCTACAACACCTGCTTTGCCAACTGGCCTGGACCCTTTATTGTTGACACGGAGCCCCGCCGATCCATCACGACTGGACTGCCGACGTGATCACCCGATGTGGTCTCAACAGGCTATTCTGTTACGATGTCGCCAAAGAACCATCTACTAGCCCCGGCCCGCTTGCTTTTCTGAACGCCGTGTCCCCTGCTCGCCTAGCGTAGTAGTGACCACCGAACAGCACCCTGACTCACCTATTGCTGCTCTTTTGACCCTATGATCACTCGGCTACACAGCTGATGCACCCTGGACTGTTTCAATAACACGGTACCTCATTTTGTTTGTTTACCTGTCGGCCCCAGACTCGAACTCAGGTCCTGTATGCACCTAACTAACCCGCTCTGCCCATTCATCGCCATTTACCCGTTGTTGTCTTAGCTCTCCTGATCAACACCTGTGATTGCTTTATGCCTCTCTAATGTCAATATGCCTTGTCTATTGCTGTCTCGGCTAGTTCTTATTGTTTTATTTCACTGTAGAGCCCTCAGTCCCGCTCAAAATGCCTTAGATAGCTCTTTTGTCCCACCCTACACACATGCGGAGACCTCACCTGGCTTAACTGGTTAATTGATGCCTTCAGAGACTAAACCTCTCTCATCATCACTCATTGCCTAGGTTTACCTCAACTGTACTCACATCCTACCGTACTTTTGTCTGTACATTATGCCCTGAAACTATTCTACCACACCCAGAAATCTTCTTTTATTCTCTGTGCCCAACGCACTAGATGACCAGTTCTTATAGCCTTTAGCCGTACCCTTATCCTACTCCTCCTCTGTTCCTCTGGTGATGTAGAGGTTAACCCAGGCCCTGTAGCCCCCAGTTTCACTCCTATTCCCCAGGCACTATCATTTGTTGAAGCGAGGGCCAACCAACGAGAGCGTACAGGTCGCAGTGGTGGGTAGTATATGGGGCTTTGGTGACAAAACGGATGGCACTATGATAGACTGCATCCAATTTGTTGAGTAGAGTGTTGGAGGCTATTTTATAGATGACATCACCGAAGTCGAGGATCGGTAGGATAGTCAGTTTTACGAGGGTATGTTTGGCAGCTTGAGTGAAGGAGGCTTTGTTGCGATATAGGAAGCTAACTCTACATTTAAATTTGGATTGGAGATGTTTAATGTGAGTCTGGAAGGAGAGTTTACAGTCTAACCAGACACCTAGATATTTGTAGTTGTCCACGTATTCTAAGTCAGAGCCGTCCAGAGTAGTGATGCTGGATGGGCAGGCAGGTACGGGCAGTGATCGATTGAAGAGCATGCATTTAGATTTACTTGCATTTAAGAGCAGTTGGAGGCCACGGAAGGAGAGTTGTATGGCATTGAAGCTCGTCTGGAGGGTAGTTAATACAGTGTCCAAAGAGGGGCCAAAAGTATACAGAATGGTGTCATCTGCGTAGAGGTGGATCAGAGAATCACCAGCAGCAAGAGCGACATCATTTATGTATACAGAGAAGAGAGTCGGCCCGAGAATTAAACCCTGTGGCACCACCATAGAGACTGCCAGAGGTCAGGACAACAGGCCCTCCGATTTGACACACTGAACTCTATCAGACAAGTAGTTGGTGAACCAGGCGAAGCAATCACTTGAGAAACCAAGGCTGTCGAGTCTGCCAATAAGAATGTGGTGATTGGCAGTCGAAAGCAATAGGTAAGTAAAGAATTAAAAACAACAGTAAAAAGACAGTGAAAAATAACAGTAGAGAGGCTATATACAGTAGAGAGGCTATATACAGTAGTGAGGCTATATACAGTAGTGAGGCTACATAGAGTAGTGAGGCTACATACAGTAGTGAGGCTACATACAGTAACCGGTTAGTCGGGCTGATTGAGGTAGTATGTACATGTAGATATGGTTAAAGTGACTATGCATATATGATGAACAGAGAGTAGCAGTCACGTGCGGCGAATACACAGACTGACAGTCTCTGGATACACAGACAGTGATGAAACCATTCCACGCTGCACCTTGGTCCGATCATTACAACAACGTTCCTGACAGTCTTTAGACGTTGTTTGCCTCTACCTCAGGCGAGCAAAATCTAGAGACTTCCTTAGATTTCATGCACCAGCTGTTGTTTACAAATATGCACTGACCGCCCCACCTCGTCTTACCGGAGTGTAAAAGAAAAAAGGTTGGTGGGTGGCAGGACACAATGCAGATAGCCCGGTTAGCCAATGTGTGGGAGCACTGGTTGGTCGGGCCAATTGAGGTAGTATGTACATGAATGTATAGTTAAAGTGACTTTGCATATATGATAAACTGGCTCCAGGTCATCTACAAGTCTCTGCTAGGTAAAGCCCTGCCTTATCTCAGCTCACTGGTCACCATAGCAGCACCCACACTTAGCACGTGCTCCAGCAGGTATATTTCACTGGTCATCCCCAAAGCCAACACCTCCTTTGGCCGCCTCTCCTTCCTGTTCTCTGCTGCCAATGACTGGAAAGAATTGCAAAAATCACTGAAGCTGGAGTCTGATCATAGCATAGCCCATCTGTAAATAGCCCACCCAACTACCTCATCCCCATATTGTTGTTTATTTTTTTGCTCCTTTGCACCCCAGTATCTCAAATTGCACATTCATCTTCTGCACATCTATCACTCCAGTGTTTAATTGCTAAATTGTAATTATTTCGCCACTATGGCCTATTTATTACCTTACCTCCCTAATCTTACTACATTTGCACACACTGTATATATATTTTTCTATTGTGTTATTGACTGTTTGTTTATCCCATGTGTAACTCTGTGTTGTTTTTGTCGCACTGCTTTGCTTTAACTTGGCCAGGTCGCAGTTGTAAATGAGAACTTGTTCTCAACTGGCCTACCTGGTTAAATTAAGGGGAAATACACATAATTACTTATTCCAGAAAAATCACTATTTCCATTGATCGTTAGTACTCTATTGACTCTTGACCTCTTGACCTCTCGTACTCTGACTCTGCGTTGTGTATTTATCATCGACATCTTACAACCCCTCCCATCTATCTCTGAAGAGCATCCTTCAGCTACCATCAACCCCTCCCATCTATCTCTGAAGAGCATCGTTCAGCTACCATCAACCCCTCCCATCTATCTCTGAAGAGCATCCTTCAGCTACCATCGACCCCTCCCATCTATCTCTGAAGAGCATCCTTCAGCTACCATCGACCCCTCCCATCTATCTCTGAAGAGCATCCAGTTTGATTTTATATTTTGCCATATATGCGCTTTCACAAAGGTTTTGAACCTATATACATTTTACGGACACTGTATATTTGATATTTGTTACAGTTGAAGTCGGAGGTTTACATACACCTTAGCCAAATACATTTAAACTCAGTTTCACAATTCCTGACATTTAATCCCAGTAAAAATTCCCTGTCTTAGGTCAGTTAGGATCACCACTTTATTTTAAGAATGTGAAATGTCCGAATAATAGTAGAGAGAATTATTTATTTCAGCTTTTATTAATTTCATCACATTCCCAGTGGGTCAGAAGTTCACATACACTCAATTAGTATTTGGTAGCATTGCCTTTAAATTGTTTAACTTGGGTCAAACGTTTCGGGTAGCCTTCCACAAGCTTCCCACAATAAGTTGGGTGAATTTTGGCCCATTCCTCCTGACAGAGCTGGTATAACTGAGTCAGGTTTGTAGGCCTCCTTGCTCGCACATAATTTTCCTACCTTATGATGCCATCTATTTTGTGAAGTGCACCAGTCCCTCCTGCAGCAAAGCACCCCCACAACATGATGCTGCCACCCACATGCTTTACGGTTGGGATGGTGTTCTTCGGCTTGCAAGCGTCCCCCATTTTCCTCCAAACACAACGATGGTCATTATGGCCAAACAGTTCTGTTTTTGTTTCATCAAACCAGAGGACATTTCTCCAAAAAGTACGGTCTTTGTCCCCATGTGCAGTTGCAAACTGTAGTCTGGCATTTTTATGGTGGTTTTGGAGCAGTGGCTTCTTCCTTGCTGAGCGGCCTTTCAGGTTATGTCGATATAGGACTCGTTTTACTGAGGATATAGATATTTTTGTACCTGTTTCCTCCAATATCTTCACAAGGTCCTTTGCTGTTGTTCTGGGATTGATTTGCACTTTTCACACCAAAGTACGTTCATCTCTAGGAGACAGAACGCGTCTCCTTCCTGAGCGGTATGACGGCTGCGTGGTCCCATGGTGTTTATACTTGCGTACTATTGTTTGTATAGATGAACGTGGTACCTTCAGGTGTTTGGGAATTGCTCCCAAGGATGAACCAGACTTGTGGAGGTCTACAATTTTTTTTCCTGAGGTCTTGGCTGATTTCTTTTCATTTTCCCATGATGTCAAGCAAAGAGGCACTGAGTTTGAAGGAAGGCCTTGAAATACATCCACAGGTACACCTCCAATTGATTCAAATGATATCAATTAGCCTATCAGAAGCTTCTAAGGCCATGACATCATTTTCTGAATTTTTCCAAGCTGTTGAAAGGCACAGTCAACTTAGTGTATGTGTCACGAATTCCACCGAAGGTGGCTCCTGCTCGGGCGGCGCTCGGCGGTCGTCGTCACCGGCCTACTAGCCGCCGCTGATCCCTTTTTCCTTTTCGTTTGGTTTGGTCTTATTGTTTGCACCTGTTCCCCATTTGGTTCTCTTGATTTATGGTTATTTAAGCCTGTTTAGCCCGCCCAGGTTTGTGCGGGATTATTTTGCGTCAGAGTGTGTTTTGTTATTGGATGTGCTGGCGATCGACAAGTATTATTTTATATGCATGCTATGTACCTGTTGTTCTGGGCACTTTGCATTTTTCACGCCGGTTGTGTTGGCGTCGACCGTTTTGTGTTTATTGGAATAAACACAAATTTCCTTACCTCTGCTCTCTGCGCCTGACTCCTACCACCACTCCTAGCAGTTACTGACAGTATGTAAACGTCTGACCCACTGGAATTGTGATACAGTGAATTATAAGTGAAAAAGTCTGTAAACAATTGTTGGAAAAAATGACTTGTGTCATGCACAAAGTTGATGTCCTAACTGACCTGCCAAAACTATAGTTTGTTAACAAGAAATTAGTGGAGTGGTTGAAAAACGAGTTTTAATGACTCCAATGTAAGTGTATATAAACTTCCGACTTCAACTGTATCTTTTTTAATCCCACCCTTAATTAAACTCCACTCTACCTCTCCCATCTCTCTCTGAACTCAATCCAGTTTTGATTTCTATTTGTCATATAATTTTCCACTGTGATGTTTCACAAAAGTTCTGAACCTTTCTATTCTCATAGTTTCTACAGATTGTAAATTAAAGATAATATTTTTTTCCAAAAGTATTATTATATTATTGATCGATTGACTATGTCTTGTCAAATCACCCAGCAGTCTATCTGCAGTTAGCTCCAGGTAAATGTTGCATCATTGCTGGATCTGCAACCAAAAACAACCTACATATGGACAGTACCAAAACAAATGATTTAAAGATTCTGGCTTTTTGCAGCAAAATATGCAGAGCTGGGATGGTTGATTCCCCCATATATATATAACATTATATTGGTTGCAAACCTCTTAATCTTGTGTAGGAGAGGATGGAGCAAATTATAGGCTGATGTGTTAAAACACTAAAGTCCCATTCTTTAAGACTCAGCCTGAAGGCCCTAAATCCAGCCCCACTCTTTAAGACCCAGCCCGATAGCCCTAAACCCAGCCCCACTCTTTAAGACCCAACCCGATAGCCCTAAATCCAGCCCTATTCTTTAAGACCCAACCCGATAGCCCTAAACCCAGCCCCACTCTTTAAGACCCAACCCGATAGCCCTAAATCCAGCCCTATTCTTTAAGTATCAAGGTAAGGTGGCTTTCAGTTAGAAGCACTCAATTTTGCAATCACATACATTTTGGGGGATTTGCGTGTCCATGAGAACGGATTTCACCCACGTAAAATAAGGAGACACAAAATGTTAAGTCGTTAAACTGCATTTCTGAGATCTCTATACAAAAAAACTGTCCCACAGCTAGATCCAGGATTCTTACAGGGTTTAAGTTCAATGTCTAATTTAACTGATTAATGCTTCATATATGATAAAAGGACAACCTACACGGCCATACATGGAAAGACAGAAAAGTAATGTTTTATGTCACACAATTTTGGACAAGTTGTCCAGCCTAGGACATCCTCACTGGCACCTTAGTTTATAGAAAGACATATGGGCTCTAACTCCTCTAGCTCCACAATGAAATAGGGTGCAGGCCAGGCAGCAGGCTGTTAGCCAGCCTGCCAGCTTAGTGGAGTCTGCCACTAGCACAGTCAGCGTAGTCAGCTCAGCTTTCCCCATTGAGACCGTGTCTGTGCCTCGATCTAGGTTGGGCAAAATTAAAAATGGCGGTGTTCGCCTTAGCAATCTCACTAGAATAAAGACCTCCTCCATTCCTGCCATTATTGAAAGAGATTGTGATTCCTCACATCTCAAAATTGGGATACTTAATGTTAGATCCCTCACTTCAAAGGCAGTTATAGTCAATGAACTAATCACTGATCATAATCTTGATGTGATTGGCATGACTGAAACATGGCTTAAGCCTGATGAATTTACTGTGTTAAATGAGGCCTCACCCCCTGGTTACACTAGTGACCATACCCCCCGTGCATCCGGCAAAGGCGGAGGTGTTGTTAACATTTACGAGAGCAAATTTCAATTTACAAAAAAAAATAAATACGTTTTCGTCTTTTGAGCTTCTAGTCATGAAATCTATGCAGCTACTCACTCACTTTTTATAGCTACTGTTTACAGGCCTCCTGGGCCATATGCAGCGTTCCTCACTGAGTTCCCTGAATTCCTATCGGATCTTGTAGTCATGGCAGATAATATTCAAATTTTTGGTGACTTTAACATTCACATGGAAAAGTCCACAGACCCACTCCAAAAGGCTTTCGGAGCCATCATCGACTCAGTGGGTTTTGTCCAACATGTCTCTGGACCTACTCACTGCCACAGTCATACTCTGGACCTAGTTTTGTCCCATGGAATAAATGTTGTGGATCTTAATGTTTTTCCTCATAATCCTGGACTATCGGACCACCATTTTATTGCATTTGCAATTGCAACAAATAATCTGCTCAGACCCCAACCAAGGAGCATTAAAAGTCGTGCTATAAATTCTCAGACAAACCAAAGATTCCTTGATGCCCTTCCAGACTCCGTCCGCCTACCCAAGGACGTCAGAGGACAAAAATCAGTTAACCACCTAACTGAGGAACTCAATTTAACCTTGCGCAATACCCTAGATGCAGTTGCACCCCTAAAAACTAAAAACATTTGTCATAAGAAACTAGCTCCCTGGTATACAGAAAATGCATGAGCTCTGAAGCAAGCTTCCAGAAAATTGGAACGGAAATGGCGCCACACCAAACTGGAAGTCTTCCGACTAGCTTGGAAAGACAGTACCGTGCAGTATCGAAGAGCCCTTACTGCTGCTCGATCATCCTATTTTTCCAACTTAATTGAGGAAAATAAGAACAATCAAAAATGTATTTTTGATACTAACTAAAAAGCAGCATTCCCCAAGAGAGGATGGCTTTCACTTCAGCAGTAATACATTTATGAACTTCTTTGAGGAAAAGATCATGATCATTAGAAAGCAAATTACAGACTCCTCTTTAAATCTGCGTATTCCTCCAAAGCTCCGTTGTCCTGAGTCTGCACAACACTGCCAGGACCTAGGATCAAGGGAGACACTAAAGTATTTTAGTACTATATCTCTTGACACAATGATGAAAATAATCATGGCCTCCAAACCTTCAAGCTGCATACTGGACCCTATTCCAACTAAACTACTGAAAGAGCTGCTTCCTGTGCTTGGCCCTCCTATGTTGAACATAATAAACGGCTCTCTATCCACCGGATGTGTACCAAGCTCACTAAAATTGGCAGTAATAAAGCCTCTCCTGAAAAACTCAAATCTTGACCCAGAAATTATAAAAAACTATCGGCCTTTATCGAATCTCCCATTCCTCTCAAAAAAAATTGAAAAAGCTGTTGCGCAGCAACTCACTGCCGTCCCGAAGACAAACAATGTATACGAAACGCTTCAGTCTGGTTTTAGCCCCCATCATAGCACTGAGACTGCACTTGTGAAGGTGGTAAATGACCTTTTAATGACGTCAGACCGAGGCTCTGCATCTGTCCTCATGCTCCTAGATCTTAGTGCTGCTTTTGATACCATCGATCACCACATTCTTTTGGAGAGATTGGAAACCCAAATTGGTCTACATGGACAAGTTCTGGCCTGGTTTAGATCTTATCTGTCGGAAAGATATTAGTTTGTCTCTGTGAATGGTTTGTCCTCTGACAAATCAAATGTAAATTTCGGTGTTCCTCAAGGTTCCGTTTTAGGACCACTATTGTTTTCACTATATATTTTACCTCTTGGGGATGTCATTCGAAAACATAATGTTAAATTTCACTGCGATGCGGATGACACACAGCTGTACATTTCAATGAAACATGGTGAAGCCCCAAAATTGCCCTCCCTAGAAGCCTGTGTTTCAGACATAAGGAAGTGGATGGCTGCAAACTTTCTACTTTTAAACTCGGGCAAAACAGAGATGCTTGTTCAAGGTCCCAAGAAACAAAGAGATCTTCTGTTGAATCTGACAATTAATCTGGATGGTTGTACAGTCGTCTCAAATAAAACTGTGAAGGACCTCGGCGTTATTCTGGACACTGATCTCTCTTTTGAAGAACATATCAAGACTGTTTCAAGGACAGCTTTTTTCCATCTACGTAACATTGCAAAAATCAGACACTTTCTGTCCAAAAATGATGCAGAAAAATTAATCCATGCTTTTGTTACTTCTAGGTTGGACTACTGCAATGCTCTACTTTCCGGCTACCCGGACAAAGCACTAAATAAACTTCAGTTAGTGCTAAATACGGCTGCTAGAATCCTGACTAGAACCTAAAAATTGGATCATATTACTCCAGTGCAAGCCTCCTACACTGGCTTCCTGTTAAGGCAAGGGCTGATTTCAAGGTTTTACTGCTAACCTACAAAGCATTACATGGGCTTGCTACTACCTATCTCACCGATTTGGTCCTACGGTCACAAGACGCAGGCCTCCTAATTGTCCCTATAATTTCTATGCAAACAGCTGGAGGCAGGGCTTTCTCCTATAGAGCTCCATTTTATGGAATGGTCTGCCTACCCTTGTGAAAGACGCAGACTCAGTCTCAACCTTTAAGTCTTTACTGAAGACTCATCTCTTCAGTAGGTCCTATGATTGAGTATAGTCTGGCCCAGGGGTGTGAAGGTGAACGGAAAGGCTGGAGCAACAAACCGCCCTTGCTGTCTCTGCCTGGCCGGTTCCCCTCTTTCCACTGGGATTCTCTGCCTCTAACCCTATTACAGGGGCTGAGTCACTGGCTTACTGGTGTTCTTCCATGTCGTCCCTGAGAGGGGTGCGTCACTTGAGTGGGTTGAGTCACTGACGTGGTCTTCCTGTCTGGGTTGGCGCCCCCCCCCCCTTGGGTTGTGCCGTGGCGGAGATCTTTGTGGGCTATACTCGGCCTTGTCTCAGGATGGTAAGTTGGTGGTTGGAGACATCCCTCTAGTGGTGTGGGGGCTGTGCTTTGGCAAAGTGGGTGGGGTTATATGCTGCCTGTTAGGCCCTGTCCGGGGGTATCATCGGATGGGGCCACAGTGTCTCCTGATCCCTCCTGTCTCAGCCTCCAGTATTTATGCTGCAGTAGTTTATGTGTCGGGGGGCTAGGGTCAGTCTGTTATATCTGGAGTATTTCTCTTGTCTTATCCGGTGTCCTGTGTGAATTTAAATATGCTCTCTCTAATTCTCTCTTTCTTTCTCTCTCTCGGAGGACCTGAGCCCTAGGACCATGCCTCAGGACTACCTGGCCGTGCTGCTGCTCCAGTTTCAACTGTTCTGCCTGCAGCTATGGAACCCTGACCTGTTCACCGGACGTGCTACCTGTCCCAGACCTGCTGTTTTCAACTCTCTAGAGACAGCAGGAGCGGTAGAGATACTCTCAAAGATCGGCTATGAAAAAGCCAACTGACATTTACTCCTGAGTTGCTTACTTGTTGCACCCTCGACAACTACTATGATTATTATTATTTGACAATGCTGGTCATTTATGAACATTTGAACATCTTGGCCATGTGCTGTTATAATCTCCATCTGGCACAGCCAGAAGAGGACTGGCCACCCCTCATAGCCTGGTTCCTCTCTAGGTTTCTTCCTAGGTTTTTGGCCTTTGTAGGGAGTTTTTCCTAGGGAGTTTTTCCTAGCCACCGTGCTTCTACACCTGCATTGCTTGCTGTTTGGGGTTTTAGGCTGGGTTTCTGTACAGCACTTTGAGATATCAGCTGATGTAAGAAGGGCTATATAAATACATTTCATTTGATTTGATAAGCATCTAGAAAATTGCCTTGTAGCCCTTTACTATACTAACACTAGTAGGCCTAGACCTAGCCCTTTACTATACTACAAAGTTCTCCTTTGGCATTTACAATGAAGTTGGTACATCAAGCACGATTTCATGGTTTGTTCTTGTTGTCCTGTTCTGAAGCTGAATAGAGAGATACAGGAGGTACTGTAATACATATATATGGATGTGATTGGTGCAATTACATTGTAACTTCGATCCATCAAAGAGCCTGGACGATAACATCACCATGCCTTGTAGCCATCATTGTTACACACTGCCATTTCTAATCTTGACTGCTCTAATGTCTAGCTACATAGTATGATGCCCCCCGGGCTTCTCCCTCGTCTCTCCTTCTTTTCCTCTCCTCCTCCTCTCCTCCTTCACCTCATTTCCTATCCTCCTCTTCTCCCTCACCTCTCCTTTCCCCTCTTCTGCTCTCCTTTCCTCTACCCCTCTCCTCTTCTCCCTCACCTCTCCTTTCCCCTCTTCTGCTCTCCTTTCCTCTACCCCTCTCCTTTCCTTCCCTTCATTTCCTCTCTCCCCTCCTTTCCTCTCCCCCTCTGCTCTCCTCCTCCTCCTCTCCCCCTCTGTTCTCCTCCTCCTCCTCATCTCCCCTCTGTTCTCCTCCTCCTCCTCTTCTGTTCTCCTTTCCTCTCCCCCTCTGCTCTCATCATCCTCTGCTCTCCTTTCCTCTCTCCCTCTCCTTTCCTATCTCCCTCTCTCCCACTCCTTTCCTCCCCCCCTCTGCTCTGCCCTTCTCTCCTTTCCCCTCCCCCTCTGCTATTCTCCTTTCCTCTCCCCCTCTGCACTTCTCTCCTTTCCTCCCCCCCTCTGCTCTGCCCTTCTCTCCTTTCCCCTCCCCCTCTGCTATTCTCCTTTCCTCTCCCCCTCTGCACTTCTCTTCTTTCCTCTTCCCCTCTGCTCTCCTCTCCCTGCTTTGTTTGTTTGCCTATTATGGGGGAAATCCTTAACTGAATTGCGTCAGAGCTACGTCAATGGCCTCTCAGTGCATTGATGCTGAGGATAGAGACGCCCATATTCATCTATGGGAGAAGAACGTAAGATCGGTTGCCATATGGTCCTGTCAAACAAACTGTCCCGACCCCGGTGTCTGATCATCCCCGGGCAGTAGGCGCCGGTGACCCAGATCTGTCTCGTGCCAGACCGTGAAGGCAGAATCTCCGGTGGGTTATCAGCGGGGGGGGGAATTCGGCTTGGAGAGGCAGTCTATCTCCGACTACGATGCCGTTCTCCCAGCCGCACGAACCCTGGGACAAAATGGAGGTGACCAGCGTTAGTAGTGAGGTTAGTTCACTATTATAGCTTCTGCATGGGATGTATGGCTGTTTATGTCCCAGCAATGTATGAAATTGCGACTGAAACTATATAATGGTGAGACAACATGCATGCTAAAGGAGCAGCTAACTAGGCTAATGCTAGTGGTGTTGCTAAACTAGCTGGCTAGCTATCTGCTTATTCCATTTTATTTATGCGAACTGTGTTTATTTTGAGGCAGCAACTGTAGTTTTCCTTGATGAAATGTATCGGGTTCATATTGGGTTGTTTACACCTTTTGTTTACCAAGCTGTTGAAACGGTTCAAACGTTTTGTTTCCATCAGTTCCTTCGGTCCTCGAGTGGATGTTAGCTAGCTGATTTTTTTTTTTTTTCATTTATTTAGCAGGCTAACTAGTAACGCTACAAATATCCGACAGCTGGTGTTCTGTCACTGCGTTAACTATAAAGTCAGTCTAACTAAATCGATTTTTTTTGTTTTTGCTAGGTAAACTATCCGAGTGTTTTGACGTGCTGGGGACTGTTGACCAGACATTAAACTGTAATGCGCTAGTGTTTACGTTGTAGCAACAGCTAACTGCTAGCGGCTAGTTAGCATTGTAGCTGTTAGCGGCTAGTTAGCATTGTAGCTGTTAGCGGCTAGTTAGCATTGTATCTGTTAGCGGCTAGCTGCTAGTTAGCATTGTAGCTGTTAGCAGTCACTGGTCCCACGGCAACAGTCAGACAGAGCTGGATAGCTAGCTAGCTGGTTGGCGGTCATCATGGCTAGAAGGGATCCAGATTATGTCAAATTAACGTCAGATTTGACTTGTTATGAGAATTAGGTAAGAGGTAGAGTTAGCTAAAATGCAACAAAAATGTTTTACTTTTTCTTTACTTTACTTGTACCTACCTACCTCATCCCCATACTGTATTTATTTATTTATCTTACTCCTTTGCACCCCAGTATCTCTACTTGCACATTCATCTTCTGCACATCTACCATTCCAGTGTTTAATTGCTATATTGTAATTACTTTGCCACCGTGGCCTATTTATTGTCTTATCTTACCTCATTTCCACTCACTGTATATAGACTTTTTGTTTTCTTTTGTTCTACTGTATTATTGACTGTATGTTTTGTTTATTCCATGTGTAACTCTGTGTTGTATGTGTTGAACTGCTTTGCTTTATCTTGGCCAGATCGCAGTTGCAAATGAGAACTTGTTCTCAACTAGCCTACCTGGTTAAATAAAGGTGAAAAGTAGTAATAATAATAATACACACAAAAAAAAAATATATATAAAAAAAAAAAATATATATATATATATATATATATATATATATATGAAATATACATGATATGCTTCCAGTACCATTCCACATGTGATGCATGTTAATGTTCAGATCAAGCGTTGGGGATCTTAACAAAACTCCCCCCTACAGAAGACTCTTAGGTGTAATGTAATAGAACAAAGTCTTGATCAAGGGTTTAGCTACACAGTAACTCTGCAAAAGATTAGGACTGGTCATGTCTGAAAAGCTGTGTTGTGATGTGCCGACCAGGCAGCAGGAATCCAGTTGTTTTTCTGGGAATATCTTTTCTGTCTGTATGGATCTACATATTGTTTTAGTCTCCGCCAGCCTGTCTCTGCCTGCCTGTCTACCTGCCTGTCTACCTGCCTGTCTACCTGCCTGTCTACCTGCCTGTTTGTATTGATCTACAGATTGCCTGCCTGGTTTGTGTGTGGTGTATGTTGAGCACCAGTCTCTATTGGTTTCAGAGGGTCAGGCTGGGTGAAAGGGTTAGGGTTGTCAGGCTGGGTGAAAGGGTTAGGGTTGTCAGAGAGTCAGGCTGAGTGAAAGGGTTAAGGTTGTCAGGCTGAGTGAAAGGGTTAGGGTTGTTCGAGTCGGCCACATGACATTATTCCAACCCTGGTTAGCAACTATTGGCTTAAAAAGACAAATGCAACACAATATCTGCCAATGAATTTGCAGCAATCTGTCAGTCTATCAGTCTGTATGTAGTCAGGTAGCGATGCTAATGATAACCATTGTCTTGTGGATAGACAGTTCACCATAAACCTTCTCAACGAGGTGTAAAATGCTAAATATGCTTACCTAACAGAACTAGGACTATATCATGATTATTTGGTTCAAGGACGGAGATGAGAGAAAGAGAAGTGAGTAGATCACAGTAGAGGCTGGTGTATCTGGAAGAGGTTAGTAGAGGCTGGTGTATCTGGTAGAGGCTGGTGTATCTGGTAGAGGCTGGTGTATCTGGTAGAGGCTAGAAGAGGCTGGTGTATCTGGAAGAGGTTAGAAGAGGCTGGTGTATCTGGAAGAGGTTAGAAGAGGCTGGTGTATCTGGAAGAGTTTAGTAGAGGCTGGGGTACCTGGTAGAGGCTAGTAGAGTATGGTGTATCTGGTGGAGACTGGTGTATCTAGTGGAGGCTGGTGTATCTGGTAGAAGATAGTAGAGGCTGGTGTATCTGGTAGAGGCTAGTAGATGCTGGTGTACCTGGTAGAGGCTAGTAGATGCTGGTGTATCTGGTAGAGGATAGTAGAGGCTGGTGGAGGCTGGTGTACCTGGTAGAGGCTAGTAGAGGCTGGTGTATCTGGTAGAGGCTGGTGTATCTGGTAGAGGCCGGTAGAGCCTGGTGTATCTGGTAGAGGCCGGTAGAGGCTGGTGTATTTAAAGGATAGTAGAGAAAGGTGTATTTAAAGGACAGTAGAGGCCGGTGTATTTAAAGGATAGTAGAGGCCGGTGTATTTAAAGGATAGTAGAGGCCGGTGGAGGCTGGTGTATCTGGTAGAGGCTAGTAGAGCCTGGTGTATCTGGTAGAGGCTAGTAGAGCCTGGTGTATCTGGTAGAGGCTGGTGTATTTAAAGGATAGTAGAGGCCGGTGTATTTAAAGGATAGTAGAGGCCGGTGGAGGCTGGTGTATCTGGTAGAGGCTAGTAGAGCCTGGTGTATCTGGTAGAGGCTAGTAGAGCCTGGTGTATCTGGTAGAGGCTGGTGTATTTAAAGGATAGTAGAGGCCGGTGTATTTAAAGGATAGTAGAGGCCGGTGGAGGCTGTTGTATTTAAAGGATAGTAGTGTCTTGGGTTTCCGGTAGAGTTGTATTTTTCGAGGTTATGTGGTCTTTTTAAATACCAAAAATAAAATGCATAATTTGAAGTACAAACATCATTGTGGCAATACATATCTTGCAGTAGGACTATAAATATGACTAATCTCCAGAGTAGACAGGATAAATGTCGAGGTTTAATGTTCTCTTCTGAATTAGTCCTGATGATACAGACCTTAACAATACCCTAAACAACTAGCAATAAATTCAATTTATACATTTTCAGCCATTTAAATTGTGAAGTCATATCTTTTTACACAATACCACAACTAAGTTTTCTCATTTGGGAGGTGAAGTTGATTAAGTTTTCAATAATTTACTGTGTATTTCAGATGGAATCGAGGCATTACAATGTACCAGAGGAAACCAACATAGAGCTCCTTCTGCTAAAGCATGTACTTACAGAAAACACTGCTCGTCCTTCCAGATGTATAGCTGTGTAGACCGAGACAGTGTTCATTCTTTACAGTATAAAACCTTGGAGAAGGGGAGGATGCTAAGCTGACGTATGGAATTGTTTTAAGATAGTCATACTATGGATCATTTAGTTGTTTGATTTAGAATTTTAGGACCCTTTTAGGTATCAAAAAAATGGAAAAAGAATTCTACTAAACCCAATAGAAACGCATTGAATAACACATTCAGAAATGGGGAAAAGGACAGTCGGAAAATAAATAAGATACACGGTTTTGAAGTATCAATATTTTTTACACATTTAACCCCAAAGATTGATTTTCTTTTAATGGAATATCTACATAGGCGTACAGATCCCCATTATCAGCAACCATCACTCCTGTGTTCCTATGGCACGTTGTGTTAGCTAATCCAAGTTTATCATTTTAAAAGGCTAATTGATCATTAGAAAACCCTTTTGCAATTATGTTAGCACAGCTGAAAACTGTTGTGCTGATTAAAGAAGCAATACAACTGGCCATCTTTAGACTAGTTGAGTATCTGGAGCATCAGCATTTGTGGGTTTGATTACAGGCTCAAAATGGCCAGAAACAAATAACTTTCTTCTGAAACTCGTCAGTTTATTCTTGTTCTGAGAAATGAAGGCTATTCCATGCGAGAAATTTTCAAGAAACTGAAGAACTTGTACAACGCTGTGTACTACTCCCTTCAACGAACAGCGCAAACTGGCTTTAACCAGAATAGAAAGAGGAGTGGGAGGCCCTGGTGCACAACTGAGCAAGAGGACAAGTACATTAGAGTGTCTAGTTTGAGAAACAGACGCCTCACCAGTCCTCAACTGGCAGCTTCATTAAATAGTTCCCGCAAAACACCAGTCTCAACGTCAACAGTGAAGAGGTGACTCCAGGATGCTGGCCTTCTAGGCAGAGTTCCTCTGTCCAGTGTCTGTGTTCTTTTGCCCATCTTAATCTTTTCTTTTTATTGACCAGTCTGAGATATGGCTTTTTCTTTGCAACTTTGCCTAGAAGGCCAGCATCCCGGGGTTCGTCTCTTCACTGTTGACGTTGAGACTGGTGATAAAACTGGCTCTCATGAGGACCACCACAGGAATAGAAGACCCAGAGTTACCCCTGCTGCAGAGGATAAGTTCAGTTACCAACCTCAGAAATTGCAGCCCAAATAAATGCTTCAGAGTTCAAGTAACAGACACATCTCAACATCAACTATTCAGAGGAGACTGTGAGTCAGGCCTTCATGGTCAAATTGCTGCAAAGAAACCACTACTAAAGGACACCAATAAGAAGAAGAGACTTGCTTGGGCCAAGAAACACGAGCAATGGATTTTAGACCGGTGGAAATTTGTCCTTTGGTCTGGAGTCCAAATTTGAGATTTTTGGTTCCAACCACCGTGTCTTTGTGAGATGCGGTGTGGGTAAACAGATGATCTCTGCATGTGTGGTTCCAACTGTGAAGCATGGAGGAGGAGGTGTGATGGGCGTGCTTTGCTGGTGACAGTGTCAAGTGATTTATTTATTATTCAAGCACACTTAACCAGCATGGCTACCACAGCATTTTGCAGCGATACGCCATCCCATTTGGTTTGGGCTTAGTATTTGTTTTTCAACAGGGCAATTACCCAGCACACCTCCAGGCTGTGTAAGGGCTATTTGACCAAGAAGCAGAGTGATGTCGTGCTGCATCAGATGACCTGGCCTTCAATCCCCCCACCTCCACCAAATTTAGATGGTTTGGGATGAGTCGGACCGCAGAGTGAAGGGAAAGCAGCCAATAAGTGCTCAGCATATGTGGGTACTCCTTCAAGACTGTTGGAAAAGCATTCCAGGTGAAGCTGGTTGAGAGAATGCCAAGAGTGTGCATAGCTGTCATCAAGGCAAAGAGTGGCAATTTGAAGAAACTCAAATCTAAAATATATTTTGATTTGTTTAACACTTTATTGGTTACTACATGATTCCATATGTGTTATTTCATAGTTTTGATGTCTAAACTATTATTCTACAATAGTAAAAAATAAACACCCTTGAATGAATAGGTGTTCTAAAACTGTTGACCGGTAGTGAATATATTACAGTGCCCTTGGAAAGTATTCAGACCCTTTAACTTTTTCCACATGTTGTTACGTTACAGCCTTATTCCAAAACGGATTAAATAGTTGTTTTTCTTCATCAATCTACACACAATACCCCATGATGACATCACAATACCCCATGATGACATCACAATACCCCATGATGACATCACAATACCCCATGATGACATCACAATACCCTATAATGACAAAGCAAAAACAGGTTCAGAAATTTGGGCAAAATGTGTATATATAAAAATAAATCACATTAATATAAGTATTCAGACCCATCACTCGGTACTCTGATGAAGCACCTTTGGCAGCGTTTACAGCCTCAAGTCTTCTTGGGTATGACGCTACAAGCTTGTCACACCTGTATTTGGGGAGTTTCTCTTCTCTGAAGATCCTCTCAAGCTCTGTCAGGTTGGATGGGGAGCGTTGCTGCACAGCTATTTTCAGGTCTCTCCAGAGATGTTAGATCAGGTTCAAGTCCGGGCTCTGGCTGGGCCAATCAAGGACATTCAGAGACTTGTCCCGTAGCCACTCCTGCGTTGTCTTGGCTTTGTGCTTAAGGTCATTGTCCTGTATGAAGGTGAACCTTCACCCCAGTCTGAGGTCCTGAGCGCTCTGGAACAGGTTTTCATCAATGGTCTCCCTGTGCTTTGCTCCGTTCATCTTTCCCTCGATCCTGACTAGTCTCCCAGTCCCTGCCGCTGAAAAACATCCCCACAGCATAATGCTGCCACCACCATGCTTCACTGTAGGGATGGTGCCAGCTTTCCTCCAGCCGTAACGCTTGGCGTTCAGGCCAAAGAGTTCAATCTTAGTTTCATCAGATCAGAATCTTGTTTCTAATTGAGAGTCCTTTAGGTGCCTTTTGTCAAACTCCAAGCTGGCTGTCGTGCCTTTTACTGAGGAGTGGCTTCCGTCTGGCCAGTCTACCATAAAGGCCTGATTGGTGGAGTGCTGCGGAAATGGTTGTCCTTCTGGAAGGTTCTCCCATCTCCACAGAGGAACTCTGGAGTGCTGTCATAGTGACCATCGGTTTCTTGGTCACCTCCCTGACCAAGGCCCTTCTCCCCCGATTGCGCAGTTTGGCCGGGCGACCAGTTCTAGGAAGATTCTTGGTGGTTCCAAACTTCTTCCATTTAAGAATGATGGAGGCCACTGTGTTCTTGAGGCCACTGTGTTCTTCAATGCTGCAGACATTTTTTGGTACCCTTCCCCAGATCTGTGCCTCGACACAATCCTGTCTCTGAGCTCTACGGACATTTCCTTCGACCTCATGGATTGGTTTTTGCTCTGACATGCGCTGTCAACTGTGGGACCTTATATAGACAGGTGTGTGCCTTTCCCAAATCATGTCCAATCAATTTAATTTTCCACAGGTGGACTCCAATCAAGTTGTAGAAACATTAAGGATAATCAATGGAAACAGGATGCACCTGAGCTCAATTTCGAGTCACATAGCAAAGGGACTGAATACTAAGGTGCATTTAAAAAAAATATTTTGCCAGAAATGTTGAAAAACCTGTTTCCGCTTTGTCATTATGGGGTATTGCATGTAGATGAGGAACAAAATGTATTTAATCAATTTAGAATAAGGCTGACACATAACAAAATGTATAAAAAGTCAAGTGGTCTGAATACTTTCCGAATGCATTGTAGTTGGCAATGGCAATAGAAGTACATTTTTCGGTTAGTATCATTTTCATATAGATTTATATATAATTTTGATTAACCACATGACAATGATTTTGAGGTATGAAGATGTTATCAATTAAATGAAGCTTTCACAAAAATGTACATATGAAAAACCATAACTTGCAGGCACGCAGATCGGTGAAATAGTAAGATAAATTGGCGTTCCACATGAGAAAGGCTGCAGTCTCCTGGTGTTGCCTCTTACCGGCAACTTCAGGAGAGTAATGGCAGAATCTGAGAAAGCCAGCAGGAGGAGAGAATAGTTGGGTCAGGTTTTTTTTCTTCTGGTTATCTAGATCTCTAGTGCCCTCTTGGAGCATTTGTCTCATTTCATCAAACCATAAGCTTTAAGCATCAGACAAGCTCAATGCATATAATTGATTTTATTAAACACATAGGCTGTGTCTATATATGGAAAAATACGCATTTAAAAATGTCCGATTGGTTGAATGAACGGGCGACTTTAGGTCGATTTTAAGATTTGATTTTGTCGGGAACAGCTCTAGTTGTCACTGACTTAGCCAAATTGACCTGCTGGAACGCTCCCATCGTGTTGTCTGTCAGCTCTGTAGATGTTGACGTGTGATTTGTATCGTGTTGACCTGGTTGTTTACTGTGTGTGTGTTCCAGGTCAATGGTCACCAGATCCTGGATGAGCCCATGGACGAGGGAGAGTCTTATACTCATTGTGTGAGTAACATGGAGGGTGTGTGTGTCGCTGTGTGAGGAACATGGAGGGTGTGTGAGGAACATGGAGGGTGTGAGGAACATGGAGGGTGTGAGGAACATGGAGGGTGTGTGAGGAACATGGAGGGTGTGTGAGGAACATGGAGGGTGTGTGAGGAACATGGAGGGTGTGTGAGGAACATGGAGGGTGTGTGTCACTGTGTGAGGAACGTGGAGGGTGTGTGAGGAACATGGAGGGTGTGTGAGGAACATGGAGGGTGTGTGAGGAACATGGAGGGTGTGTGAGGAACATGGAGGGGGTGTGAGGAACGTGGAGGGTGTGTGTCGCTGTGTTAGGAACGTGGAGGGTGTGTGAGGAACATGGAGGGTGGTGTGAGGAACATGGAGGGTGTGTGTCGCTGTGTGAGGAACGTGGAGGGTGTGTGTCGCTGTGTGAGGAACATGGAGGGTGTGTGAGGAACATGGAGGGTGTGTGAGGAACATGGAGGGTGTGTGTCGCTGTGTGAGGAACATGGAGGGTGTGTGAGGAACATGGAGGGTGTGTGAGGAACATGGAGGGTGTGAGGAACATGGAGGGTGTGTGAGGAACATGGAGGGTGTGTGAGGAACATGGAGGGTGTGTGAGGAACATGGAGGGTGTGTGAGGAACATGGAGGGTGTGTGAGGAACATGGGTGTGTGAGGAACGTGGAGGGTGTGTGAGGAACGTGGAGGGTGTGTGAGGAACATGGAGGGTGTGTGTCGCTGTGTGAGGAACGTGGAGGGTGTGTGTCGCTGTGTGAGGAACGTGGAGGGTATGTGTCGCTGTGGGATAAAATAAAACCTTCCATAATAACAGAATACATTTATAATCAGTAGAGAGGCTTGGTGCTAAAAGCACTTTCCAGATTAGGACTTGAAGAAAAACAGTCTGGAGAAATGGGTTTTATGTCCCGTTTTAAAAGGATTTAATGGGGTGTCTCTCAGATGGATTCTGAAGGCGAGGGCCCAGAGAGGTCCCTCACTCTATTCTAGAGGATTCTCTAGTCTGTCCTCTAGCTGACCGGAGGCCACTGGAGTTCAGTAAGGATGGGGGTGATGTGGGCTGACTTCTTGGTCCTGGTCAGGACTCTGGCTGCACCATTCTGGAGAATTTATTTTATATTTTATTTAACCTTTATTTAACTTGTCAAGTCACTTAAGAGCAAATTCTTATTTACAATGACGGCCTACCCAGGCCAAACCCGGACAGGCGCTGGGCCAGTTGTGCGCCGCCCTATGGGACTCCCAATAACGGGCGGATGTGATACAGCCTGGATTCGAACCAGGGACGGTAGTGACTCCTCTTGCACTGGGATGCAGTGTTTTAGAAGGACCCTGAACAGAGCTGTAGTCAATCCGGGAAAGGATTTAGGTGTGGGCTAGTTTCTCTGTGTCTGGCTGGGAGAGCGTTGAGAGGATAGGGTTTATATGGACATCACAGGACAGAGGAGGGTCAAAGTTGACTCCCAAGTCGGAGAGGACAGACGGACGGCTTGACCGTCGGTTGTAGGGCAGATGTTCCCACCACTGGTGACCTACTTCAATAAGGGATTGTATGTGCGTATATATTTTGTATGTACAAGCAGTGCT